>NW_016690205.1:4590057-4790971 GCF_001604755.1 Lepidothrix coronata
GTTGTGCATCATGTTTTGGGAGATTAACCCATTTGCCAGCATTCAGAGCAGCAGACACTTTTTTCTTGCGTTCTCCAAACTCAAACCAGTGTTTGCAACTCAGAGAAATAATTAGGTAAGTAGTTTGTGGGTTAATTTCAACCCCAGCATGTTAATATATACTATTTTTTTCCAATCTCCTTTTATGCCTTGCCTAAAATCCGAATTGACAGAAATTTGTTGAAATTATGAATAAAACAAAATTAATTTTTCATCTCATGCATAGCTGGTGTTTGTGCCTCTTTGCCACGAGATGCTATTGAGGCTGAGTTTAATATGATTTAATGAAGACACTTCCAAGGATGGAAAAAACATTTGAAAGTACATTAAGCAGCCTTAAACAGAACTTCATTCTATGTCAAAATAGCTGTGTTAGGGAGAAAAACCATTGGCAGCATCTTTCTTTGGGTCACACCAAAGATGCTTGGTCATGGCCCATGATGGCCATGGCCTTGTATTCTCAGTGTCATTTGAAATGGGAGCTTTTTGGTCTTTCTTTGGTTGAGAAAATCTCATTCTGATTTCTAAACCAGCAGCTGACATCAGCGCTACAGGAGAGTTGTCTCCCTACAAGTTAAGATCTTGGTTGGACTTGATGACCTTGGAGGTCCTTCCCAACCTTAACGATTCTGTGATCTTGTCAGAATATATTTAAGCACCAAACAAATCAATGAAGATTATTTATATGATGAAAAAAAAATTCTGCAACAGAAATAAAGCAATGAAAATCCTACATTTTTATTTTATGCAGGATCTGTATTTGGCTTATTTTTTTCGTGACTCACAAAGCATGAAAAACATGAGAATAATGTGTGTACACAATTGTGAAATTATAACACAGAGGTCAGTCAAGAGGATTGTCTTTAGCTCCACTGTTATTTATCTAGAAATAAAATCAAACATAAACTTATGCATCACATTAAACTTTGTTTTCTTTTGGATAACAGACCATAAAAATATAGATTTATCAATATACAGCAAGATATACCTTGCCAAAGCAGGTATGGATTTAGACATTAGGATCAATGGCCAGTCAAAAGGAAGATCAGTATTTAAAGAGCATTTAAATGCCTGTATTATATGAAAAATGACAGGAGAAAAAGCAGATAAAGGCTCAGGAAACTGGTGGAACTTTGTTCCCTTTATAACTACATTTCAACATCTGCTTGAAGAGAATGAGGATACCTTGAAGCATGAATGTAAAATTACTTATTCTATAAACTATAGGATCAAACCCTAGAAGTTCTTTTTAATCTGTAACAAATTCCTAGTTTTATTATAGGGTATTGTTCAAAGGAGAATTTTTATATTGCTTTGAAAGCATTTTCCAGCCAGTGCAGTAGAGGGCCAAGGGTGCAGAGTTATGGTAATTAAATCACACAGCCACAGAATGGTTTGGTTTGGAAGGGACCTTAAAAACCATCTCATTCCACCCCCTGCCATGGGCAGGGACACCTTCCACTAGCCCAGGTTGCTCCAAGCCCCGTCCAACCTGGCCTTGGACACTTCCAGGGATCCAGGGGCAGCCACAGCTTCTCTGGGCAACCTGTGCCAGGGCCTCACCACCGTCACAGGGAACAATTTCTTCCCAATATCCCATCTCCCCCTGCCCTCTAGAAGTGGGAAGCCATTGTCCCTTGTCCTGTCACTCCATGCCTTGTTCAAAGTCCCTCTCCAGCTCTCTTGGAGCCCCTTTAGGTACTGGAAGGGGCTCTAAGGTCTCCCCATCTTCACAGGAGAGCCCTCTGTGGCTGGAGTTGATTTAAACTGGTGGAGTAGCAGGTCTGACTCTGCTCATTCCAAGGCCATGTAATATGTGCAACTTATTGTTCAGCAAATCACACAAAACTTCCACTTTTAAACTTGATTGTTATACTCAAATACTCATATACTTTATATATATACATACTTAAATACTTTTATAGATGTATATATACTTATGTGTATGCATACTTAAATACTCAATATTTAATCAGAGAATAGTAAGAGCTGAAGTAGTAAGAGGATGAGGACCAAACTTACCTACTGATCTGCTGGAGATGAGTAAAGTAAGAGTATGGTAGCAAAAAGAGGAAAATATGAGTATACATCTCTACCCTGTGTTTTACCAGATTCCTTAAGCATAATGTATTATCTCAGAAATTGATTTTTTGAAGTAGCCGTGATAAAAAATAACCCATCTTTCTCTACAAGAATTTTCCACTCCCATAACTTGCTTGGAAAATATTCTTTGCATCAAAACAAGTGCTTAAAATACTTAAGTAACAGTGAGGCTCCCTTTGGAGTACTCATTTTTTTCTTGGCAGTGTACTCACTGATTTCAGCAGGGCTTTGAAATGATATTTGTGAACCTCCCAAAATAATAGGAGTATAATGATGGGCTAATCATTATAGTCTGTAACTGTGATTCTATTCCAGTTGTCATTTCACCTTAGAACTGGGGTTCACTTTATAACCTACTTGGAAGGCTCCAGTTAACAAACAATAACTCCTTTTCTGGAGAACTAATCACAGGTTTTAGCCTTCCTTAAGTGTCTGAAATGGATTTATTTACAATCCAGTTATTCCATTTCTTCTATCATGAGAGATTTCATTCCTCAGCTGTGCCCATCACCCAGCAGCAGATAAGGGGTCCCTGTGACAGAGCTCTTGTAATGGAGCAGGACTGGGGGCTGTGATAGCAGCACTGACTGATTCTGCACTGAAGGGATGCTGCTCATCTGCCAGAGTGGCAATCAATCCACAGGAAGGCCTGTCATGGAAATCACTTCTATATTTGAAAGGTTTTTTTCTTCATGCTCTGCACAGAATTCTAAAAGCTCATTATGGAAATGAAAAATTAGCACACACTTAATTCCGTGCTTTTTCGAATTGAGCTGTCCCCCATCAGGGACAGCACACAGGGACAGCACTGAGTAACAGCAGCAGCTTTTTGGGATCCTTGCTCACAAATGGCACTGGGAGTTGAAGGATAAATATCTTCTCTGGATTGTCACTGCTCGGTAAAAGCAACGAAAAAAAATATGGGGAGAGACCAGAGGTACAAAGCAGAAAGAACAGACCTGAACTGATCCCTTGAAACTGGACCTGGACTGATCCCTTGAAGCTGGGCTTAGAAAGTTGGCAAATGTTCACACACACATGCAATGGGGTTGTTTTAGTTAGTACAAATGTGTTTTGGTGTTAAGGTCCATCTGATTATACACCTGGTTTTCCTTGGTATGTTGGTCACTGTGTTTACTTGGCCTGCAGCATTTTCTTAATTACCTCTAATGATAATTGAATTTGACCTTTATTTAATGTCAAAAACTGACTTATCTGCAATCCTCTTATTCTCCTTTTAACGTTTCTGGAGCTCTCATTCCTCTGTTGTGCCTCGTCAAAGTACCCCTTACTCAAAATGAACACATGTTCTCATCTATTCATAGATATATGAGATAGATGTATATGAATATGGATATATTTTTGAGAAAAGAGAAGGAATTGAAGTTATCTGTACAAACCAGAGAGAAAGTCTATCAGATAAGCTCACAAAAGCCAGCCATGCATTCAGAATCTTCATGGGTCGTTTAATAATTAACTGGATTCTAAAAAGCTGGTTGATGTTGTTTTTCAGCTCAAGAGCTTGTGCTTATTTTAGGCACAGTTCAGCCTGTTTGTTTCGGAAGAGGAAACACTGAAACACAACCTGGAGGTTTTCTGCTTCCCTGTGCAAAGAAAAATCAAGGAATCATTATGGTTGGAATTAGACCTCCAAGATCATCAAGTCCAACCAGTGTGTTTTCTGGCTCTGAAGAACAGAGTGAAGGGACCCGCAAGGATCATCGAGTCCAACTCCTGGCCCTGCCAAGGACACCCCAACAATCCCACCCTGTCCCTGAGAGCATCATCCAAACACTCCTGGAGCTCTGGCAGCTTTGGGGCTGTGACACTGCCCTGGGGAGCCTGTTCAGTGCCCAACCACCCTCTGGGGGAAGAACATTTTCCTAATAAGAAGATTTATTTAATTTACAGATTTCTTTACATATTTATAAAAAAAAAAATAAAATTTAACTAGAGTAAAAAGATAATTGAAATTCAAGCATATTTTTTCAGTTTATTCTTTAAATATGATTCCTATTTGCTGAAAACCCACAAACCATTAAATATCTGCAAGGAAAAAGAACTCAGACAGTATGTTAAGCTGATGAATTACATTTTAAAGCCTTACTTTAATCATAACCCATAGTTATGATCAATGTGTGTGCTTAATCTGTGGTCTGTGCACAAATCCCTTGAAGAAAGGTTTCCCTTCACTATAATAAGCACTATTGTTGAAGACAGAAACTGATAATCAGAAGTAGCTGAGGAAAAGATTTGGCATTGTAAAAGCCCATTTCAGTGAGACATTCCCAGGTGTCCTCCATGGTGAGAGAGGGGCCTGTCCCTTCACACAGCAGGGGCAGAAGAAAGCACCTTCCAAAACTGAAATCTCTATTCCTGCCCCAAGTCACTGTTTCCTGATCAAATGCCCTTTGTTTGAAGGAATAACATCACTTCCCAGTTTCCCAATTTGCCATTAGAAGCATTTAATTCCTCTAAGTGCAGGGGAGTAGAAGGTAATATGCAGAATGCTGGTGCTATGAACAGTTCAGCAAGCCAAGGGCAGGTCCTGGAAAGGCCTCCTTAAACACAGGAATACAGGACAGAGAGGCAGGTTTAAATTCCTTATGTCAGCCCAGCTGAGTTCCTCAGCTTTTCTTTGGGATTTGATTGGATGTATTAGAATGGTTGAGTATCTCTGCACCTCTCCACTTGTCTGTGCCTGTCACAGAATGGTTTGGGTTGGAAGGGACCCTAAAGCCCATCTCATCCCAACCCCTGGGCAGGGACACCTTCCACTAGCCCAGGTTGCTCCAAGACCCATCCAACTTGGCCTTGGACACTTCCAGGGATGGGGCAGCCACAGCTTCTCTGGCCAACCTGTACCAGGGCCTCCCCACCCTCACAGCCAACAATTTCTTCCCAATATCCCATCTAACCCTGCCCTCTGGCAGTGGGAAGCCATTCCCCCTTGTCCTGTCCCTCCAAGCCTTGTCCAAAGTCCCTCTCCAGCTCCCTTGGAGCCCCTTTGGGCACTGGAAGGGACTCTGAGGTCTCTCCGGAGCCTTTTCTTCTCCAGGTGAAAACCCCCAGCTCTCCCAGCCTGGCTCCAGAGCAGAGGGGCTCCAGCCCTCAGAGCATTTCTGTGGCCTCCTCTGGACTCTGTCCAGCAGCTCCACATCCTTCTCATGCCGAGGCCTCCAGAGCTGGATGCAGCTCCAGGTGGGGTCTCACGAGAGCAGAGTAGGGGTGGAGAACCAGCTCTGTCGTACCATTTAAATATCTATGATGATAAGCTTTGTAGGTCAAATAATTTACAATTTTAAGCATATTCTTGGGATTTTGCAAAAGGGGAGAAAATTTACAATTCTAAACACTCTACATTATATGAAAACTTAATGGTTTGATTTTTTTCTAATATATCTTTTATAAATTCTCCTTTGAGAAGGGCTCCTAGACAGATTTCAACAAGACCCTGTGCTGTTCCTCTGCTCCTCAGCATGACATTCCCAGCATCACCTGTGCTTCCCATGGACTGCACCCGTTGGTAATGACTGCACTGGGAAAAGGGGTTGGAAATATCCTTCTGTCAAAATAAATTGTGGAGTGCATGGCAGGGCAAAATGTGTGACAGTGAAATGGGATTTGAAAGTGTCAGGCTTGATGTGGAGTGATGGAATGAGTGTGTTTTCTCAGGAGACCATGTCACAGCCATGGTTAAGGAATGATGAACTGCATTGTGAAGAATTCTCATCCTCTCCTTTAAATCAACGTGGAAAGAAAAGCACCCCCTCTTGGAGATCATTCCCTTCCCAGAAGCTGTTTACATAAGAAAAATGCATCAAGAATGAAATTCCAGGGGAACTTCTTATTCTGAGGGGAATTTTTCCTCTAGTTTACTAAGCAGGAAGAACTATATTTGTATCAAGCAGAAGTTACATAAATGCTGGTCGAAAGGAAGAAGGGAGGCCTCCACAAGCCCTTAATTGAATCTCACACATAACTGCACACTCCCTGAACCTTGGAATCACAGGCTCCTGCCTTGGATCTGCAAGGGCTCATCCTCTCCAAGGGAAGAAGGGTGAACCTTTGTGTGGGAATTCCATGACAGTGGTGCTTCCACACCCACAGGCACCAGTCTAAGTGCCTTTGCAAAGTGGCAAACAAAAAGTGTTCCATGTTGCTCATGGTTCCCCATCTTTTCTCTGGAATTTTATGCTCAGTTCTCATGAGAGCGGGGAAATCCACCCCAGCTGCCCCAGTGGGATTTTGGGCTACAGCACAAAGTTTATTATTTTCATATTTATTTCAAAATTTTACAATGTGAGGAAAAAGGGGAGTTTACAAGAAGGCTGGAGAGGGACTTTGGACAAGGGCCTGGAGGGACTGGACAAGGGGAATGGCCTTAAGCTGAAGGAGGGTGAGGTTAGATGAGATGTTGGGAAGGAATTCTTCCCTGTGAGGGTGGAGAGGTCCTGGCACAGGTTGCCCAGAGAAACTGTGGCTGCCCCTGGATCCCTGGAAGTGTCCAAGGCCAGGTTGGACAGGGCTTGGAGCAACCTGGGCTAGTGGAAGGTGTCCCTGCCCATGGCAGGGGGTGGGATGAGATGGGTTTTAGGGTCCCTTCCAACCCCAACCAGTCTGGGATTCTATGAAAAACTGGTGCATGGCCAATGACATCCAATTTAATGGTTTTGGGGTTTTCTTCCATGTAGTGGGCTTTGTCTGAAGCTCTGGGATTTTCACTCCTAGGGGGGAAAAAAAAGCAAATAAGTGTAATTATTTAAATGAATAATTTGGAGGATGAGAAATATTCAAGTTTATCCAAATTTTATTTGATTATTATAGACAACTGCATATTTGCCAACTCATACATGTGGTCATGTTTTACCCCAAGGCTGTCCTTTGCTGTGTTTGCCCATATTTTCCCAATTCCAGCAGTCACTTCTCAGCTCTGCAGAGATTATTTGCACTGAGATATTTTTAGGTCTGTTTTTTATATTCTTTTCATCTACTATTTGAATGTATATGTGAATAGTATGCAGTAGTACACATATAGAGACTGTATATATTTATATATGCACCATATATAAATACTACTACATACTATTCATTTCCCAGGCACCTTCCTGAGCATTCCAGGAGCAAACCTTTACTCCATGTGCCCTGGAAGAGAGCACAATATTGCAGATCAGGACATTTGTAGGCAAAAGTACCATTAGAAGCAGTTTCTTTAAAAATACAGTTATTTAAAACTTCACATTTGTAACTTTGTTCCACTTTTCCAAGTAATAAAACAAAAAAGAGTATTTTAAGGTTCTCTCATTTGACACGAGGGGAATAGAGAGGATACAGAGCAAAAGTTATGATCTTTTTTCTTTAGTGTCCCAGATAATGTACTTTCATATCGCTGACAATTTTTACGAGACTTTTCTTCCTCGTTTCTTGGGAATGGGCAAAGGCACATCACAGACTGAGGAAGGGCTCCATCATCATCTTATCCTCCTTCCAGCTCTTTCTTTGTTCCATATCTCATTGTATAACATCCCCACTGCAAAATTAGTCTGGGGCTTCAGGCTGCCTCTCCCTATTATAACCATTAGGAGAAGCTCACAGAGCCTAATGCATCTCATTTTATGAGAAGTACTAAAAGCATTTTTCTGCTACATCCACAATCATTTTATTTTGCTGAGCATCAGTTGAAGGTGAGAAGGCAGAGGGAAATTGCAAAGCGACATTAAAATGAATTATTGTTTTCCTCTGTGCAGGCAATATTGCAAGGTCTGGCTTGGGGGACCCTTCCCATTAGGTTTAGGAAATATAATCCTCATCATCTGGTTTTGGCTGGGATAGAGAGAACAGTGTTGATAACACAGCAATATTTTGGATTTTGCACAGTCAACCCTGAGTCAAGGACTTTTCAGTGTCCCAGGCTCTGCCAGGGAGGAGCTGCACGAGAAGCTGGGAGAAGCATGGCCAGGACAGGGGATTCAAAATGTCCAAATAGGATATTCCACACCTTAGAACATCATTCCCAGTATATAAAGTGGAAGAACTGGCTGGAAGTCACCAATTGCTGCTGGGGGACAGGCTGAGAAACTCTACTGGGCATCACTAGTTCATCTGGGGTTTTATTCCTCTCTTTCTCTCTTCTTTATGATTATTAAACCACAACACTCTGTAAAATATTCCTGGTTACTTTGAAATCTATAGAAGTTCTTTTAGCTTTTGTCCTTTAAAATAAATGTTTCAAACCCTGCCATGTCAGTCAGACATGGGAATAGGCAGAGTCCTTGCTCCCACTCAAAAGGAACTGAAGCCTGATGTCTTGAACATGTACATTAGAGATTCTCCAGCAATTTTATCATTCATATATCTTTCATTCAGCAGAGTTTGATCTGTCTGTTCCCCTCCCTGGAAATAGGAGGGAAAAAAATAGAGCCACCTTAAACAGCAAGGTAGGGGGAAATGAATAGTTTATGAATTGCCCTCCATATTTTCTAAGAAGTAAATTATTTCTTACATTTTAAGCTAAAATAAAAGTCAGGTGAGAGAGGAGACTTGGTAGAACTTTGACATTTCTTCTGGAGTGCCTTTGCTGTATTTATCCTTGAACATTGCTGTATTTGTCCTGGAACATTGATTCACCCACACTGAATGCCCACATTTTAAGGGAATTCATGGATGTTGAATGTCAGTAAAACAGTGACCACATCCCATCCAGCCTCGATTTCCAACCTTAGTCCCCATCTCCATGTCATGGAGCATTTTTAAAATACTCCCGG
The DNA here is from genome assembly GCF_001604755.1 of Lepidothrix coronata. Lineage (NCBI taxonomy): Eukaryota > Metazoa > Chordata > Aves > Passeriformes > Pipridae > Lepidothrix > Lepidothrix coronata. The sequence continues at coordinate 4,598,964 of NW_016690205.1, forward strand.
AGCAGACTGAAGAAAAGGTCCCATTTCCAGCATGTTTATCCATTGGAGATGCACTGGCAAAACCACTCTTTTGAACTTGCTTTTTTTGAATTAATACACTGTAATTTTACAGTTTTTCAGAAAAAAAAAATGTACTTCATCTTCCCACCCTTATATCTGTATGCAAAAGAGATATTTTTTTTTCTTGTTAAAGGAAAGCAGGAAATCAAAAGAAAGAAATTGAAGGGACAATTATAGATAAGTTCAACAGATTCAGTATTAAAATAAGATTAATGCTATAGCGAGGAAAATAGAGATTTAATGTGTGATCTTGTCCATTGTTACAGTGATAATGTTGGATTTTGCCAGAAGAAATTCAGCATGGCTTTTGCAGAAGTTTTATTTTTAATACCTTTCTTTAGTTACAAACTGCAGGGTTAGACCTAATTTTGCAAATATCATGCATAGATTTGATCTAACAAAGTGCTTTGCTCTGAATTTGGGTTTAGAAGGAGACAATAATGGAATATGTATGGAATAAATGTACAACGTAGAACAGCACAAACATTTTGCAGTTCACTGATCCTGGTATTTTATTGCACATGGGCTGCAACCCTGGAGGAGAGAAGGGACCCAAACTTCCTGAGGAGCCACTTTTAATGAACAAGTTCATGCCTTCAAAAGGGAAAGGGCTCTGTGAGGCAAACTTTTCAGAAATGTTGATTGCATTTGGTGAAGAAGATCTGAGTTAGGCTTTGGATTAAAAAAAAACCAAACAAAAAACAAAAGAGAGATTTTCCTCTCGTAATCCTTTCAAGTGAGGAGGAATCTTCACAATAAAAAAATAAAAAAAAAGACACATTGCTCTCCACGTGATACCCGAAAACATCTGCCATCTCCTGGGGGCTTGAGGAGAGAGAGAAAAGAAGCTCATGAAATATAAAATTACCCTGGAATCCATATTAATGACTGCAGCTTGTTTCCAGTGGGCTCCTCTGTACTCTTCACCCCGCGCCGTCGCTCAGGCTCCCCCTGAGCAGTTCTCTCTCCTTTGCAGGAGAAAATCAGCAGCCAGGGAATGTTGGGAGAAATTGTGGGTTTGCTGCAGTAGGAGAGGATGTAATTCTTCCCTGTGAGTGTGGGAAGGCCCTGGCACAGGTTGCCCAAAAAAGCTGTGGCTGCCCCATTCCTGGAAGTGTCCAAGGCCAAGTTGGACGGGTCTTGGAGCAACCTGGGCTAGTGGAAGGTGTCCCTGCCCATGGCAGGGGGTGGAACTGGATGATCTTTAGGGCCCCTTCCAACCCAAACCATTCTCTGGTTCTATGATTATGGATGGAGACTCTCAACCAACCAAGTCCAAACATGGTGATGGAGAACCTCCTGCACAGGGGCCAAAACAGCAACGTCCTTTTCAGTTTTGGATTCTTTTGTTGGATCCATCCCTTAGCAACTTCCAGTTTCCCACCAAGGAAGCTTTAAGTGTAGATGTGCTGTCTCCCTTTCTCAGCTGGGAGGCTGATTTCTTCCAGTTGTTCCCTAGAGCTCACCTCCAGGGAAGCTCGTTGTCTCTGGAGAGCCAACCAAAACCCAAGGGAAATTGAAAAGAATTTCCCCTAATTTAATCTTATTTTACTGACATATCCACAGATGTGGAGCTGTGTGTCCTAAATAGCACATCTATCATTCTGCTGTTGCTTGGATAAAGTTTGCCCTTAGGGACTCCCCAGGAAATCTGTCTTAAAATTACCAAACCTACCGTTTTCTGGAATTAGGTAGTTTGTGAGTTCCAAATGAGGAAGAAACTTCAGCTTCCTTCTTATTTTGCTTCAATTTAGCCAAGGATAAGAAAGGTGCTTTGAAATTATTCAGATTAAAGTTCCATTAAAGCTCTGTTCTTTCCCATTTGGAGCAAATCCACTTCCATTCCTGGGATCACAGAATCGTGGAATAAGGTTGGAAAAGCCCTCTGAGCCCATCAAGTCCAACCATTCCCCCAGCACTGCCAAGGTCAGCACTAAACCATGTCCCAAGCACCACATCTACCTGTCTTTCAAATCCCTTCAGGAATAGGGACTCCATAACTTCCCTGGAAAGCCTGTTCCAGCCTGACAACCCTTTCTGGGAAGAAATTTTTCCTAATATCCAATGTCCATGGAGGAGAAATGGTGTTTTTCCTTGTTGGTGTGTGTGGAACTGGGTCCCCCAGGGGTCTCCCACTTTCTGTACAGGATTGTTCAGATTCACTTTTACATCAACCAAACCTGTGCATCTCCACAGGAAAACTTTACCCTTGCACAGGACCTGGAGCCTACAGGAGAAGCTCACCCATGGGAAAAGCAGAATATAATTACTATATCCTGGTAACCAAGAAATTCAAAATCCTTATCTTCCATATCTCATCAATAGTTGACAAACAGTCTGATACTCTTTAAATGGTGGAAGAATGAAATCCTCCAGCCTCTTTAAGGTATAATCCTGTAAGTGTGAAGTCCAAATTTTGGGGGGATTCTAGGTCTGAGTTCAAGGGAAATGGGATTTTATTGTACAAGGAAAAGCTATAGTAAAATTGAAGAAATGCTTCTCAAGGTTTTTTTGCTTGGTTCAGGTAGCCAGCAAACAGGGAAAAGGTGTTTTATTCATGTTTTAGAACAGGTCTCTCAACAGCCTCCAAAAATAATTGAAACAAGGTGTTCAGCTAATGGAGCCTTTGAAGATGCAATGGGGGCCTGAAGAGAACCTGCCATGGAGTGATGACAAAACCACAAGTTATTTATCAGGAAAATAACCAGACCATGAAGCACTAAGGACACTCTGACACTCTCCTTCTCCTGCCCCTTCAGTCTGTCTCCTGTCCTGCTTTCCTTAACTGATGGTTGGACAGAGCCTCAGGTGAGTTTTATTTTCTGTTTCAAGTGAACAATACAAAGGATTAGACAGCAATTAGACAGATGTTCTTTTTTATGCCTCATAAACCCCAGATCTGGGGACACAGTTGATCTTGGCTGTGAGAGGGCTCCTTTCAGACCCTCAAGTTTAGTTTTGGGTAAATATTCCTGCACATTTCACTGGATAAAATGATCTCTCCCTACCTTGCCTTTCTCTCTGTATAAATGACCAAAGAACATATTAATAACTCTTAAATACAGTAAATACACATGGTAGCAAATGATATGATCTGAAAGAACATATAAAACCAGTGCTGAACAAAAAAACATCATAGGAAATAGTCCTAAAATTTTTCTGCCTTCCAATCAACCTTTTATTCACGCCATTAAGAATACCTTATATTTATAAGATCCAGGAGACATGAAGACATGACAGACAACCCTGTGTTAGAAGCTGTGGTGCTACTGCCCAAAACGTGCCATGTGGGATTTCCTTACTCTGCTCAGCACGAGCTGGGACAGCCTTGGATGTTGTGATGAGCCTGGGAAGGTAAATTGGCTTAGAGGCTCTTTTCCTACCCATTCCTGCTCCTTGTTATCCCTGCTCCTTGTTAACCCTGCTCCTTGTTATCCCTGCTCCTTGTTATCCCTGCTTTCCCCAGGTTAGTCTGATGAGTTTCTACTGACTCTGATGTGCAGCAAGTCCAGCCCTAGGGATGAAGGCTGCAGGGATGTCTCCTGGTCAGCAGGACTCCTTGCACCTGGTAGATATTTGACCAATAATGTCATAAAACAAGATGACAAAGGACCAATTATGCTGCTGCATCTAGACCAGGACAGCACCTGCTCAAAAAAAGGCAGCAAGATACTGGGTGGGAAACAGAAGGAAGAAAAGATGGAGAATTACAAGTGTCATGAGAGGATTTTCAGGAAACAGCACAATTGAAACTTGCTGCAATTTGATGGATTCATGACTTAATTCTGACTGACCAGGACAAGGATGCTCACCTCAAAGGTCAAAGTGAGGCAGAGCCATGACACAGGAAAAGTAAAACTGACAGTCACAGTTTGACTTTCAGAAAGGAAAAGCCAAAATAAATAATACCAGAGAAATCCTCTTCTTACATGCCCCAAAGCCACAATTAAAATAGTAGCAGAGAGTGTAATACAATTAAAAATATGCTGGTTATAACATTGTGACTGAACCCAATGCCTTGAGAAGTAAACTGAAGGCCCAATTCTTAAATTTCTTTTACTTAATGATGGATTTTTTTCAGTGTTCAAAGTGTATTTTTAATTTATTCAAATGTCAGAGAAATCACAGAAAATCCATCCACTGACCCAGATTTATCCATTCCCACGCCTGAAATTACATTTTTCACTGATAAAAGATAAAAAGCAATTTACTGTTTCTTGAACTTGGCCATATATAATAGATGATTAATTATTTCAAAATGCATTAAGTTTAAGCACCTTTTCATTCCCCTTCTAGGGCAAGAAGGCTGTCTGTTATGTTGGTGATAGTATACAGAAAAAAATACATAAGAACCCCTCTGGTAAAATCACCCTGAGGTTGCTTTCTTTTCAGCTGGAGTAGCTTTCTTTTCCTAAAATGAAGAAAAAAAATTAGCAGTCATTTCCCATTCATTTCCTTGTGCTACTTTTAAAAAATTTATTTATTTCTTTAATTTATTGAAAAAAGGTCATGTGGGTCTCTGCTGAAATATCAACAAGGGTAAACACAGATCTTTAGGTTTTTCAAAAGGATAATAAGCCAATTTATATGGAATAATAGTATTACAGAACTCGTTATATTGCTGAGCTGGAAGCATATTAATAGCTCAAGGGAGAGGATAAAACTGCTCTCTAATTCCCTGGAAAGATCCAGGGGCATCAGCTGGAATCAGGACAGGCTTTGACATCCGTGACTGGTGCCCCTCAAACCATGTAACACAGGGACAACAGCAGGAAATAACGACTGACTGGGCAGTTCTGGGGACAATCCTATTCAGTGCTTCTCCTGTGGCTTTTCCTGAGGAAGTTTCAGCAACTTCATGCCATTAAAAATGTGGAGGGATCAGAGAACTTTGTGCCACCAGGCAGTCCCGAGGCAGTGCCTCCTCACTCAGAGGGATGAGGGGGGTGGCTTTGGTTTATGGAAACAGGACAGGTGCCAACGAGAGCTGTTCCGGGTACAGTCACTTCTTCCAGATCTGTCGCCTTGGACAGGACACTCCTTACCTGAAAAGGGTCTTGAATTCCTGACGGATGACATGAATGAGTTCTGTCTGCACACTGCCCATTCACCAAGCTGGATTACCATGGGATCCATTAATCCAAATTGTGTGTCCAAGGGGTTGGACAGTGCCTGGAGCAACCTGGTCTAGTGGAAGGTGTCCCTGTCCATGGCGGGGAGTTGGAACTATGTGGTCTTTAAAGTCCCTTCCAACCCAAACCATTCTATGATTTGATAAAACTGCGGGTCAATATTTATTATTTTCCTTAAAGGCAAGAGAAAAGAATTGCAGATGGATAAAAAAGGTGGAATCCCTCTTTAAAATGGAAAGGAAAGCGAGTCAGGCAAGCATGCAAAATAGGTTCTTAGAACATCTGTGCATCAAATATATTTATACAAAGTGCTACAGTCAATCTTTTCCAGCTGAGTGTTCAGCAGTGCAAATATATATCATACCACAGTCACTGTTACAGGAAACAAGAGGAAAATTGTGTTGTCAAAAGGAAAGAAAATGCCAAACCTTACACAGAAAAATTCAGTGGTAAAAAATCATCCAAGCAGTATCTGGAATAATGACATTAACTGAACTGGCTCTACTGCTTCTTTCAACACTTTAAATGGGTTCATACCAACTGAAGTATTTCTTACAAGTAATGATGATTTTATGTGTCTGTGTTTTCATATCCACACTCATGTTGGTGATATATCTTGCTAATTATTGGCCTAAACGGGCCTTACTGGCTCGGGGGATGGATGTGCTCAGTGTCATCAGAATAATGGAAAGCTGATAAGAATATCTCCACTGCTCTGCCCAGCAACTCCAGCTATATATAGAGCAGGAGTGGGAATGGGATGAAAGCCTGGAAGGGACCAGATGAGTGAATCTCCTCATCCATGTTCATCAGTTCCTGGAACTCTCTAAATTCAGCCAGGTCTTATGGACCTTCCCGTAGCATTGTAGCCGATGGACGTTAATTGATGCATCTATAATTGCACCTAATTACTGACACTGAATTATTTAGTGTAGCAAGAGGGAGCATAAGCAGAAGTAATGGGATTAAATTAAGACAGGGAAAAATTAGGTTGAGTATAAGGGAAAATTCTCCGGCAATAAGGTTCGTTAGGATGGCTCCCAAGGGAAATGTTGGGCACTGCTTTGCTGCAGACACAGAAAATTCAGTTAAACCCATATTCAGGAAATTACCTTGATAATTTGGTATGTCTTCTCCATTTTTAAATTATTGAACTCTTCAGCAACTCAACTGCTGAACAAGTTTTTGCAGGCAGTTCAGGTGCCAGCCAATCCTACCAGCTGATGTCTCTGAGGAGATGATTGCCCTCAGAGCGCTTCCATGAGAGCAGACCCTGTAGTTATTCAAAGCAAGTTGTACTTAAACTTTACTGCAAAGCCAGCAATGCTTAACCTGTGGTTAAGTAGTGCTTAAACGCTCCCCAGGGTGGCAGTTAGGAGGTAGACAGTTATTTTCCCACTTTGAGATTATAATTATCTCCTGTTCTCCCCGGTAGAAATAAGCGATGGCAGGACATGAGGAGACAGGAGAACCCTTAATGCCTCCTCTTTCATCTCCTTTTATCATTTGACCTATGAGAAGTTAAGTGTAACGAGCTACAGAACGAACTGGGAGCATAGTAGGACATATGCAGAGCCAACTTTTATCATGACATGATTAATGATGTTTGAGAGTGCTGTGAGTGGCAGGAGAGCGAGAGAATCTAAACCAGGGAATGAAGACACATCCTGCTGCTTACCCTGTGTAATTCCACCTCAAGGCAGGCAGGGAAGTGTGAACCTTTACAGCTTTTTTCACTAGAAATCCTAAATATGATGCCTTTTGAATTGCCTTAAACCTTCGATGCAATGACAGGATCTCAGAAGGCAGAAAAAATAACAGTGTGGCCACTGATGCTTGCTATGACTATTCATCTTCATCTGTTTAGCAGACAAAGGGGTTATTTTATTTCATTTTCTTGCATTTAAGTTGTACATAAGCAGCCCCGGCAGAACTTGCGTGTGCCTTTGGAGGAGGGAAGCTCAGCCAGCAGGATCTCAGGGGGCTTCCAGCTGGTCCCAGGCTGGAGATGAGACAATGCCCACTCCAGGAATCATCACACCCCTCACTCTTCAGGGCACCAGGATAGTCCCAGAGCTCATAGAATCACAGAAACTAGTCCATAGAGTTAAACCATAATAGCATGCAGGGACGAAAGTAAAGGAAAATTGCTCATCTTCTGAAACGAAGTTGCAACTAAATAGGAAAGAAGACACACTCAAAACCAAACAGAACAAACCTCATTGCTTTTGTGCTCTGCAGTGCTGGTAGAAGCTCGGGTAAAAACAAGGAAAATGTTTCCAGGTGCTCAATATTCACACAGCTATTGCTGCAAAATAAACACTCATTATTCGCTGCTCGTCTAAATGTACGGTGTGTCAGCAAACAAAAGTAATCCTAAAACCCTTTGCATTATTTTGCATTTCCTAATATTTACGAAAAAGAAAGGAAAACATCTTAATTCTTGTACTCATTGCATGAGTTAACATTTCCTTCTCCTGAGTCACTGGCTTCTGCTTCTCCACAAGCTGACATACAGTGGGATGAGTCAGGTTTGGAGAAATATTAAGAATATCTCCTCATTTATGAACACCAAGACTTTTCAAGGTCCAGAATGTGCTCACAGACTTCAACTGCTCAAATCCTTTCCTATCTTTTCTCAGAACTGCTCCTGATCAATTAGAAAGCTAATTTAAAGAGCCTTTTTTAAACCTTTGCTGATGAACTTGAGCATGTCTGTGTAATTTATAGCAGCACGCTCTCCCAGTTAATCCCCAGTCGCTCATTTTCAGTGATGCCACCAACGTTGCAAAGTTCAGTGATCTATGACTATTTCCAGAACTTATTATTCATTTTACCTTGTACAGCTCTGAGGGCCACATTACCCCTTAACCAGCATCATCATGTACCATAATTTAATTGCACTTACGTGGGGTTGGACGCGCTTTTAGAAACGAGCTCTCACCACTGAATGACTCTGCCTTTCATCTTTTGTGAACATGGAGCCCTGAACTTCCATGCTCAGATTCCCAATGGGCTGCACCAGGAAAGATGAGAGGAACATAAAAAACTTCAAAGATAGCTACTTGAAACTCTCCAAACTTGCATCTTTCCCTTTCTTGTCCGTTTTCGCTCACTCTTCTGGTGTAACTTTGTGTTAATGCTTTAATTTCCAGTTCCATTCTTTTTCTCCTCACATGGAGTGGAAACCAAGAGTGTTTTCTGACCCTATAGTAGGTTCCCCCATGGTGATGTGGGAAAAATCTAAGCAAAAAATGGGTACAAAGCTAATATGTCACACACAGCAACCTACATTTCATGGCAGCTACAGGTCAGCACCTTTCCAAATATTCCTCAGTTCTTTAATCCACAGTCCCAGAACTATCCAGATCATGTAGGTATGATGGAATTCGACCAAACTCAGGTTCCTTCAGCTTTTATTTGTGTTTTTGTTCCCCACTCTGGCCTGGAGGCTGACAAAAGGTGAGGAACAATATTTTATGGTACTGGTTTGCCATCACTAAGTGGGCATCGTTTGATGCCAAAGAAGTCATTAGGAAGATTCCCACTGCCAGAGGGCAGGGTTAGATGGGATATTGGGAAGAGATTGTTGGCTGTGAGGGTGGTGAGGCCCTGACACAGGTTGCCCAGAGAAGCTGTGGCTGCTCCTGGATCCCTGGAAGTGTCCAAGGCCAGGTTGGACAGGACTTGGAGCAACCTGGGCTAGTGGAAGGTTAGTCCCTGCCCATGGCAGGGGGTGGAACTGGATGAACTTTAAGGTCTCTTTCAACCCAAACCAGTCTGTGGCTCTATGAAGTTATGGTTGTAATGATAACAAAAGCTTTTTTAAACAGCTGCTTCATGGACCTGTGGGAAATCACTGGGGGAAATTCCCACTGACACCAGTGAAACCAAGATTCCACTTCTGTTTCTCAGCTCTCCTGAAGTCTATTAAATAGAGTCAATAAAGTGCATCTTTCCTCCTAACCTCTAAAATAAGCTTTGAGATCAGGTTTGGAATTAAGTACCCAATTAGAGCAACAACAATCAAAGACTGTAAATCCTTACTTATTTGCCCAGATGTTAACAACAGTGATCAAATATTGAGGGCTACAAATATCTCTGTAACTTTATCTCGCTTTGTTTGTACAATATTCTGAATAAACAGTAACAAAGCTTGCAAAGTATGATGTCATTCTGTGTCATACCTGCAGCGTGTGGGAGGGAAACAGGGGAAATTTGCTGCTTTGAGAATGCAAAGCCCAATAACTCCCCTGATAATGAGGGGATTTATTTTTTCCATAACTCAGAATGTCACCAAAGAGCATTGTAATATTATGCAGTTATTCCCAATAAATATTTACAAGTAATTTAAAGAGGCTGTTTCAGAATATGAATAATTCTACCTTAAAAGAAGGCAGCCAGGATTTGAGAGAGTTAATTTCCTACAGCTGATTACTAAAACTGAGTTTATTTTTACATTAGTCTGCACAGGATCATGCTTTTAATCACACTATTTTCCCTTTCTCACTTGCCTACTAGAAACCGGGGAATGGACTGAGATCCTACCAGAGTCTTGCTGAAAAACTGATGCAATTTTTGAAACCTTCAGTTTTTAAAACCCAAGGAAGGGGTGCAAAAGGGGGGTGTTTGGTGTGTACACACACCTGTAGGGACAACCAGCACAGTCCCAGCGGTCCTACAGCTTGATGGCACCAGAACAAGAGCTGGGATGCTCACATTCCAGAGGGGTTTTTTCAGGATCAGAAGAACATTTTGGACTATGCTGGCGTTGCTCATAATCCGAGTCCTGAGATGGAACCCAAAGAACATATTTCTCATTTTGAGTTCGGAATTGAACCGCCTGTTATCGGCCTACTATAATTTCATAAACATAAAAGATGGGTGAGGAAAGAGAAAAGAACTATTGCAAAGCTACAGTTTTCAAATAAAAGAATGCTCTTAACCACCATTTTCCAGCACACCAGTAGGTCTCTGCTTTGAAGGATCTGTTTAATTATCTTCTTTGTTTAAACCCTCGAGGGTGTCAATTCAAGCATATTTTAGGGAAGAGTGCTCCCAGAAAATCAAAAACTTCTGGCAAAAAGTTGATTTCACCTGTATTTTTAATTTACAGTGATGGGACTCAAAATTACATTTACTGCGGTTTTAATTCCACCAAAACATCCATCCTGAGGGCTGATGGAGGAGGGTGAAAAACATCACCTCCAGGAGCATCATTGGGATTCCAGCTCCATCCTGAGCACAGAGCAGGGCAAGCACCCTGTCAGCAATTAAGGAATAATGAATTTAAGAGAATAATGGATATTGATTAAGGACATTTATTTCTGATAAAATGAGGACAGTCAGCAAAAGGCAGAGATGTTCAAATTAATTATAGCCCAAGCAATCCACTGAAACAAAGTCAAAGCAGTCATCTGAACTAACTGAGCCTGAGACAGAGAGGAGGAGCAGTACCCACAGACACCCAGGAGAACTCCAAGGGAGAGGGAAGCTCAGTTTAACCTAAGCCTGAGTTTTTTCATGGCAAAGGTGCCTGGATCAGGCTCACAGAGACTCATTGTGCCTTCCCCCTTTCCCATTTGTGGTCATCACTGATCTGGCTGAAAACTATTCAACACAAAGGGGGTGAACACTGGGCTTCCTGTTCTTTAGCACTTGTTTAAAACAAAAAACAACATACAAATTTAGGCTGGAACCTGCAGGGCAGTTTTGCTGCCAAGATTTTGGGAGAATGACCCGAATCCAAGAGAGCTGAAGAGGTCACTGCAATTGGAGACCCCTCTCCCCCAGAGGGCATGGAAGAGAAGGCAAAGATTGACTGAGGGAAGTGGAACCTTCAGATCCTAATCAGAGGGAGAGTGAGGGAAGGGGGGATATGACTGAACATGTGTGCTGGGGGGAGAAGGGAGTTTTGACAAGGATGAAAGAAGAAGGGGAATGCTGGGGTTGTGCTTCCTGTGAGCTTCATGTGCCCTTGGGCTCTGACCCCTCACCCATATTGTATTATCTATCAGTTTTACCTTAAAATTAATATTCTTCAGCAGAGGATAAAACATCCCTTGCAATGTTTTCTTTTAAAGGCTTATATATTGTGAGGGTGGTGAGGCCCTGGCACAGGTTGCCCAGAGAAGCTGTGGCTGCCCCATCCCTGGAAGTGTCCAAGGCCAGGTTGGACGGGGCTTGGAGCAACCTGGTCTAGTGGAAGGTGTCCCTGCCCATGGCAGGGGGTGGAATGAGATGGGCTTTAAAATCCTTTCCAACCCAAACCACTCTATGATAATTCTGTGAAAATCCCAAGTAAAATATTCTGGAGATTGTTAGCCAATATTTATGCTGTTCTAATTAGACTTATCAAATACATAAACCACCACATTTTATAATGAAAAAAATACTTTCCACATTAGCAAATGGTCTTATTTTATCTCTTATGTTCTTTACATAGAAAGACATAAAGGCTGTAAATTTGACAGCATGCTAAGCTTTCATTAAGGAAAAATAATTATTACAGTACTCTGGGCCACATAAAGAAGAAGCATTTACTGCAATAAAATTACATGTTCTGCTGCAATTGGATTTTAATCCAATCTTTTAAAATTTTGATATATTTTAATCCTCTATTTATTTTTTAATTTTACTGTGGTCTCTAGAAGAGTAATCAAAGTAGAGATAAGTTTACAAATGGGAAAGCCCTCAAAGAGTGAACCTGGAGAGGGGGATGTATATCCTGTGTGATTTCCTTCAGTAAACAACTGCCACCTCACTCAGTTTGTAGTTCCTTAACTTGTAATTCCTCCAAATTATCCTGTCTTTGGAGCCTCCAGGGGAAATGTATCCTCCTCTCTCTCCCATGGCACACGTGGCAGAAGGTACTGCTATCTTATTTTCAGGGAAATCTCACTGGACAACCAATTTAAGCCATTTCAGCCCAGGAAACCTCTGGGAATGTGCCCATGACAGCCCAGTTTTTCAGCTGCTGATAGAAGTTTTTCATTTTAAAACTTCAACAGCGACCCAAGGTTTTGTTACAGGCTCTAAAATCAGAGATGTTGGTTCTTGCCAATAACCATGTGCCAGACCTTGTAATTCCTTCACAGCCATAGGAAAGGAATGTTCAAGAAACTCAACTTTTATTCCCAAAAGGTTCCCTTTGTATGTGGGCAGTAGCAATCTTTCCCTTCAAAATTAACACTTCTGATACCTTTGAAGTTGTAGCTAATTTTCTACAGATCCTTTATGAAGCGTTTTTGGATGTACTTGCCGGTGGTTGGAGCCCTCATGGGACAAAGAGACATTATAAGAAATATTGAAGAAAAAAAAAAAGAATACTTTTAAGATGAAATAAGCTTAATGAGGAAAAGAATAAGTCTGTTATCCTTGGAAAGAATCAAGATATTTTTTCAAACATCTAATCCCCTGTACTTCCTTGAAAAAGATATCAAGGCTAAAACAAAGAATTGTGATTTTTACACAGAAAAAAAAGCAAAAAAATCCACTACTTTTGCTAATAGGCACCTTGTGGCTTTTTGAGGTTAATAAGGACCCTGAAACAATTTAACTGCATTATAGTTATGCATATTCATAAAGATATGCTGAACGGATAACACAGCAAATGATTTAATTGAAAAATCAGCCAGTGTGAATGTTTTTTCCTGTGAATCATGGAAATGCGACAAGATCTGTTAATTAACATAATCTCATTTATTTGACATTATTCTTGTCACTTAATATAATCTTCCTACAAAGAATGAAAAATGGAAATTACCCAAAAACGCAGAGGGAAAAATATAAATGGAGAAAAGTAGAAAAGGAAAGAATGCCCCTGGAAAATGTAAAAGGATATAGGTTACATTAACCACTAATACGGAAAAAGGAATAGAATGAATAAGAAAAAAAGCAAACAGAAGGCAGAGATAAAGAAAAGGGAAAACGAGGAGGAAAAAGCCCAGAACATTCAGAAAGTGCTTAGAAATTGTAAGAGTAAGGGCAGAGCTGGAGAGATGCTGTTTGGGACCAGATCTGGCCCTAATGATGAGAAATAAAATGGGTTAACTGCAGCATTTCTTTCACTGGGCTGTTCTGAAATTCCTGTGCATTTCCTGTACAGTTCATTTTGTCCATTAAAAATGATGGTTACAGAAATTTTTGGAGTGGAAGAGCCCAGCCTATACCAGCTGGGACTAAAGAGAATTCCCTTCTGTTCTGGACTTTGTTCTCTGTGCCACTGGATTTGTACTTCATTTCCAGACTTGTCCAGTGTGTAAAATGGTGGTGACTGTACAGCCTTTCCTTGGGAAAGCAGCTTTCCTGAAAATAAACGGAAATATGATGGCATGGAATTACAAATGCTGATGAGAAAGGAACCTGCACTGAATTATCTTCCCCATGTAACGCCCAGGCCTGTCTCCAGATCCCTTGGCAGTAGAGAAGGAGATCATTTGAGATGCAGAAAAGCAACATTAAACTGCTGATGGTGCTGTCACACCAACACTGCACTGAGGGTCTGCCTGGGGAACCATCATGGAGGGGAGCAGAGTCTGCTGGAAGGGGACGGGAAAGAGCTCTGGAGCAGCAGGAGCAGCTGAGGGAGCTCAGCCTGGAGAAAAGGAGGCTCAGGGGGGACCTTCTGGCTCTGCAACTCCCTGACAGGAGAGGGGAGCCGGCGAGGGTTGGGCTCTGCTGCCAGGGAACAGGAGACAGGAGAGGGAACGGCCTCAAGCTGTGCCAGGGGAGGTTTAGGTTGGATATTAGGGAAAATTTCTTCATGGAAAGGGTAGTCCAGCTTCTGGTTGAGTCCCCATCCCTGAGGGATTTAAAACCCATGTGGATGTGACACCTGGGGATGTGGGTCAGTGGTGGCCTTGGCAGTGCTGGGGAATGGTTGCACTGGATGATCTTAGAGGGCTTTGCCAACCTAAATGATTCTTGGATTCCATGATAAAGAATCCAAATTCTGCCCTTCAGGAAGAGAATGTACAGTAGGAACCATTTCAGACACAGATGGAGGTATCAAACCTGCACCCTGCCTATGAAAAACTCCAGCACTCTCCTGTATGGTCCTCATAAAACACTGGTGTGCTGGGTGTAATTCCACCTGTGACCTCCTCATAAAGCACCATCGAACTTGTGATGCTGCATAAATAACAAAAAGGAAACAATGCAATCTATCAAATGCTCAAGGCTGAAAACTCATTTAGTCCTAAATTACTTCTGTTACTATGACCATAGATATTTAAATGTGAGATAAATTCTTATAAAGTCAGTTGTTAATAGACACTATTAACTAAAATTTATATTAGTAATTGTAGATATTATTAAGTGTGAGAACTGATAAAAAAAAAGAAAAGACTAATTGGAAAATGGAGATTAATTTCATTAGAAAGAATATAATGATATAACTTATCTTGTTTGGTGTCTCCAAATAACTGGACTTTACAGCCAAGTTGTTTGGAATGAATTTGTTCCTAACAGGTCAGGATCCATGTCCTTCTGCAGAGCAACACCCACAGAGCTCACAGCAGGATAAATGGAAAGAAATCTCCTGGAATTCAGTGGGATACAGAGATAGAAACTCCATTTTTAATGCCTTGGGAAGGAGGGAGGGATGGAAGGAGGGATGGATGATATATTTTCAAATTGTATGGGAAAGTAGATCTAAAAAAAGCCAAAGTTGACTTTAAAAACTAAAGAAAAATGAAATAAACTCCCAGCCTGGCAAAGAGACTCCATTGAAAGTACTAAACGTCCCTCACTTCTATGATTTATTTCACAAACACTTGTTAGCACAACTGATCAGTATTTGTAATTTTTCACGGATGTTTATTACCACACAATGTTCTTTTAAAATCCATATAAGCAAGGTGCAACAAACAGACTGTGAGAGCTTTATGGCTGCTCCCTGCAAAGTCCCATTTGTCACTGAGACTGAAGGGAAATGGCTTGAAGAGCGATATCAGAATGAACAGGCAGAGGAAAAATAAAGAATTATTTCTTTATTTTGTTATTTTCCGAAGTAGAGGGAGAAAAAAAATGAGGAAATACTTACAATATCTGTTCTGTCAATGACAAAATTCTCATAAAAGCAAACACTAACCCACAGGATAAACTACAGAGCTTTTTATTTCGCAGTATTTTCACTCCATTTAAATAGACTCTTGTAAATGTATATTCTATTTTTACCAGATTAAAAACTAATTTCAACAAGGCCTGCTTGGAAACTGCTTTCATAGTCCCAGAGTTAAGCCTTGTACTTTCTTTATTTTATGACTATGACTCTACTATTCACATTTTATGTTCTCCCTATGAGACCACCACACATGAAATAGGATTAAAGACTGAACGTTGGGAAGTCTGTTCTCCAGCCTGTGCTCTGATGTAACAGAACATCTCAGGGCAGTATTTGATCATCCAAAGGGAAGAGAAAGAGCTTTTACAGAGATGTAAAATCTTATTTTTAGCAAATTAGGAAAGCGTCCACTTTTCAAGTTCATTACTCACAACGGTGACAATACATTGCTCAGTGCTGGTGCCTACTTGATCTAGAAATAAAAATGAGGAATACTGGATCATTAGAGGTCCTTATGCTCTTTGATTACTGAATACTGAGGCAGCTAATTTTTTTTAAGTACTATGAGTGGCAACATTCACCTATTTTAGTCAGCTCAGGCCTCATCTCTGCAGTTCACCAGCCCAGGTGGCCTCAGCTGGGGGCCAGTGGTGCTGCTCTCATGGGAAACAGCTTCTCAGTTCTTTTCCACCAAACATTAATTGAATTGATTGAAATATTCTGGCCAAATGCTCTCCTTTTATATATAAAACATTCTCAGCTGAAGGGGTTTTTTTCTACCAGTTTAATGCTGGTGGAAAGAATTCCTCAGTACTGAGGGGGTCCTTAAGGACCATCTGGTCCAGCCTTCCTTGGTAAAAGCTTGGAAAAGATTTTCCTACAGGAAGAAAATACTTATTTTTATTTCATAAAAAATTGGTTTCTAAAGTTTGACCAGTTTGATAATACTTATTGATGGATGGAATTTGCACAGTAGAGGTGGAATCAATTTTACTTTAAGACCTCAAGTGTCACTCCCTGCACTACAGAAGGGGAGAAGGACAGAGCTGGAGTTTGCAAGTAGGATAAAAAAAATATAGGCAAAAACCCAAATGGAATTTATCAGTATTTATAACCTTATTAGTAGGTAAATCAGAGCTGAGGTGGGTAACAAAAGTGTCAGATTTTAAGAATTTCCCAGGCCCCCCTCAGCAGGAGGAGCTCTGTGTAGGGTACACCTGCCCAGGGTAACTTTATCTGATAGAAAAGGATAAGTTGACTTATTCTACCTACTCGGCCTGTTTTGCACACATTTTAAAATGAGATGTATTATCCTCCCTTTACTGATCACTGAGGGAGACTAGATGAAAGCACAGACTAAATATTTACCATTTGTACTATTTTAGGTGGAGAGCTACATCCCAGCCAAACTGTTCTGACATAAATGGGGAGAAAGGCCCTGGCCCTTCCTCTCAAATCAAAGTTGCTGCCATAAAGGCCAGTAAATTCCCCTTAAGGAGCAAGTTTAGCCCTTAGAGCAGAATGCAGGGTCTAGAATCCACACCCCATCCCATATTGGATGCAGAATTTTTTATCCGTTATAACTGAAAACACTCCCAGCTTTTTGTGCTGCTCAATAGACCACTGAGCAATAAGACAGAGCTCTTGCTTCATTTTCACCTATTTATATATTCCAGAGAACTGACTCGGGCTTTTATATCCCACCTTGCTCATCAAAACCCTCTGTATTTGTAGAGCCAAACTCGCCACCTCTGCACCTGTGTAATGGTTTACACGAAAGCCAAACAGGATGAAGGAAAACTGGGGCCACAGCCCCAAATTGCAACACTTTGCTCTCCCTTTTCAGGGCTGTAACTGAACACAGAAGGTGAAATAGGGAAAGAGGCCAATTATTATTTTCACCCCAGCCTGTTGGTTCCTTGATCTGTAACCCAGGCTCGTGTTTTGCTCAGGTTTATCCTCACAGTGAAGGCAATTGCTCAGCTGACACACAGTGACTTACAATTTATTTCTCTGGTAGCCTTACAGCTCTTCCAGCAGGGAAATTTTCTTTTCCATCCTGATTAGGGCCATGGTTCAGTGGTGGGTTTGGCAGTGCTGGGTTAATGGTTGGACTCTATGACCTTAGAGGTCTTTTGCCACCTAAATGATTCTCTAATTCCTGGCATCCAGTCAGTAGGGATGCGCTTGATCAGAAATATCTGTGGTCTGTGAGTTCCTAGTGCCCTGCCATGAGCAAATATCGTGGTTTAATTTGTATTTTCACTGGTGAACTGTGGGCAAACAGCTTCAAAAGGTGACAGCTTTGTGCAGGAGGTGATGTTGGGCACTGAAGTCTGTCTGCAAATGTTTCTCTGCAAATCAGAGAAATCGTTCTGAATCAGTAAAGCTACACATGTCAAACAGATGTGTTTGTGAGCAGAGCCAAGTTGGACATTTCTGTTGCCCACCAGCACCTTTGCAGGAATTAAGGGAAGAATATTTGTGCAGCTCCTTGAATCCTCAGTTCTGCCACACAAACCCCACGAGTTAAATTGTTTCTGCAACATTATCACCAGAAACCTCCTTCCACGGGGTGCAGTGAAACCCTAATAATGTCCTGCCTGGGCCCAGGATCTCACTCCCACGTTGATCATCACTCCTCAGCACATTCTTCAGTCAATTACTGGGGCTCCTAATTGCATTTCTGTGTAATCCGTTTGGATTCATTTGTCAAACACAGTTTTGAGACACGCCGTGTCAAAGGCTTTAGTAAATTCTAGATGCTTTAATGCACCTCCTTCCCCTCTCCCACTAATTTAGAATTTAATTTAAAAAAGAATCATCTTTGCTTGGCATGATTTGTTCTTTACATACCCATGTAAGTGATACTGTTGCTAAAATTAAATACAACTGTGATCCTTACAGAACCCCCAATGTTTTCTCTGAGGAACCACCACATCTGAGTCAACAGAATTTGCCTTGTGTGTAAGAATACTTTAGATCCTGAGAGACCCTCTGTGTTCTTTTATTTTTGTGCTTTCCTGGTGCATTTCTATCACACAGCTCCTATTTGAAACCACAGAGCAAAACAGCATGTTATTATTACATAGTTTTTATTTAGTTTTATATTTTTACTCTGTTTGGCCCAAATATACACAGCTCTAAAAAACAGTGAGATCAGACTTCTTTTTCAATCATGAATGACTATCTGTTTTATCAAGCTAAATATGACATGCTGGTTGCATAAATCTCTCCCCAGCAGAAGATATTTTAACTTTAATAGATAAATCATAGAATCCCTGAATGGTTTGAGTTGGAAAAGACCTTAAAGCTCATCTCATTCCAACCCCCTGCCGTGGGCAGGGATGCATCCACCAGATCACTGATGATTTATCCCATCCTGACAACCCTGAGACAAAAGGGATGAGTGTTTTCAGTGCTCTCTTCTTTTCCCACT
Organism: Lepidothrix coronata; assembly: GCF_001604755.1. Taxonomy (NCBI): domain Eukaryota; kingdom Metazoa; phylum Chordata; class Aves; order Passeriformes; family Pipridae; genus Lepidothrix; species Lepidothrix coronata. The sequence continues at coordinate 4,617,661 of NW_016690205.1, forward strand.
GGCCCAGATGACCAGCTTCAACCAGGCCCCAACTCTCATAAGTAGAGAACTTCTATATAAATTCCTTACTGGTATATTTTTTTATTTTTATTGTATAATCTGACCTGTTCTTTGAGACCTGCCAGACCTGAAGACAACATTCAGTACCATGATGGTTTTTCTTTGTCTGCAAGTATCTGCTGAAAATGGGATAACTATCAAGGTGAATTGGATCCACCTGGTTATATCTGTACACTATTTAATATTCCACTTAACACCTTTTTGTAATTTTGTTCTGGAATTTAAACATTAGCCAACACTTTGCCACTGAAGAGGTTGCTTATGCAAAGTATTACCAACTTCTGTCAAAACAACTTCCAGCAAATACTTAAAAACACAAAGAATGAAAAAACACCTGATATTCATTAAAACTCCAGTATCTTTACAATGCAGAGGAGGAGAATCAACACCACGTAGCAATGGAAGGTCTAGTAAATAATTTCCTACGTACCAGTTCATATTGACTTACAATTATAATTCACAGGAGTGCATTCCTGCAATCAAGAGATGGGGATGCACAGCATGAAAAAACATTTAGCACCGAGCAGACTGCATGAATAATTGCCTGTCAGAGTGGCTTATTAAAGGGGAACTACAATTTTACAAGACAATTCTTGTATCTGCTTGTCTGATCTAAAGACAGAGAGCTATATAAATACAAAGAGTTCCAGAAAGAAATAATTCTTAAACCCCTGTTGGATTAAAAGTTGAGTTTTTAAGGCACTAAAAGAACAATCAGAATGTGACAGTTTTGATACACAACTAAGCACAGCTTTTTAAGTTGGGAAGTGAATCCTTTGTGTTCAAGGCAGCAGGCAGGGAGGTGAGGGGATGGAAGGGTGGCTATGGAAACCACTCTCCCTTATGTCAGGAAAGGCACCTGGTGATGTAATCCATGGAATGTCCTTGGAAACCTCCCAGCAGCTGGACCTGGTGGGTGAGTGTGATCCAAGAGCCCTCCTGGAGCAGAGGTGGGATCACCAGCAGGCACGCACTGGGATCACTGGACTCTCGCAAAATGACATTTTCCCTCTAAATGCTTCAGCAGGTTTGGCAACCTCCAACAAGCCCCTTGTGTCCCACCCACCCCCTTCTTTTCAGGGCAGGGATGGGATCTCAACATCCCTTGTGTCTGTGGGAGGCAGGAAGCTCCGTATCCTGGAAGGGCTAATTCTGCTTTATTCTCCTAATCAACAAGTTTCACTTCCTCCTCTCTGGCTGAGGCCAAAGTTCTTAGAGAGCAGGCAGGCTGAAGTTACAGAGAATTAAATTTGAAACACAATCTTCCCCTCCAGTGCTATTTTAAGAAGAATTAATTGATAAAAGCCCAACAACTCAAACCAAATAAAGGTGTCACAAATGCACAAATGCACCCGTGGCCTTTGGTGATAATCCAGCTTCATGCATCTATTTCTGCTTTCTAAAAAGCATCTTAGCATTCTTTATTTTATGCCTTTGGGGTGATTGAGGTACATAGCTTGAAAGTGGAAGACAATAATACTTCATTAATATCATACATTAAAAAATAAATGAAAATATACCATTCTATGCCTTAGGAACAGCACCTGCAGCATTGCTGAAGCCAATAATTTTTTGTCAGGTTTGCTTTAATGCCTGTGATTGAGAGCTCTAAAGTCTTAAACCTGGTCACTAAAGGGCTGGTCCAGAGATAAAGCCAACCAAAACCAAGGTGAGCCTTTCCATTGGTTTCAGGGAGCCTGGACCAAGGCCAGGGTTGAGAGGACAAAGGCAGCAGCTTTGAAAATGCTGCACAAAAATATCTTGCCTTTTGTTCCAACAACCACTGCTGAGACTCTAAGCCATGGTCTCTGCCTGGGTGCTGAGACTGTCACAGCAGCAGTGGGTTTGATAATGGTCCTAATTTGGCTTTTCCACTGGGGAAATACACCCAGTCAATTTATATCCATAGTAATTCAGCATAGAAATCATCCCATGGAAACATCTCACAGTCATCGAAAGAAAGCTTTGCTGCTTTCCAAGTAATACACTTGATAATGTTTCACTTGAAATAACTTTTTTTACAACAATCTGAGACAACTTACAGCTGATGGGATCTCTGAGAACATTCAGACTCCAGGGATTTAGGGTCTGTGTTAGAAAAATTATTATCAGCTCTGAACATTATAAAACAGACATAGTTTCCAGCAAAGGTTGTAAACAAATTATTAGGACCCTTTGTTCCGAGAAATACATTAAAAACAGTCAAATTAAAAAAAAAAAAATCATTTGGCCAGTGAGAAATCTGTCTAGACAAAGCTTCCATTATATGATTTAACAATCCCTGGCAAATGCTGCTTAAAGATAAAATTGGATTCCTGTCCAGAATATTAATACTTTTATTGCAGTTTACAGAAATATGTGTATTTTAGAGATAAAAGTACATATTCATATACAGATAGATGAACACTGAAAATGGACTGGAACATGGTTCGTTTTATCAGTTATTTCTCTCTCTGTCAAACAAATAAATCATTGTTTTTCAGGTGGAGGCTTCTGATGAGGAGGAAGATTTTTCTCATTTTCAGACAAGGGCTTCTGTATTTCCATCTCCACCACTGTCAGAGCACGTTGGTGAGGAGTTACTGTGGGTGACACAAACAACTTATGATTGCAGAGTGAGGGAACAGCTCCCACAACTTCCTATTTCCAAATGGCTCCACAGAAATAGTTTGCAAGCCGAAGTTTGGGCACAGCCAGAGCGAGCTCAGGAATACAGATATGGGCTTGATTGTGTTTGACTCAGCTCAGGGCAGCGTCCTCGAGAAAATAAAAAAAAAAAAAAAAGTGATGTTTTTCCAGCGTGACAGGAGAGAATTTGGAGATGTTTTTCTAAGTCAGGCAAAAGGAAGGCACAGAGTATTAGATCAGCTCCTGTCTTTTTTTCCTAGGGGTAGCAATGCACTGGTTAATGTCTGGCAGCCAATTGCAGGGCAATTCCAAAATAGCTCTGTGCTCCAGGTGGAAAACTGAGCCTGACTACCCACCTGGGCCTCATGCAAAACACAGGCAATGCTGCCTTCACTTTGCCAGAATCCTGGATCTTACATGATTGGAAGAAAAATTCATGTAGTTTCACAGAATCACAGGTTGGTTTGGGTTGGGAGGGACCTTAAAAATCATCCAGTCCCACCCCCTGCCATGGGCAGGGACACCTTCCACTAGCCCAGGTTGCTCCAAGCCCCGTCCAACCTGGCCTTGGACACTTCCAGGGATGGGGCAGCCACAGCTTCTCTGGGCAACCTGTGCCAGGGCCTCACCACCCTCACAGGGAAGAATTTACAGAAGATCAGAGCAAGGGGTTGAGTCCTTGGCTGGTTTTCTGTCCCCAGCTGAATAAATAACACCTCATTTTGGAGAAGCTGCTTCGAGCTACTTTAATCATTTGTGAGCTGCAAGGTTCAGTGGAACTGTTTGGGCTTTTCCAAAGGGAACTGGACCTGTCATGCCAACCCAGCTGGAAGGTGTGGAGTTGCCATCCCATCATCTACCCTGAGAGGGGCTGAACTGCAGACTCCATCCAAAAGCAGGGGAATAGCAAAAGCTTTTGTTCTATGGCACAGCTGAGAAAGTCTTTTAAAAGGCTCTTCAGGAAACCAATTCTCCTCAGTAGGAAAGCCTGGCAGTACAGTTGTCAAGAAATACATTTAGAAATCTCATTTTGGAGGCATTCCAGCAGGCAGGGAGAGATAATGGGGACCACTTGCCCCTGGCCCATGACTATCAGTGCTGCACAATTCCCCATGCAGGGTTTGCCAACTGCTTTAGATCAATCCTCTGTCAAAAGCAATGTCAGCTTCTTACACTACGTGCAGCTTCCTGGGCATCCTCTCATCCCCTCTTAACTTAGTCTTGTAAGGGCCCAAATGGCTATAAAATTTTGGTAGAAAGTTGATAGAATATTTTTATTTTTTTCTCTAAAAATTAACACTTTTTACATACAGGCCATTCCCGTGACTCCTGCCCTGTTCTTTTTTTCCCACAAAACCATTTTCATCGTCGCTTCAAACACTTTGTATTTCAGTAACTAGTTTTTCCAACCTTATAACAGGTGCTAGGACATCATGTTCTTCCACTGTCATTTCTCATTGTCATCTCATATCGTTCATCAAAGGCTGAGAGGGAACATTGTCTGCAGGCTGAGGAAATGATAAAATCTAACCCTGCCCCAGCTAACGTGTCACTTCTGGCCTTAGGAAAATCACATAATCAAGAGGTGTCAGAAGTGCTCTGATATTCTGAGTTTCTCAATTTCTGAATGCCTGTCACATTTTAAAAAGCTGGGTTTAGCTCAGCTGTTGTAAATGGAGATACAGAAACCTTCCTGTCTCACAAGAGAGAGTTAATATTTGTTCAGTGCTTTCAAAATGTTAAGTGCTACATAAGTGCTAAGCATTATTACCAGGAGTAATGTATGTTTTCATCTGCAGCTTGTACTCTTCTATCTAATCATTATCTGGCTTCTAATAAGCAACAACTTTATCAGAATGTAGTCCCAGAAAACATCTTGTTTGCTCTTCTTGGAAAATGTTCTTAATTTTTATTAGGAGGCTTGAACATGTGTCAGGTTTAAAATCACAGATCTGTTGGACTTGATGAAGTTAAACTTTATCAGCTTTCTGGGAATGATTCATCCCTAACTTGTTACATCCAGCATTTTTTTTTTTTTTTTTGCTGGTTACCTTTGAATTTGCCAAACATTATGTAAATTTAGTTCATTATTTCATTTTGAGAATAGATATCAAGTATATGGAAAATGTACCTGTAAACACTGAACAGAAAAAAACCCCACAACCACATAAACCTTTATACTGTTGGTTTTTTACACCTATTGCAAAGAGCAACAGGTTGTCACAAATCAACAGTGAACAATAAGCTAATCTGTAGTTTAGATTAATTTCTACTACCCTTTCCCTAACTTGCTTTGGGCTTGACTGTAAAATTTGTCATGATATTCCTGAGCTCTTACTCAGGGGTGTGAATCCATTGCTATTAATAAGGGTTAAAGCCCAGCTTGTGTAAGGAACTGATAAAAAATTAACTTTTCTGTGCTTTGGAGTTTATAATGTAACACCCAACAGTGTGAGTGTCTCTTTCTCCTGTTAGTAGATGTTTCAGTTGGGAATAAAACAGTCCAGATAGACTGGGTGAAATTTTGGGCTGCAGTGAGTGGGATAAACCTGCAAATGCCAACAGTATTTCAGCTGCCTCAGTCCTGCAGGAACAAACAACCTCCTGAGAAAAGTGAAGGGGGGGGGTTATTACACTGCTCAGGACCCTGCAGGGAAAGATCTCCTGAGCAAGGCAACCCTTCTGCCCCCAGTTAACTCCTTATTTGCCAATGTCCAAGATACACATCAAATAAACTGCTGCTCAAGGGGATGCCTGGGGTGCTTTTGACAGGAGGAGATCTGCTCTTCCTGTAAATGGAAGAGCACTTTGTGCAGAGCACACAGTGATAGTGACTGCCCCCTCCCCACAAAATCTCATTGCACTTTTCCCTGGAGAATGTAAAATCTTCCATTCTGCCATGATCAGAAAACAGATTTTCCCCTTTTGTAGAAATGAAGCCACTTACATTTATTGTAGCACTGTAAAACTCTCTTCATTATAGAGCACAAGATGAAATGCCAGGGTATAAACTAAGCTGTATCTATAATAATCACATCCTTCCAGAAACACATCGCTTTGGAAACTCCTGTGTATTTGTAAAGAGCACCTAGAGATGTTCACACATTTGCATTTAAACACCCAACCCACTGAAGAAAACTTGTTTATTAAATCACTTTCAGTATAGCACAGTCTGAAGGAACATAACTTAGGATAGAATCACTTTCTTTATGTACAGTCAAGCCCCATTTTTTAGGCTGAAACACAAACAGCTTAATAAAAAAATATTACTTAATAAATTAGTATCTTTAGCTCCTTTCTGAACTGAGTATCTTTACCTTCTCTCTGAAGGAATAATTACTTATCCTTTAAATTCCTGACAGCCCCATAATCTCTGGATATAAAAATTCAAATGCAAGAAGGAAGTAACTGTGGATTGAGTCAGCAGGATGGAAGGAGAGATGCTCTTTAACCCATCTGAGAGATCCCAAACCAGTGCAATCAATGCAATATATGTCACAGTAGCTAAATAAATTCAAATGCTGCCTTGGAACGCTTCTGCTGGCACAGGAAGTTGGTTATCACAAATGTCATTACCCTCTTGGAAGAAAAGCTTAAGACATATCCACAGGTAATCAAAATGCTTCTATAGAAGTGAAAGGAAGAGCAAAGATCACTGAGCATCCTCAAAAACACATGGGCAAGGCCTGGGAGAGCACAAAATTTCCCTCTGTTGTGAAACTTTGTCCAGGTTTATAAATGCCACACCTTGGCTGACTGAAGCCAACAGTAATGTCAAAGGAAATGCAGTTTTGTCTTCTTAATTCCCCTGAAAACGGCCCAAATGCATCTGTAAGACATCCCATCCCCAAAATCATAGATACATCAGGTATATGTAAAACCATGGCTGAAGTCATTTTTGTAACACAAACTTATAAACTTAATTTTATTTCCATTCTGACTCAGAGCAATATATTGCAAAAACCAGAGTATTTATTAAACTTATCTTTCCATCAGGTACAGAACCCTCTTGCTTTGTGAATACCCAGACATGGAACACAGGCAGTTTTCATCAGAGAAATGATCTAGAGAGCAGAGAGGTCATTCACCCCAAATGGAAATTGTACAGCAAAACTAGATGATGAGCAGCTGCTTGGAAGCAATAACATCTTCAACACAATATATTTAATAGAAATAGAAAAGCCAAACAGTTATTTATTAAAGTTTTTATAAGTTCTCCACATCTCCTGGGAGGAATATTTCCAAGAAGAATTTGCATTGTGTGTGCACAATAACTACTCATATATTTTGACTGAGAATGTTGTATTTACTTACAAGGCCTGATGATGAAAAATATTATTATTACAAAAACCTGTGCTATTTAACTGAGATGGAACAAACATTCCCCTTGTGTAATCATATGCAATAACTATGAAACTAATCTTGATCATATCTGTACATTTATGGAGTATCTTTTATTTATTGCAAATCTGTCTCAGGCAGGATAACAGTTCTGTTTCCATTCATCCTTTTGAAAAGATACTGCGACAAGAATTTCAAATATCATCCATGGCCAAATACTGCATTTGGATTTCCTGGAATTAATGTTATGAAAAGGAATGTTTCTGTGCTCCAAGAGAAGTGCCTCCAATGCAGTGTGATGCATTGAAAAAATAAGGTGAGAATCCAAGGAGTTGACATAAGGATGTGATAAAACTTTCAGATTTTATGGAAAGAAGCATTTTTTTGTTTCCTCTTAATAAATGAAAACCATACATGCACAGTGTGAAGAATCATATCCTGCCTAAGCATGTAAAATATGTCAGCTTGAACATTTTACTGTTTAATGAAAAATGTTTTTCAGGATAGCTTATATTATGTTTGCAAGAGAAAAATAAAACTCTTTTATTTTCTCACTATTACAGTCCTATCCCATTACCATTTTTTCCTAGCTGTAAAAAAAACCAGCATTGGGATATTTATGCTTGGTGAATTAGGAGTATTTTTTTACTGGCTATCAAAATTTTAGTGGCATTAGCTCTCTTTGTAACAGGTTTTCATTAAAATGAAAATGTGGGAAGCAATAAAATGAATATGGACCCTCATCAACATCAGCGAGGCTTTATGGTGGTCTTGGGATCAGTTGTGTTGTATTTGTTACACATCATCATCAGACAACAGGACAAACCTCTTTTTTCACTGACATCAAAATAAATTTTGCTGTTGTATGGATTGTATGGACTTAATATGTAGAATATGTAAATAATTCTCCAGCTTTCATTTGATTGAATCTGGTGTTTCCTGCCAAAGGCATGCACTTAATCTTCAGGTCCCACTTAGCACAGGTATAAATGTAAACTGAGACTAAGGAGTGGCAATCTATATGAGAATTAATTTAACCCTTGGTTAACACCCCAAGAAAGGTTGGCAGCAGCACATTCTTCACGAAGGGTAAACACGCTCCCTTAGCCTCCCTCAAAATAGAAACAAATACCACAGTTTGACTTCCAGATTTGAGGCCCAGAAAGGAGAAATGAGCAACAGCTCATTTATTAACTAATTAGAGCTATCTGCAAGGCTCAATTAACATCAGTGTGCTGCTTTGTATCCCCTGCTCACACCCCCAAAGCCACTGCAGTTCCAGGGAAGTGATTCCCGGTTATCAGGAATCTAAATGAAAAGTCAATCAGCTTCCCTGATTTACAGATTGTTACATTAACAGCCTTAGAAGTCTCTAAACCATCTAATGCCTGAGCAGCTTCTACACCTTTGCTGCACATATTTAGGAGCACCACAAAAAAATAATGCACCGGTTGTATAAAAGTGTGAAACATTAAGTGTTGGAAATAAATATTATTGCTGCACTGCTTTTCCATTCCACTTTGTCTTGTGTGGAAAAGCAAAGGTGACTATAGGCACAGAGCAAGTACATCCATTATCTCAGTTAATTCACTTTGATTTCCCTTACAAAAATAAACCTGTGAAATCAAAGAGCTCACTTGTAAGTTGTCTTTGGTAAGGCTCTAATCATTTCTCCATCAGCGCAGGATAAAGATGATGAGCCACGACTTCGAAAATCTTTTGATCTCCTCACTCCCAGGCAGAATGAATGAAGGTGCAGGAGTTTGCTCTCTCCCAGTGGCCTTTGGATTCTGCAGGACAGGGGCAATGAAATTTAGATTAGCTTGAACATGTAGAGGATGATCTGGGAAGCTAATCCCAAAGATCGGCAAAGGAAAGCTACATGAAAAGAGGAGCAGACTCCTTCAGGTGTTTGAGAGAACACTTGATCTCAAAACCTGACAGTAAAGAGAGCTGTTGCAGAAACTGGCCCTTTGCCATCCCAACAAAAGAACATGAGAGATAAAAGATTCAACCCTGGACCTATTTTAATCCTTAACTTTGTGGTACAGAGCTTCCCCTTTGGCTGAGAACTAATCCTACCAAATTACAGTCAGTCAGACATTTCCTCTCTCCTTATTTCCCTTAAGTATATCCTTCTGCTTTTGTTGACTTTCACACAGTTTATTTTCTATTTCCTAAAGGCTTTTTAAAAAAATTTGTTTTTAAATCACGGTCCTGGATCTCTCCAAGATTACAGGGGTTTCAGACGAGGTTTTGGATTTAGATCTAGAAATCAGAAGGTCTTTAACTTTTACAGCCCAGGAAAGATTTCCTCCGAAAGGTGTGCTCAACATCCAACGATTTGGGTTAGAAAGGACCTTCAACACCATCTTGTTCCACCCCCTGCCATGGGCAGGGACACCTTCCACTAGCCCAAGTTGCTCCAAGCCCCGTCCAACCTGACCTTGGACACTTCCAGGGATGGGGCAGCCACAGCTTCTCTGAGCAACCTGGGCCAGGGCCTCACCACCCTCACACCCAACAATTCCTACCTAATATCCTGCCTAACCGCCCTCTGGCAGTGGGAAGCCATTCCCCCTTGTCCTGTCACTCTACGTCCATGTCCCAAGTCCCTCTCCAGCTCTCCTGGAGCCCCTTTGGGCACTGGAAGGGGTTCTCAGGTCTCCCTGGAGCCTTCTCTTCTCCAGGTGAACCCCCCCAGCTCTCCCAGCCTGGCTCCAGAGCAGAGGGGCTCCAGCCCTTGGAGCATCTCCGTGGCCTCCTCTGGACTCACTCCAGCAGCTCCACATCCCTCTTGTGGTCCCCAAGAGCTGGAGGCAGCTCTGCAGGTGGGCTCTCACCTGAGAGGGGGAGAATCCCCCCCCCCACCCCCGCTGCCCAGGCTGTGGGATCAGCCCAGGACACGTGGGGGTTTCTGGGCTGCATCCTGTCCAGCCTCTCACCCACCGGCTCCCCCAAGCCCTTCTCCCAGGGCTGCTCCATCAGTTCATCCCCAGCTGGCATCGACACAGGGGGTTGTCCCGACGCCGGTGCGGCACCAGCACCTGGCATTGTTAAACCTCACGACGCTCTTACAGACCCACTTCTCGAACCCGTCCAGGTCCCAAACGCAGAGTCCGCCACAACCGCGGAACACCCGCAGAAACCCCGTTTTAACGCCGCACCACTGCGAAGGAAACACTTTTTGCGCAGGCACCGAAACTTTCCGTCGGAGCACACCAGGCGCACCTGGAATACAATCAGGGAGGCACCTCCCCGTCCCGCTGTCCTTTGTGCGGGAGCCGGGCGTGTTTTCCCGTCGGTGGGAGCCGCGGGGCTGGTTCCCGAGCGTCCCCCGGGAGCGCTCCCGCATCCCCGGGCGCGGGCGGGATGCGGAGGGCGGGCGGCCCGGAGGGAAGGGGCGGCCGGCCGGGCTCCGGCTCCGCCCGCACCACATGATCCGAGAAACTTTTCCCGTCCCGCGGTTGGAAAATGGCGGCGTAGGGAGCGGGGCTCTCGCATCCCGGCGCCGGCGGCTCCCAGCGCCATGACCCGCTGGGTGCCCACCAAAAGGGAGGAGAAGTACGGCGTAGGTGAGGACACACCGCCCCCCGCCCGCCTGGTGCCCCGCGGGGGGACCCCCGGCCCGGGCCTCCCCTCACCCCGTCCCATCCCGTCCCATCCCATCCCTGCCCGGCTCCCCCGCTGCGCTCCCCTGGAAGCGGCAGGGATGGATCCTCCCCTCCGGGGCCGGGATGGAGCGCGGTGACCCCCGTGTTCCCGATGTTCCCGGGACCCCCCCGGCGCGCTCCGTGCGCCCCCCGCCTGCCGGGACTCGCTCCCAGGAACTTTGAGGAGTTGTCTGGGAGCGCTCTAGCTGGAAAAGTTGCCTTTCCTTTCGCCCCGCCGTTGCTGCCTCTTCCCGAGCGCTGCTCGGCGTAGAAAAGGCTTGGAGTTGTTTCCACGTCGGTTTCTTTCCCACCTCGCTGGTGGGAGCAGGGCAGGATACGCTTCCCAGGCTGGATCCTTGGTGGCCGCTGGGAGCCCACCCTGTGCCCTGTCCCTCTTTTGGAGGTTTTGAGGCTCCCAGGAACAGGGCTCTGGCTCTGCTGGGAGTGTGATGTTCATACAGATGAGGGTTTTCCCTGCGCGCTGCTCTCCGCGGATCCATTTCGTTCTCCGCTCCTTCCGTCGCTCCCAAACAGAGGGGGATTGTTCCCAGCTGGTGGTTAAAACATCTCCGCTCTAATTAAACAGCACCAAAGCCCCGTGGGTTTGGGCAGGGCTGTGCCAAGAGAGCCCGTCTTGAGTTTAAAGACGTTTGATTTCGAGCAAAAGAGTATTTTTTTTTTTTTTTTAAGGATTGCGGAGATGAAAACTTTAGTGGCATGAATGAGCGTTTGTCTTGGGGAAGGAAATAATAAATCTGACTGTTCAAATTGGAGAGGCGAAATTCAGTGTCCACCACAGTTCTTGGACTGGATTGATTGAGAAGAAAAACTTTTCATGTAAACCTACAGATAACCGTTGTATAAACAAAGTGAGCAGGAAAAAGGGAGTTTCTGGGTCTAAGGAGAGCCCACGTGAATTTTAGGAATGAATTTTAAATTCTGTGTGTATGTCCCAAGAGAACATGGCAGAGCTTTTAAATTATTAGCAAACCCCAGTTACACTGTGTGAGACCCAGGAGTAATTTCAGTGCTGAGGATGCAGGACAACTGTATGGAAGCAGAAGTGTTGCTGGTGGCAGTCGCTCATTAGGTTCCCAGATTACCTCCTCGTGGTGTGGGATGGGTGTTTGGGATGATAAATTGTCGTGTAGTAGAAGTTGTTACAAACCAGTGATGCTCGAAAGCAAGTTCCTCTTCTGCACGAACTCGTGTCTGCTGCTGTGGTAGAGGCCACTGCCCAGACCTGGCTTTCCAGGAATCCATGTCTTGGGAGTGACTTTGAAAGGATGAAAGAAGTGAGGAATAAACTGAGTAATTTAAAATATGCTTTAGGCAAATATGGATCTTCAGCATTGGAGATTGTGTAGTAAGAGAACTAGACTTAACTGTAATTTAAGAATAAAAAAATCACATTTCCCAGTTTGGAAACGCACAAGACGATGTGCTCAGCTGGTGCTTAGTTGGTATATTTTGTTTGTGTCCAGAGAAGTTTGTCGTGGGTTTATAATAGGATTGTTTTTCTTTCATAGTTTGTTTTCTTTTTCCTGCAAATAAGATGAGAGGGACTGTCCTCCCCAAAGTGGGGTATTTCTCTGCTGAATCACAGGGGTGTGAGAGTTGAAAGTTGCATTGCAAGGAGATAAAATTGGATTTAGAGTTAATTGAACGTTGCAATTCACTGGGCTGTTTTGGGAGGGATAGCTTCCTTTTGGTGTCGCTGGGCTTCCTCCTGAGGAGAATGAATATTCAGTTTGGTTTTATGTGTTTGGTTGTATAAGTTTGTGTTCTTAAAAAAGGGCACCTGTGTACACCATGAGTCTTCTGATGTTTTATTTTTTGCTGCTTGTGAAATTGGAGGTTGTGGAGAATTGATGCCACAGTTACACAGTCCCAAACAGAATTGCAGAAGGCACTGTTAAGCCAAAAGTTCTAACATAAGAATATTTTTCTTGCTATTTGCCCTGACCAATCCTGCACACTGAGGTTGACTCAGTATTGTCTGATAGTGAAATGGAAACATCTTCATGTTCCCAAAGAGTATTGTTAATTGAACTGCCATCTTAGTGATATATAATGTGTTCTGTGTGGATCTCATCAGTCCATATTAATATGTCCAAGGGGTGTCAGAGGATGGTGTCAGACTCTCTTTTTAGTGATGTGCAGTGATGGGATGAGGAGCAATGGCCATAAACTAAAACAAAAGAAGTCCTACCTCAACATGAGGAAGAACTTCTTTGCATGGAGGGTGGCAGAGCACTGGAACAGCTGCCCAGGGAGGCTGTGGAGTCTCCCTCTCTGGAGACATTCCAACCCCACGCGGATGTGTTCTGGTGTCACCTGCTCTGGGTGACCCTGCCTTGGCAGTGGGTTGGACTGGATGATCTCCAGAGGTCCCTTCCAACCCCAACAGTTCTGGCATTCAGTGTGCACGCTTCCCTGAAGCAGAAATAGCAGGAAGGTGTGTTCTGTTGTGATTGTTACTTGTGTCGCAATCGTGGAAGCTCAGAACTGTGGGCATATGTAGAGAGATGTTTATATTTAAAGAGATGTTTATATACGTGTGTTTATATACAAAGAGATGTTTATATATGAAATACACACATGTTCATGTCATACATATATATACTTTCCCCCCTCCTCTTGGCTGGTGTATTTCTGTGCACCACTGAGGATTTTTAACATACCCAGTCCTGAACATCTGCTGTGATGCAGTTGGAATAAATCAAGGCAACAATCTGTGCTGAAACAGTGGTAGGACACAGGTGTGTTAAGGAAGGCTCCTCCTGCCCAGCCCTTTGCCCTGGCACAGTGGGGTCTGTGGTGCTGCTGGGTTTCCTGCACTCAAATGAAGTGAATTTGGTGTTGTACAGAGGCATTATCTCAGCAGGCACTTGTGAGCGTGACTCAGCTCCGCTTCCTGAGAGAGTTCAGGGGAGGCTGCACGAGGGCTGGGTGTGGGTATAATGGGATAATATGGTTATTAGATTAACATATGGGGAGCCCTGCGAAACAGGAAAACCATCAGCTTAATTGGAGAAGGTTTTCCCTGCTCCTGATGCTGCATGTCCTTCTCTTTCCTCTCAATCCTGCCTTTCATCTCCCTCCCTGAGCCAGGGGGATGCTTATGGTTGTGTTGAGGGGGCTCTATGGGTGTATGGTTTCTTTAGAGGGGACATCAGAGGCTGTCAGAGTCCTAGGGCTTCTCATGTCTGCTGTGTCCCCTCGGTGGCATCAGTGGCTCTGGAGTGTGGCTGCTCAGTCTCCCGTTTCCTGCTTTTAGTGTGATGTGAAAATTGTAATTTTGGTGTTCTTCCTTAATGAGATGTAATGAACTGCTTTGGCAACTCTGTGAGCCTGAACAGAGCTTCTGAGATAGCATAAAGTGGTGGTAGTAGCTTCCAAATCCTCATGACTTCTGCTGTTTTTTGACCCTTTGCCTTTGGGCTGAGAACTGCAGTGAGAGGTAGAACTGGTGCCATTGTGGTCTTACTATAAATACTGTATTTAAAATGCCTTTGTGTCCAAAGGTTTGTGCCTATATGGGAGAATTAGACCATTACTATGATAGTTTAATCCGTTTTTTTTCCTCTTTTTTTTTTAATGAATGGTGAAGTAAAGAAATAGTGCCCTTGGATGGTCAGATGTAGAAGGAAAACTTCCCAGTTACGGGGCTTGTGAGCCCTGTTGAGATCCTGTTAATTTTCAGGATGGGGTCCCTACTTTGCTACTCCTAATGAGAACATGGATAGTTGTGCCCTTGCTGTAATCAGTGTCTCTGCCTTGTAGGCAAAGTGCTCCTGTCCTTGGACAGCTTCATGAATCCTGTGTTCAGTTCTGTCCCCTCACTGCAGGAAAGACATTGAGGGGCTGGAGCATGTCCAGGGGAGGGAATGGAGCTGGAAGAGTCTGGAATATAAATCCTGTGAGCTGCAGCTGAGGGAGCTGGGGGAGCTCAGCCTGGAGAAAAGGAGGCTCAGGGGGTCCTTCTCCCTCTCTGCAACTCCCTGACAGGAGGGGGGAGCCGGCGGGGGGGGTGTCGGGCTCTGTTCCCAGGGAAAAAGGGACAGGATGAGAGGAAAGAGCCTCAAGCTGGGCCAGGGGAGGGGCAGGTTGGACATCTGGAGAATTTCTGCATGGAAAGGGTGGTCAGGCACTGGAAAGAGCTGCTCAGAGAGGTGGTGGAGTCCCCATCCCTGGAGATGCTCCTTACAAGGAGCACCTGGACATGGTTCTCAGTGCTCTGGGCTGGGTGACAAGATGGGGATCGGGCACAGGTTGGACTTAAGGCTGGAAAAGACTTCCCAGACCATCGAGTCCACCCTGTGCCCAATCCTCACCTTGTCACCCAGCCCAGAGCACTGAGTGCCATGTCCAGGCATGCCTTGGACACCTCCAGGGATGGGGACTCCACTGCACTGTGTAGGGTGGGTGCCTACACCTGCATTAGTTTAAAAAAAAACAACAAGAAGCAAACAAAAAACGAACCCCCAAACGAATCCAATGTTACTCTGTGCCACACCAGTTGGGTGTTCCTGTATTTTTCCTTGTTACTGGTGAGCTTTTGTTGCGTGTCATGACAGGACAGATCATAACTAGCCAGATTTTAGATGTGGACTTTGGCCACACTTCACACTGAGGGTGTTTTAGTGCCTCTGTGAGACTGGGAGAGCTTTTCCAAAGGTGTATGTGGAAGTATCTTCATACCAGGTACATAGAAATACATATTTGTTATTATTTAGGGGAGGGGTGTGAGGAGTTGGTGAACTAAGTGGTGATACCATGATCATGATACATATTTTGCAACTGAGTTGAATGGGGGAATAGGAATTTGGTAATGCTGGTGGAAGTACAGGAACTCCTACAGCCCAGCACTGCTGCTTTACTTCTTATGCTCCAGGGAGGACTGTGGTGCTGTGGGACAGATTTAAGGCTTTTGTGGAACCCTGGAGTTATGGTTTATGGCTGTGGTGAGCAGTGGTGGCATGTGGAGACTCTTTTTGATTAAAGTGACCTTGTGTTATGCATATTCATGCCTTAAAGTAGGGAAGAAAAAATTTTAAGGAAATTGGAAAAGGTGCATCTTAGGAATGCATTTGTGTAATTTTAGTGCTGCTGTGTTGTGAGAGAGGTTTGGAGCTGCCTGGCATGACAGGACAGGTACCTTTGCACTGTTAGTGGCAGCAGGACCATGCTCTGACACGTCCCAAACCTGTAGAGTGAAAATGAAAATGCCCATGAAAGATTTGCTGCCTTATTGATCAGTGTTTGATCTGTATTGATCAGTCATTTTGACTGAGCACATGCAGCTTCAGTGTCCTAGAGACAACAAACCCCATGGACACCCAAATTAGGGCTTTATTTGTGGTATCCCTCTCCTGTGAGGAAAGACTGGGAGAATTTGGATCATTCAGCCTGGAGAAGTTGTGGGGTGACCGAATTGTGGCCTTCCAGGACCTGATGGGAGCTGACACAAAAGATGGAGAGGGAATTTTTACAAGGGCTGGAGTGACAAGACAAGGTGGAGTGGCTTCAAACTGACAGTAGGTTTAGGTGGGATATTGGGAAGGAATTCTTGGCTGGGAGGGTGGTGAGGCCCTGGCAAAGGTTGCCCAGAGAAGCTGTGGCTGCCCCATCCCTGGAAGTGTCCAAGGCCAGGTTGGACGGGGCTTGGAGCAACCTGGGCTAGTGGAAGGTGTCCCTGCCCATGGCTGGGGGTGGGACTGGATGATCTTTAAGGTTCTTTCCAATCCAAACCAGCCTGGGATTCTATCTTTACAACACCTTTTCGTTCCCTGCTTGCTGAGGGGATGCATTTCCACGTTCCCCCATCCCTGTCACCCCACAAAGCAGAGGAAAGGGACTGGTAGCTGAAACGCACTCCTTCCTACATGGGTGACCTTAATTTGACTGCAGGCATGTGCTCAATTACTCCCAGTTTACTCAGCAGCCACTATTGTTCTCTATCAATAAACACTTGTTGCAAACAACAGATTGGAGAGGGATAAAGATACCGGATAAGTGTGTACTCCTGTTTGTTTTCATCCAGGTCAGCAACAACATTACAAGCTGGGATTGTTCTGAGAAATGATTAGGGATTTACCAGGAATTATTACTCTTTTTTTCTCATAGAGCACGTACTGACTTCCAGTAGGCAACCAGCTCTGTAATACAGAGCTTTTATTTAACTCTCTCTGCAGAGAAAGTTTTCAGTCAGTTTAGGGATTTTTTTTCAGCCGTTAGTTTTACTCTTGTTCCTAGAAAATAGAAGGGGAGGGAGAGTTTTCACAAGATGAGGTTTCACACTATACATGATACACAAGTATGGCAGTGACGGTAGGTCCAGGGGCTGATTTAAGGTTTTTGGTTTGGTATTTCCCTCCCTGATAGCGTTCAAGACTCCAGGTTGGATGGGGTCTAGTGGAAGCTGTCCCTGCCCATGGCAGGGGGTGGAACTGGATGGTCTTTAAGGTCCCTTTCAAGCCAAACCATTCTGTGATTTCAAGTAGGAGCTTGGTGGGTTTGTAGTTATCCCCTTTATCTCTAATGTTATAAATGCTTGACTTGGGTGCACTGAAACAATGCTAATTTTGGGCTCTTTGCCACACTTGGCACGGATTTCTTTGCGCTCTAAGTGCATTTTCCTTTCTGCAAAGGCAAAGTTTGCAGGGAAGGGGAAAATAAACTGGAGGTAACTTAGAGTCAAAGCAACGTCTCCAGGAGGGCTTTCTGTCAGCTGCAACTGCGGGTGTAAGTGTTGGGATAATTTTTCCTTTAAATATTTGTGTTTCTGGGGTTTGCCCAGTGTTGGCTGTAGGGCACACGCAGGATATGCTTTGTCTAATCCTTCAGTGCAGCCCTGCTGGACCGAAATCCAATACATCTTGTTAAATAGCTATAGATGTGTCCAACTCTAGATAAATAGCTGAAAGGTGACTTATATTAATGAATGGAAGCTCCAGCAAGGAACTGCTGCTAATCCAGTCTTAAGGTATTTACTCTATCAAAGGTGTCAGTCTTGTCTCTCCTCTTTGACTTGCTGCAAGTCCAAAACTTCCACAAAGCATTCAGTGGTGCTGCTCTTCGTTATTACGGTTCTTCTTTGACAGGGAGATGGACCACTGAAAAATTAGCTTTTTTTATATTTTTTTAAAACTTAAAAACATTTTTAATTCTGTTTTCTAGCCTGTGGTAGCCCCTGAGGCTGTTCTGACAATAGTAATTTTCTGAGTAAGGTTTTAATCAATTCCTTAATGAGTTATTGGAATACTTTCCTCCTTCAGCTTGGGGAGGAGTATTGAAATCTTGCCCTATCTAAACTAAAAAGTGTTCAATAAGAGATAATTCTTGTAATTCTGAAACTTTATCTCTGTTTTCAGGCTGTAGTTGAGGAAACACATATATTTATAGTATTGTTTGGCCATGTTTATGTAACTTGTGCATTAAATCTGATTTCTGATGTAAAGATTTGTAACACAGAAAGCAACAGTGGCTGAATTTTTATTTCATCAGCAAAAATAGGAAATATCTCTGGAAATACTTTTGTGCTCCATGTAGCTTTGTAACTAAACTGAAATAATTACACTGAGAACTATTCTGTGTAATCAGGGATCCACATACGTAACAAAACAAGCAGATGGATGAATAACTGAGGTAACTATTGCCTGAGATACATGAATTTTGGTTTTTTTTGTATAATATTTCTTAGCACTGCTGCTTTGTTTCCAGTATTGCTGATGTTATTTCTGCACAAACCTTTTTATAACATGTTTTCAGAGGTTTGTGGTGGCTGATTTTGCCTAAGGGTATTGGAGTAGCAAAATGTCTTTCTGTTACCCAGTAGAAAATACCAACAACTAAGTGGGACAGGGTTTGCTGTGTAATTTATGAATGTGAATGGCAGTAAAATTGTACATAATCAATGTATGTGCTTGTAGGCACTTGGGGGTTTAAGGCACTGCGTTCTGTACATCTCTGCTCTTGCAGTACTTGTGTCACTCTGATGTTTGTACTACACAAATTATTCAATATTGAGATTGAAAAGCTGCTGGAGCAGCTCCCAGGCTGAACCTGGTGCAGGGATTTTGGGAGAGGATGGTGTTGTTCCTGAGGAGTCCTGTGTGTGGAGGGCATTGGTGGTGGCATGATGGAGAATTGCCTTCCCCATGGGGAAGCCTTTTGGCTTGACCTGAGGAAGTTCCTGGCAGAGCTTCCTGGAGGCACAGCTCCTGGGCAGCCTGGAAAATGTCCCTTTGGCAGTGCAGGTGGGCACTGGGGTGAGCACAGAGACTGAAGTGCTCCCAGAGCCTCTTCAAGCATCCAGATACCTCCTGGAAGTACAGCCTTAGGTGTTTTTGTTTGCTCTGCCTGCCCTGTCCTCCTTATCCAAACAAAGCACGGAAGTACCCACGTCACTCCCTTTGCAGTTGAATGTAATAAAATAACATCTGTTGAGGGAACCCACAAGGAGCTGAGGAGGCCAGACCATACCCAAACCTCACTCTCAAGGGCCTTCAGCTGGGCTGTGTTAGGAGGACTTTCCCAATTTCCATACCTGGAATAAAAAGAAAAAAAAAGAATTAAGGAATAACTTGTCAAGCCTTGGTGCTGGTGGTGCCTGTGATTCCCGAATCAGGAAGTGGGCAGAGATACAGGATTATGGAAAGCTCCACTCTTACCTGTGTCTCCAGCAGCTTGCCTGCCTCCCAGCTGGTTCTTTAGCCTTTAACACCCTCCTAATGGTGCCAGCTGATCTGCAGGAAAAAAATCTTGGCAGTAGGGAATGTTTCAATGGATGCAGTTGGGTCCTTTTATTGCCTCAGCTCAGTGTGTGTAGTATCTGTAGCAAAGGCTGTGCATCAGAAGTAAAGTGAAAGCAACTGGTAATGCCAAAAGTATTCCTGTAGTAGACCCTGGAATAGGAAATATCTCAAAGCTGAGCCAGATGGAAGTCACTGATGATCATTTGAGTTTCTGAGTCTTGAGGCAGATGGTGAACAATTTAAAGGGACGCTTGCTTTCAGAAAAAATCTGCTGTGCATATGACTCCAGTGAGCAAATCATGACCCTGCCATGGCTCTGGATTATCAAGGCAGTGGCTTGGAATGCCCTATAAATACTGTGCTCTGAAGGAGGGGTTGCACTGCAGTAGTGACTGTGTGTAGATATGGTTAAGTGTGTTGCTTGGGTGAGGAAAATTATAGATAAGGGTCTGTGGGAACCTTTAAACCTTCTCTTGACTAAATATAAGGTTAATCTCTCAAAATAGGAGCATATGAATGAAAATTGGCATCAAAACGGCAAGAAGTGGTTTTTTTTTACTTTAATTGTTTTTTTTTTAAGTAGCAGAAAGAGCTAAAAGAGGATGTGCTTGTCAGCTTTTGTTTGACTTGTCTTTGACTTTTTCCTACTGCTTTGGGGTGGTCTGGGAGCATTTTTTCTGTTTGGCATCAGTCTGACTCATTTGTAGCTCTAATATAGAAAATAAATGCTTACACTCAAGCCTTTAGTGTGCTCTAAAATGAGATAGTGGTGGTGTTACCTGATGTCTGGCCTCTTTTTTCATTATATCTCCTCTTTTATCCTTATACACAAATGCCCTCCAGTTTTCTGCAGCCATTTCCCGTCATCTTGCCATCCCTGCTGGAATTCCTTCCATCCCACTCACCTGCCTCCCCCTGTTTCACAGTGGGGGGAAATCGTGCTCATCTGTGGAGACTTACAACCCTCATCCACCTCCCTGTGTTGTGCTGCCTCGGTCTTGCCTTTATTTTTCTTACCTTGACTAGTACATGTTGGTGTGTCTCCATCAATCCATCACCTTCCTGAGGCTTCTTTGACCAAGAATCTTAGGTGGAGTAGACTTGAGACACTGTTTTATTTCCTCCTGGCTGAGGTTGGTGTGTCTTGTGTTGTGTGTTGGGTTTTTGGAATTTTTTTTTTTTTTTGGCCGTGGGTTGATCTGTGAAGTTTCCAGTGTGAAAGCTAAGTGGTATAACTAAACCAGTGGTTTTACTGGTAGTGTTTTTAGTAAGTTGGTTTAAAAAGAAGGTGGTTTGTGGCTTTCCCCCCCCCCTTTTACTTTTGGAGGTATTTTGGGCTTTCATTTCAAATCAGAGTTAGTCTGTAGAAGGCATGTCTTTGGTATGGCAATTTTTACCTCTATCCTTCCTTGGCAGCCTGTCAGCAACGCCCCTGTAGCTGTTGACAGCCTTTGTTCCACCTCTGTGTGACCTCCATTGGGCTGTTCTGCACTTTTTTTGATGCTACTCACTGATGGTTGGGCATAAAGAAGCCAACTTTTTGTCATGGATGTCCCAGGCAAAGGGCAGAAAAGCTGCTCCCAAACCCTGTAAGACTGGGACTGCCTCACAAACACAGCAACTGGAATTGGCTCCTTTGGAAAATGGATTTAGTGACATCTGACAAAGCACTGGAGGGGACTGAAGCAGTGGATAAAGATCTCTTTCCCAGGGATTTCAGTTATTGAGCTTTTCTGGTGAGAAAACAGTTGTTCTTGCTCACAGGTTAAATATCTGTTCTCATCTCCAGCCACTTTTTATGGTGCAGAGGTATTCCTTAGTAGTTTCCACAGTGTATGAGTCAAACAGGACAAAACACCAACCCCAGACTTTTGATGGAGAGCCAAATATTCTCTTGGTATTTATTGCATTACACTTTGTTTATGTTTGTTTGTTAGTTTTGTTCTTGAGTGTTTGACTGGAACTAAGACTCTAAAAGGATTAAAAAACCACATTAGATGTTTATCTGGATAATAAGGGCATCTGCAGTTACATTGGATGGGATTGCTTTAATGCTGAGCATTAGTGCCCTAAAGAGCTTCATGAGGTGCTGATGGATGAGGGAATTTGTTTTGTGAGGTCTTGGTGTGTCTCTAAAATGTTGATGATGGGAATTGGACTTTGGACTCTGTTTTGTCATATCTGGTCTCTCTCCTGCTGTTGAGATGTTGCTGTAGGTACCAAGCTTTATTGTGTTTATGGCAAAGCTTTCTTTAAACCAGCCAGTGTGAAGTGTGTCCTATTAGCTGGTGGACTCACCATCCCTGGAAGTGTTCAGAGAACATGGATATGGCACTTGAGGACATGGTTTTGTGGGGAACATGGTGGGTTGATGGTTGAACTTGATCTTACAGGCCTTTTCCAACCTTAACATTTTTATGATTAGTAAAGGTTTTTTGGGGAAAGAAATCCAAACCTTCTTTGAGAAGCAGTTGAGTCTTTGAGGAGTGCCTGAAGTAGCTGGGGTGGGAATTCTTATTCCTTACAAATCAAGCAGTGGACTGGATATAGCCAGATAAGCACATTGTACTAAAGATTCGTGAGAATTCCTCGGTTATGGTGTCTCTCACATTTTTGGAAGTGTTGTGTGGGTTCAGCTCAGGTTTGATTTTGTAATTGAATGTGTTTGTGAAATGATTTATTAACACATTTTTTAATCAATCACTTGTGCTGCAAAAGAGGCCTCCGTTTATTTACTGAGCTGTGATAACTGACTGATTTAACTGGTTCTGATTTATGCCTTCAACACAAAGTACACTTTGGGTTTCCTGCAACAGCTGCTGGTTTCCACAGTTAAGAGAGCACAAAGGTGGACGTGTTCTTGGCTGTAAACCAGTAGTTTTAATACTTTTAGGGCTTGAATATTTAAAATATTGGGATAGCTGTGTAAGCTTTTACAGTCCAGGTGTGATACCATCTTAACCCAGTGTGCTGATCTGGGAGCTGTTCTTAAATCAAGATACAGACTTTTGAGACTAGAAGTTCGTGTATGATATTTGTAAAATACTGTCTTGATGCTTTCATAACATTTACATAAGAAATGTGGAAAATATAAAATAGTTCTGGGTAGGGGTAATAGAATAATTGCAGCTCAGGTGTTGAGGAGGTGGGTGGTGATAGCAATGAGAAATGACTGGGTAAATGTAGTGAAAAGTAAAATATTGGTGGTGGTTAATGAAGCCTTGGGCTCTACCACTGTGTTTCCCTTCTTGTTGCATCTGCACATCGCAGGGGTTCTGTTGTTGCCTTTGCATGCAGCAACACACTCTGGCTTTTGGGGCACTGTGAAGTTTAAGCTGTTTTTCTCTGGAACACTGAAGGCTCTTTAGCAAGGGGAGTAAGTTGGATTCCTACAGGAAAATGGCACAAATACTCTCCCACCTTTTTCCACACCCCTTGTGGATGTGAATCCCGCTGCTGAGTGGCCCTGGTGTCTCATGGATATATTAAAAAAGAGCTGGTTTGCTGGGTGTTTCTTGAGTGTATATTGTGCTGGCAATCATTAGTTTGATTTTTTAATAGGTTCGTTTTGAGGGAGAGGTCCTCAAAGTGGTGGATGAGTTGAGTAGTTGAGAAATAACCACTGTTTTTTACATTAATGCAGTATTTTTACAGTGGGGAAAGCACGTTTTAAGGTGAAAGTGGTTGTGGAGACAGGATATGCTGCCCAGCATAGCACAAACTTGTGCTGCCGGTTGGAGCTTGCCAAATACATTTGAGCAGAGTTTGGAAATCATGACAGGGAAATATGTCTCCTTAAGCTGTTGTTTCCTATGGAGCAGTGCTGGGAACAGCACTGGGCTGCTCCTCCAGCCAGGAGCTGGCTCTGCCCCCTCCCTTGGCTGGTGCTGCCCTGGGCATGTGCTGGGTGCTAATGCTGCACCTCTTTTCAGGGAATACTTGGATTGATGCTGGGAAAATAACATGAGAAAGAAAGAATAATCAAAATATCATTTTTTTTTTCTTATAATAGCAGGTTAGCAAGTTACTGCAGGTTAGTGGCACCTTAAACACCCTCCTGGCATTAATAAATGTGACCATCAGTGGTGTTTCTAACATACAATTACTTTGGGTGGTTATACTTAGGAAGGAAGGTGTTACTGCCCTGAGCTGTTCTGAATTACCAAGGGTGATTTTGAGGCTCAGGGAAGTAAGGGACATAGTTGTAAAGGTTGTTTCTGATATTTCAGTGGGTTGAGGAGTGTCTTACCAATGGGCAACCAAACTGATCAGACAGGACTCAGAAGCTGCTGGTGGAAAGTTCTCACCTGGGAATTCCTATATACATTTGTGATTGATTGCTGGGTTACATCAACTTTAATTTAAAAATTAATTTATTATAATATATATATTAAGATTATTAGTTAATTTAAATAATTTTTTAAAAAAAGAGTTGAACTTAAAGATCCTTGTGACTCTCTTCCAAATCAGAATGTTCTGTGATTTGACTAGAAAAGGCTTTAGAATGATTAAATTAACTGGTGATAAAGTTAAGGTTTGCAACTATAAATGTAGGTTTTTATTGGGCAAAAATTGTGGAGTTCAGGTGTCTGGAAGGGTGTTCATTTACTCAGGTTTTTCTCACTTCCTAGAAGTTTATGTATTTATATAGAGAGTAAAATGTGATGCTGTTTCTTAAAGAATGATGATGTTGTATAATATAATTCCTTCTCCTTATTTCTTGCTGAATGAATGTAAAAATTACTGTGGGTTCAGAGGATTCCCTTTAGGTGGGAAACATGGATTTGTAGGGATATGAGCTCTCTCTAACAGCTCCAGCAGCGCTGGTGGAAGGGCTGGTGATGAGAAGGGGACTCTGCAGCCTGGAGTGAGCCGGACAGTGACCCTTTGTTAGGGCCAGTGGCCGAGCCAAGTGCTCTGAAAGCAGCACAAGGCATGTGATTGCTCTCTGGCTTGGAGAAAAACAATTTTTCCCTGTTTTTTTTTTTTTCTTTTTTTTTTTTCAAAATGCTGCTCTTATCTTCCAGTGCATTCAGTGCTGCTTGACTCGCTGCCATGGTTACGTTTCCCCGTTAATTCCGGTCTAAGGTACAACTTCGGGAAAAGTGTCCCTTCTTTCCAATTTCTGCAACAGCCCGGCTCTTTTGGGAAAGGGAAATATTGGTGGATCAAATTGTGGCTCTTAGCAGGTCGTTCCTCTCTCTAGTGTTCTTTTGGAGGAGGCAGAATGAGTTCCTCAGGGATTATTTGACTCGGGATCTGTGCTCCTGCTCTGTCATTCTTGCTCTTGGAGACAGCCTGAAGGCCTGAGAGACAAATAACATGATGGCAGAGAAAAACTGAGCAAGGTTTGATGTGGAAAAAGCCTAAAGCTCTTTTATCTCTCTTCCCCACTCCATGAGCTTTTCTGAGAAAGCAGCAGAGGAATTTTGATTTTGTTTTCTCTTGTAGAAATACCGAGGAGGAAGAAGAGTAGGAAATGAAAACATCTTCCCATCACCTCGTTTCCTCCTTGCTTTAGGCTCTTTGCTCTGCATCATCAGCTCTGTATTGCAGGGAATAGTGTCATTTTCCCCCTGTTTCTGCAGCAGTGCAGTAGCAGTTTTATCATGTTGAAATTGATTTTTATAGTCATGGAAATGACTATTAAAATATAGCTGTGACTTTAAGCTCTCTGCTGTAGAAATGCTTAGTGAAAGACACCATCTTCACAAAATTGTGTTCAGTGCAATAGAAGCCTGCTGCAGTGGCAAGGGAGATGCTTGAAGAAGCAGGGGACTGATGCCTCAGGTGGTGCTTTGTGCCCTCCTTGAGCTCCAAATTGTGCCTGTGGGGGCTTTGACATAATTTGTGCTGGTTTATCCTGGTGCTCTGGATTGGGAAGGACTTTGGGGTTTGCCTGCATCGTTCGTGTGACTCAAATCCGGCTTGTGAAAGGGACTGTAAGATTGAGCTTGTGGCATTTGGGGATGTTGCACCTGTTAGCAGAACATGAACTAAACCACAGGAAGTTCCACCTCAACATGAGGCAGCACTTCTTTCCATGGAGGGTGGCAGAGCACTGGAACAGCTGCCCAGGGAGGGCAGATGGGGAGTTTCCCTCTCTGGAGACATTCCAAACCCACCTGGAAGCATTCCTGTGTCACCTGCAGCAGGTGACCCTGCCTTGGCAGGGGAGTTGAACTGGTGATCTCCAAAGGTCCCTTCCAACCCCAACACTTCTGGGATTCCGTGGCTCAATTTAGGACCTTTCCCTAAGGCTACACTCACTGTCTGTTAATTGGTGCTGCCACCATCACCCTGAGGTTTGGAACAAGCTGGACTCCTGCAGCTGCTGCCTGAGGGACAAGGTGTCAGTGCTGGTGCAAGGGAAGGGGCAGGGACATGCAGCTGGAGGCTCAGGAGCCAGGAATGGGTGTGGAGCTGCAGCCCTGCCGGTTTTGGTCACTAATCTCCTGGGGAACCTCAGTCCAGCAATCCTGACGTTG
Source organism: Lepidothrix coronata (assembly GCF_001604755.1). NCBI lineage: Eukaryota > Metazoa > Chordata > Aves > Passeriformes > Pipridae > Lepidothrix > Lepidothrix coronata. Next base: position 4,643,590 of record NW_016690205.1, read on the forward strand.
ACTCATGGCCAGTTCATGCACATTTGATCCTCTGCCACACTGATTGTTCTGGACTGCCTCCTCCTCCCCTCCAGTGTTTAACTCTTTTCCTTCCCATGGCCAGCACACAGCTGGATGTATTTCCTCCACAGCAATATTTATGGTCTGGCAGATTTTGCAAAGGCTTCGGTAGAATTGTTTTGGAATTTCAGTTCATTAATACCAAGTCCATTTTGAACAGTTAAGGCTCAAATGCTCTCCTTGCCTTCTTTGAGGATGTTCCCTGTAGCCCCACCACAGCAAGAGCCAAGTTACAGCTTCCTAGTGTCCCCTGGTGACACGTAGGAAAGCCAAGGGAACATCAAAACTCATTCACTTCGTGATTCTGAGTTACCAGAAGACAGATGCCAAGACATCTGCCACTAGATAGTGTTTTCTGTTAGTCTACATCAGCATCTTGCTTTTTCTGCAGAGCCAGTGTTAAGAGCTCAGGGTGATGTGATTCCTTCTTGCATGCAGGGTGTTTCAGTTAATGGACTTCTTAATATTAAAAATCAATTTGGATGTTCTTGATTGTGCTTCTTGTTAGCTGTGCATTATGGCACATTAATAATGCTGTTAAAGTCAATAATTATATATATATTTATTTTAGCATTAGTTTCAGTTTTACACCCCCAGTACTTTGTGCTGAAGTACTTGGAATACTGATTAGCAAGAAGGAGGAGGGAGAAAGCTGTTAAACAGTGAGTTGGCATCTTACTTCATTAGCTCCCTAAAAATAAAGTGTCTGGTTTGAAAGGGGGAAGGAAGAAAAGCAAGAACCTCAACTTGCTTCTTGGTAATCTTGGCTTGGTCCAGGACTCTTTATTTCACAGAATCACAGTATCAATTAAATTGGAAAATCCCTCCAATATCACCAAGACCACCCTGTGCCCAATCCCCACCTTGTCCCCCAGCCCAGAGCACTGAGTGCCATGTCCTGTTGTTCCTTGGACACCTCCAGGGATGGGGACTCCACCACCTGCCTGGGCAGCCCCTTCCAATATCTGAACACCCTTTTCTGTGAAGAAATTCCTCCTGATGTCCAATATGATCCTCTCCTGGTGCAGCTTGAGGCAGTTTCCTCTCATCCTGTCCCTTGTTCCCTGGGAGCAGAGCCCAAGACCCCCCCGGCTCCCCCCTTCTGTCAGGGGTTTGGAGAAAGCGAGAAGGTCCCCCCTGAGCCTCCTTTCCTCCGCTTTTAATTAGTGCAGAAAGGACAAGTGTGCATCTTGTTCTGTCCTACTTGAGCTCTGCCTACAGGATTCATCAATAAGGTGGTTGTGTTTCTGGAAGACAATATGACTCAAATTTGGGGATTGCTCTGGATTGATGAAGTTTCCTCAGCTTATTAATTCATGTTGGGTAGTGATAAGACACCAAATGTGATGCAAAACATATTGCTCCCCTGTGCTGCCATCTGTTAGAAAACCTGACATGTCTGCTTATGTTTAGAGAGGCTTGGTGGTCCTTCACTCCCATTGTGTCCTCACTTTGGAAGAGGGAGGACAGGCTGTCACTGCAGGGATTTCAGTTTGAGGGATTCCAGAGTGCAGGTTCAGGATTCTCTCACCTTTGACAGATGCCCTGTGTAGTTCATGGAGGAGAGACAATGCTCTCAGGCTCATGTGGGAATACAGTTCCAGATGAAGCCAGGTGTGTTTCAGGAATTCACTGCTCAGGTGGAGAAGGGGTCAAAGGAATAGTCTTGCCTCTGTAAGGAAAATGAGAATAAATCCTTACTGTCTACTTGAACTTGTTGGATTTAGTCTAGATCTGCAGTCACATCATAGATTTAATCAATAAGATGTAGAGTGTAACTGGGGAGGAGGAACCACAAGCTGTGTTTTCTTTGTAGGCTTGGTGGTAACTGTTTGAGGCCTAAGAATTTCTTCAGGCTTCTCCTCTCTTTAGGAAATTCATTTTTTGGTAATGTTTGGATAACAGCATAACTGGAATATTGAGAAAGAACTGTGCATCAGGCTTGGTGAGAGCAGGAATGACAAAACACAAGGTGACTTCAGATCTACCCTTGATTAATGAAATAGTCATCTTGAACAGTTCTTAGGTGCACCTCCTGACTCCAACACTTCTTTTTTCTTCTTCCTTCTCCTTTGATCTCAGTTGTAGAAATTAGAGCCTCATCTGGGTAAGTAGCAGAGGACTAAGGAGTCTCCCTAATACTGAAAGCAACCACTTCACTTTAGGGAAAATAGGAGTAAAACCTTCAGGTATCTTTGATTTGTAGTGCTAGAGAATTTGCAAAAGACTGCTTTCACCTCTGCATTTTCAAGCTACTTTTATTGAAAAGCACAGTTATGATTTGGGGATTTTTTAAAAAGACAGTGTAAAATAAAGCTGAGAATGTGTTAAATGTAGTTTGGTTTCTTTCAGGAGTGTGGAACGATTAATACAGCCCTTAATGCAAAGTAATTCCAGGGAATATTACTCTCTAACATCTTTATGGTATCTTAAGATATCTCACCTTTGATACAGTCAGAGAAAAGCTCCTTCACTATAAATTGATGTTGCCTTTGTTTGCTTTTTCCTTTTTTTTCTCCTTTGTCACCTCTTTAATTCTTATATTGCCGTCCTCCTTTTTCTAAGTGTGCAGATTAAAGGAGTGCAGCTCAGGAAAGGTGTTTGTTTTGTATTCTTTAACAGTAAATGGGGTTTTAGTGCAATTACTGTAATGCCCTGTTCATTGTTCTTTCCTTTATCAACTCTTAGAGTTGAAAAAAATGGCTCTTTCTGTGCCCACGCTAATTCTTTGCTTTTGGCACTTCAGGGCTCTTGTGTCAATGTGATTTGTGGTTGTGGAGGGAGGAGGAGGAGTAGGGGAGCAGGGAGAGCCTTTACCTGGAGAATCCCTTGGCTGGAAGCGCAGCTGAGGAGGAAAAATACCTTCATTGGCCTGAAACCTCCTGTCTTGGGTGAGTCATCACACCTGTGGCTTGGGAATGAGTCACTGTGACTTTGTTGTATTTTCATAGAATCCTGTAATGGTTTGGGTTGGAAGGGACTCTTAAGACCATCTCATTCCACTGCCTGCCATGGGCAGGGACACCTTCCACTAGCCCAGGTTGCTCCAAGCCCTGTCCAACCTGGCCTTGGACACTTCCAGGGATGGGGCAGCCACAGCTTCTCTGGGCAAAGTAATTTAAATAACCTCCCTTGAATAACCTCCAAGTCCATTGCTTGGCAAAGACGTGAACCTATTTTTACTTTTCTTCACATAAACACATCCAACCCACACTGGCAAATCCAGCCCTTTCCAGGTGTCCAGCAGCCAACACACAGCTCTACTGCCTTCTGACTAACTTGGTTCTAAAAGTGGTTGAGGGCTTTGGTCATATTTGGGTGTTTATCTACCATTTGGGGAGTAATTTCAGTGAATTTACAGGGCTGCAACACTCAAAAGATGAATTTCATACCTGAGGAAATTGTCATGGCAATTTGGTATGAAACAAAAATCACGGAATCACAGAATGGTTTGGGTTGGAAGGGACCACAAAGATCATCTCGTTCCACCCCCAGCCATGGGCAGGGACACCTCCCACTAGCCCAGGTTGCTCCAAGCCCCGTCCAACCTGGCCTGGGACACTTCCAGGGATGAGGCAGTCACAGCTTTTCTGGGCAACCTGTGCCAGGGCCTCACCACCCTCACAGCCAACAATTCCTTCCCAAAATCTTATCAAAACCTCCTCTCTGTCAGTGTGAAGCCATTCCCCCTTGTCCTGTTCCTCCAGGCCCTTGCAAATAGTCTCTCTCCATCTTCCTTTTTGTATCCCTCCAGGTAACTCACCCTGGCTTGGGCTCAGTCATAAATCTTTTGATGCTCGATGTTCTTTATTTTGCTCTGTGTTGTAGCAAAGGTGTTTCTGGTTTATGAGGTTGTGTAACTCCTTTGCCAGAACTTGAGCTGTAATTCTCAGTTTCAGGCATGAAGAAAAGGCCTGAAGTTACCTGTTGTAAATATTCCTAATGCTCCATTTAGTTTAGAGCTCTCCCAGCTGAAAATCTGTCATGCTGAGAACTGGATTTTCCAAATTAAGCAAAACTTAGTTAAAAGAAAAAAAAAAAAGGGAAGTTATACTTCAGGTTTTTAAATATTTTAAATGGTGCCTCAGAATACAGTTGTTCAAACAAAATATAAGCATTCCAGTTTCATGCTTTACTCCTCCAAAATTTTGGTTTTTTTCCTTTAATTAAAGCCTTGTTGTTTGCTCCAATCAAACATTTTCTGTCATAACATCTTTTGATGTCACTGTACATAAAAAAAGGTACCCTGAGAGGGAGTTATCTGCTACCTTGCATAGGAGTAGGCAGTGCAGTGCAAGCCTTGCTTTGTAATCATAGGGTGGAATGCACTTTATAGTTATTTTGGTTGTTTGTTTCATGATCTGTCAATGCTGCTGCAAGCCAAAAATGTGATTTATTTTTTCTTGCGGACACATTTTTCAGACATATATTTTTAAAGATAAATCATCCCTCCATGGCCATTGCTCCTCAGTCAGTTCAGGGCAGTGGGAGCTGTCTGGGCAGTAATTACCACTTGATGGCTGTTTGTCATCATCAAAGGGTTGGTCATTACAGTGAAGCTCCTGGTCCATGACCCTTGTTATGACAGACACCAGTTAAGACTTTTGGGCATAAATTTTAGTGTCTTTTGTTTGTAGCTGCCTTTGATCCTCAGCGTTACTCCATTTAATGTTTGAGCAGTGCTTGGCTGAATTGTGAACTGAGTACAGGACTAGTTGGAATCTGTCATAATGGGAATTTTTCCTGACTGGGATGTCTGATTTGAGGCAGTGGGATTGCTTGTCGGGGTTGTGAAGGTTGAAGACTCTCGTTGGATTAATTTTTGGATATATGAACATCCACTGGTCCTCTTGATTTGTAAGCCCTGAAGAGATCTGAGTGAACACCCAAAGGGTGACCAGCCTTACAAATTTGGGGGAGTTAGGACTGTGTAACTTTGTTTTCCCTGGTATGTACAAAAGCTGAACTGAAAACATTCCTGATGAATGTTATCAAGCAGCCGGTCCCACGTGCCGTGTACTCACCATGGTTATCATCCCTCTGCTCAGAGCAGTTTAAAATGGCAATTTTTGTTAATGTGTTTCACAGAAGCCTCTTCTCCTGCAGAATAGCAGTTATGGCTCTCAAATATCATGTGCCAGATATCTGGGAGGGAGGGTTTATCTCTCTTTAATAATGACAAAATTAGCAAAAACATTAGAACAGGAATAGCTTGGCTCGTTGTGATGTCAATAAAAACCTCTTATTACTTTTTAAAGCTTTCATTTAAATACTGTTGATATTACTCTCTGCAGTGCACCCAACCTTTATTCCTTTTACCCTGCAGTGTCCTTTTATTCCATTTATAATCTTACACTGTACACTGTGTTTTGTCTGCCAAACTGCTTTGTTTATTTATTTACCTCTTAACATTAAAGTCTGTCAAGCAGGAGGAGTTGTTCAGAGAAAAGGACCGAGACAGCCCTTTAGGTGTTTGTTTTTGGTAACACTGAGCTGGGATTCAAGAAGTTCTGGGGAGAATAAATAGTAACTCCTGGGGGTTGAAAAGGCAATCAAGGCCATGGCTGGGCTCCGTGCCCTGTCCTTGTGGTGGGATTAGACATTCTCATGTGCCCACTTGGATGTTCCCTGCACTTGGGGCTAAACTGATTATCAGATTTGAGGTCAAGGAAGTATTTTTTTTCTCCAGTTACGAGTTCTTACAGATGTAATTTATGTTGTTGATCTGTGTAATAGGGCTCTCCCCTGCTTCTTAGGACTGCTTGGGATGGGAAAAAACTGGGCAGGTGAGGGAAGGTGTTTCCTGGGTCTCACTGTTTAATTTGTAACTGTGGCTTTTGCCATAAGTTTTAAATTTGAGGGATTTTGTTTTGCTTTATTACCTGTAATGAGGTGGAATATGTTAATGCTCTACGAACTCTTTTGGTCTGAACACTGGTGAAGATTTCCTGGGAAGGAGAGTCACACCTAACTTATCCAGGTCTTTCTGTTCCAGTTATAGTATCCTAAAGTCCCACTGGAGCACTCCTGAACAGTGCTGCCCACCAGCCCTGGAAGCTGAGATAGAAAGAAAAGCAATGGTTATCTGAGTGGTGGTAGGGAGCTTGCTTGCTATTGTGTTCCAAAAAATGCTGTGACACCCTCGAGAGTTATTACAAACAATAAGAAATTCTGATTCTCAGCTATTTTTGATTGATAACCTCATTGGAGGGAGTAGCTGCAGTTGCACATTAAGACAGAAACTTTTGTGGATCCACCTTGACTAAAATTCTTTAATTTCAGTCTTGTGAAATAGCAGAGTCGCCGCCTTCGGTCATGAGGACCCTACTTGGTGTGGGGAGATTTTGTTTCCTGCAGAGAGTTTGCTCCATATGAAACATGAAAATTTAACTTTAGGAATCACAACTGTTTCATTTTTCAGATTACTAATATTTTTTTTTTCCAACCAAACCTAGTTTGCAGTGTTATTTGTCAGAAAAATTTCTGCTACTCTCGGTGCTCATGGGTTTCTGGATTTTCTCTTGGGAAGGGTAGGGAGGAGTGGTCTCTGAGTTACTGTTTTTTTTTAATTGTAATTCATTATATGGTGGGTTGATGCAGTTACCACTGGAATTCAGGAATCCTGGAATCGTGTTTTTAAGTATAGTATGCATGCAGTAAATGAATAAAGTGACCAAGAAATGATTCTTTAATATTTGTGGTGGTGATTTGAGTTTTAGAAAGACACTTTGTAAGTGTTCTGCGTGTTGAACTGATAGTGGAAGATGCTGCAGTTCATGACAGAACTGCCTAAAATTTACACACAGTGCTGGAAGATGGGCAAGTACAACAAAAATTAATTGATTGTATTGCCATGAAGAAGCAAAGCCTTACAAATGGAGTGAGGGACAGCTTTAGAAGGTGAATGTGTGGCTTTTTTGTTGCAAGGGGAAATATTAACGGATTTAAGAACTTGGCCAAATTTTTCCTGTTTTTTTCTTTACAAAATGATTGAGAAAAACAATTATGTGGAGAAATAAAATCCTAGAAGTTGTGTTGCCTTGCATGTACTGACAGCAGTGTTTCCCCTGTCCAGCTCTCTACAACTATGATGCCAGGGGACCTGATGAACTTTCCTTGCAAATTGGGGACACCGTGCACATCCTGGAAACATATGAAGGTAAGGTGGCAAAAACTGAATTAAAACCAGTATTTTTTTCGTGACTGCATTCCTTTTTCTGTTCATGACCTTCTGATGGGATCAGGTGGTGAATTGCTAATTTGCTTTTTTAAGGACAAACCCTGTTATTTCTAATGAACACAGAATTAACTGAGCGAAGCCACGTGTGGTCAATGACCTGGTGAATAATCATTTCCTTTTCTGGGGGAGATGGATGTTCTCACAGCTTTATTTGTATGGATTAATTGTAGCTTCTACCCTATGTTAGAGAAATGATAGATGCTTTTTGGATACTCTCAGGTAATGCAAAAGAACCTGCTGCTAAAAGGAGTTTAATCTGAATTTGAAAGTCACCCGGGTCCTAAATTATTTATGTCTCTCATGTAGGAAGGGTACATGTGTTACGGTGCCCTGCACTGATTTCAGGCTTTTCCAGATGCTTTTCTTGTTTTGATATGAAACTGTAGAAATGTTCCCTGTACCAAAACCTTTCCTTCTTGATCCATGTAAAAGGGAATTTGAATGCTGAGTTTGATAATCTGCAGGATGTGGAAATTGTCACAACACTTTTCAGCTCTTAATTCAGTACCGAGCCAAGCAAAATACAGCTGTTTTATTATATCCTTGAGTTGAAATTTTATGGCATGGTGCAGTTTGGAAAGGTGTGAGGAACATATAACTAATCTCTGTGCGGTTTAAAATCTTGCAACTTCTTTTTTCGTGTGGAAACGTGATTTATTTAAATATATTGATTTAATTTTTTTCTCAAGACATTGATCTTTTGGGAAATCTGTGTGACAAATTTGTTTTCGATATTGGCTTAATTGGATTTTTTTATTATTATATTTACTGAAACAATGTTATTTCAACAAGAGTAACAAGCTCTGCTCATCAGTGTACAATGGAATTTTCTCATTATTCCTGGGCTGGCATTTTCTTGGAGTTGAGCTTTGCTGCTCCAGTGCCAAGTTTGTCTCTGAGCAAAGCAATGGTTCCGCTATCTGACGTTACAGGCTTTAATAAAAATCTAATAATGCAAAGATTTTAAATGCAAATTGAATGATTTAAATATTGCACAGCTTTGTACTTTTATATATAAATAGATTTATTTAATGAACGTGGGAGAAACTCTGAAACCATATCAAATGCTGACTGCTGCCAAGTAAGTGGGACAGTGGAGATGACTCACTTTTCCTCTGGACTGGAATAATGGGAAGACCTTCACACTCCTCTCAGGGCTTCAAGCACATGGGATGAGGTCATGTTAAAAGAAATGCAAATAAGTCAAATGTTCTTCCAAACGTGTTTTACAGTGATTACTCATTAAGGCCCTGCTGTGATGGGAAATTAGATCCCATAATTCTTATCTCTCTTGTTCACAGAGCTGCCATTATTAGGTGATTATTTGAGCTGTTTGATCTCTGAGTTCTTTGGTATAAAATCTGTGTAGGTTGTGCCCCAGGAGGTTTCATCCATATCCAGGTGTGTGCCTGGGAACTCACCTGCCCTCAGTCCTGCCCATCCCACTGCTGTCCAGTCTCAAGAAAACCCCCCTAATTATATGAGCATGGGACAGAAAAGGTTCTTGAAGACTCAGTGTTTCCTTTTTACTGAGGATCTGGGATTTTGCTTCTCCAAGGTCTAGCCCTTTTCCCTGTATTTAAGGTTGCGGGGAAAACAATTAGCTTCTCTCATGGATACCTGCTGTTATCTTGTGTTCTGCTCCTCCCACTCTGCTAGAGATTTGTTACTATTTTGAAATAGTTCTCTGCAATAATTCCTAAGAGTAGTTTTGAAAACTGATGTCTGTAGGCTTTGAAGTGATAGATTGTACTTGGGATTTCTGTGGGTTTTTTCTCTGAATCTGCACTGTTGTCAAGAAAAGCTCTTGGGAAATCCTTGCTCAGTTGGTTTTCTCTCTGCAGACACCAGAGGATGAGCAGCTGGGAGGGCTCAGCCCCACATCCATAGTCTAGAAGAGCTGTTTTAAGGAGAGACAGGAGTCTGTAGGAGAATGGAATGGATTGCTAAGATGAACTTTGACTGTGTGTGGGAAATAATATTTGCTTTTTTAACTATTAGTACAACTTATTTTGGAATTTGTTTTTATTACTAAAAAACCTGACACATTAAATTTTAATCAAAGAATTGGGTTTTTTTTCCTCCAGAATGCAAGAAAAAAGTATTCTATATCATATACACATAATATGTAGATCCTATAGATTTGAGGTGTGGTGAGAACAGCTTCCATTTTACAGGAGTTGGGAGGTTGGAAATGAATGTGCATGTTGCACTGTCAAAGGTTGTGTTCTTCCAGGAACCAAAGTAAAGATGAAGCTACTTTCTAGAGTAATTGATGTTGAAAGTCAAATTAATGTCCTTTCTTTCAGGAAGAATTTTAGATAATTTATTCTACAGTTAGAAAGAATATTCTTACTCCTTCTAACATGAGCCTTAAGGAAAGACCAAACAAAGCCATATGAATTTGTAAATGTCCTTCATTTTGTAGCAGATATCCCAAAACAACTATTTACCACAATCTGGGTTAGTACTTGTCGGATCTTTATTGTCTTAATTCTGTTTCTTTACTTTATTTAATGGAATGGGCAAAAAACCATGATCACTAAATGTGGCTTATTAAGGTGAATGCCTATGAAACGTAACAGAAAATCAACCTCAAACCCAAGGTTGTGTGTTTGAGCATCAGTTGATTTCTAGTGCTGTTGTGAGAAGGGGGTTTGGGTTCCCAAATACGGATTTTCAAATAAGTTATTCCCGATACTTTGAGAACATTTTAGTTCTTGGTTGTAGGGGTTTTTTTGTTTGTTTTTTAAATGCAGCAAATACTTCCTCTGTGTAACTGTTTAGTAAAGAGATTCATCATTCAAGAGTAAGCAAATATTTTAATGTCTTTTGCAGCTTTAACAGAGAAACAAGTATTTCCTTGGTCTCTTCCCTTAGCTGAGTGTTTATGTGGATCCGTATTTCCAGGCATTATATCCCGTAATATTTGTTAAGGATGAGGCCTGGCCTCAAACACTTCCAGGGATGAGGCAGCCACAGCTTTTCTGGCCAACCTGTGCCAGGGCCCCACCACCCTCACAGGGAAGAATTCCTTCCCAGTATCCCATCCAACCCTGCCCTCTGGCACTTTGAAGCCGTTCCCCCTTGTCCTGTCACTGCAGCTCCAGATGGAGAGTCCTTCTCCGGATTCCTTGTAAGCCCATTTGGATACTGGAAGATTGTTGCTCACATCTAATCTAAATCTACTCTGCTTCATCTTAAGGCCATTCTCCCTTGTCCCATCCCTCCATCCCTTGTCCCAGGTCCCTCTCCAGCTCTCTTTGAGCCCCTTTAGGCACTGGAAGGGGCTCCAAGGTCTCCCTGGAGCCTCCTCTTCTCCTGGATGAACAGCCCCAGCTCTCTCATGATTTTGGGTAGTTGATAAGAGATGACTTCATGCATTTAAATGGCATTGTGTGTATTCATGGCAAGCCCCAGTGCCTCCAGTTGAGTCAGTGAGAGCTGCATTGGAAATTTTGGCTCCCCAGTGCACAGCTCCAGGCTGGATACCAGGCACCAGCTCCATCCAGCTGCCAGGGAGGAGCCTGGTTGGACCTGCCTGGCCACACTGGGACCTGTGCAATGAGCAGGAGTGCAACCAGTTCTCCAAGGCAGATTTTGGCTGCTCTCTTATCTGTGGTCCTTGGAGCAATTCCTGCTGGCTGCAAAGCTCCAGGAAGCAGAGGTTCAACCATGAGGAGCTGTCTTTGCTACGTGGTTTTTAATCCGTGTGGTGTCCTGAGGCAGCACAGAAGATGGGGTGGGAGAAGAGATACTGTGATTGTGTGTTCTTCAGTTTGTACTGTGCATTTGGGCAGAGTTACAGTGTTTAGCAGACTGTAGAACTTCAAAATGTTGGTTTATTCCTATAAAACTGAGGGAGTTCAGTTATTTAATAGGATTGGGATCTGTGTGTGGGTTTCAGCCAGTGGAGTTAACGGTGGCAGAAATGTTTTATCTTCTCTGCACCTGAGCTACAAGCTGGAAGTGTTCATTTCAGCAGCAGTTGTCGTTGCTATTCCTCTGAAGGCAGTGGAAATGTGAGATGTGAGGCCAGTGCAACTTCTGTAGGGAAGTGAACTGTGATGGCTGTAGACCCCAAATCTAAGAAGATGGCACTAACCTTCCCCAGGTGAACATGGGGGATGAGCTCCTGGTGGAGTGCAAAGGTGATGAATCACTTCACCTTTTGCTACAGGAGAGCAGACTGAAAAATCCCGTGTGCTTGAACCTTTAATTTGTGCTTCTAGTCCCAGAGTGTGCATAATGAATTTATCAGCATGTGTTGACTTCACTGAACTTTCTTCCTGCCCCAGCTGTTACTGGTTGCAATTTCTCTTCCACATTTGCTTTGTGATCTCTCCATCCACGCCCAGAGACGGATGCTTTGCTGTACAAAACCCCTGTTTGTGTGGCTCAGTTTGCATCCAGGCTCAGTTTTCCAAGAGGGCTCCTTGCTTTTATATTTTGATGTGTGAACCATAAATCACAAAGTATTCTTGTGTTCTGATGAGATGGCTAAAGGCTGATCTACATTTGAGAACTTGCAGTTGTGCAATTTCAATAGGTTTTAAAATTGAACCAGTCAAACAGCACATTTTTGTAAAGTTAATGCTCTTGAGGTCGTTTTTTGTTTATGTTGGTGAATTAGTAATTAAAATTAAGTGGATGGTAATTAAACACATAATGTAAACATCCATCTCTGTCATGTCTTGTCCATCAGTTTGATCATCGTCACTGGGATTTTTACAGCTTCCAAGATGACTTGTTTTATCCAGGATATTAAACCCGTAGAAAATAGAAATTCAGGTGGGATGTGCAGGGGTGAAGCATCATCAGAAACCTCGGTGCTGGTGAACTGGGAGGTGACATGAATGAACTTTTTCGTGCTTTTTCCCTTCTAGGTTGGTACAGGGGTTACACACTACGGAAGAAATCCAAGAAGGTAAGTGTTGCCAGAGCAAGGTGCTCATTTTTCTCCTGAACAGAGATGAATTTGTGGCATTGGGTGTGTTGATTTGTGGAGATCTTGTGTGCTGGTCAACACGTGTCCACTGGGCCCTGATCACTGCATTCCCAAGCTCTGCTCAATGTGAATTTTTCAGGGTTAAAAAAAAGAAAAGGAAACTTATTTTAGCAAGGCCCAAAAGGTGAGTTGTGTATCCAGCTCTGGGGGCCCAGCTCAGGAAGGACATGGACCTGTTGGAGCAAGTCCAGAGGAGGCCACTGAGATGATCAGAGGGCTGGAGCAGCTCTGCTGTGAAGAAAGGCAGAGAGTTGGGGTTGTTCAGCCTGGAGAAAAGAAGGCTCTGGGATGACCTAATTGTGGTCTTCAAGGACCTGAAGGGGCTCCAAGAAAGATGGGGAGAGACTATTTATAAGGGTCTGGAGTGACAGGACAAGGGGGAATGGCTTCAAACTGGCAATAGGTTTAGATGGGATATTGGGAAGGAATTCTTGGCCATGAGGGTGGTGAGACCCTGGCACAGGTTGCCCAGAGAAGCTGTGGCTGCCCCATCCCTGGAAGTGTCCAAGGCCAGGTTGGATGGGGCTTGGAGCAACCTGGACTGGTGGAAGGTGTCCCTGCCCATGGCAGGGGATAGGACTGGATGAGCTTTAAGGTCCCTTCCAACCCAAACTATTCTAAGATTCCATTTTTTGCAATGTTGAGGTATACTGGTCACTCACTACATGTGTTTTAATGTGCACCATCTTGTTTTCTGCAGTAACTGATGTACCAAGTCTTTGGCTCAGTAAAAAGTTCAGAACTTTATGTTCTAGTTGGTCTATTTAGAACCTGACACTTGTTAAATAATGTATTACTGGTGAAAGCCAATTGCATCTTGGAAAGGGACACGGAGCTCTACAATGGGATTTCTCAGCCCTTCTCTGGGAGAAGGGGAGGAATCTTCAGCAGTGTAATTTCAGGCTGCAGTTTAGAGCAGCCTTTCTGAAAAATAAAAAGAAAGGGAAACCACACAAATACTGGTTGTAGCGTCATGTTTTATTTTTTGAGCATTTTACTTTATAGTAGTAATTAACCAGAATTAAACATCTTCTGGTTTTGCTTCTTTTTTTCACTAAAACACCAAAAATGTCATGTTTGCCTCCAGAGGTGTGTTTTTAGTTGCTGTGTATGTCTAAAAGTACAGAGCTGAGTTGTATGGTTTGTCCCACCCATTTCCTTACCAGACCTGGTTTTCTGTTCTATTTTGATATTTTCTTTTTTATTTTTTGGGAATACATTAAATTTCTTACAAACTGTGTTTTACAAATGTGCCTTGTACAGCCTAAGAAGAAATTACACATTCTTCTTGGCTTAAATTAAGTCCACGTGTTGCTGCACTTCTCTGACTGCCACTAAATGCAGTGACTTTTATTTATTTTTTTTTAACTGGGATGAAAAAAACCACCTTCCTCTTTCTGTGCTGCCAGTGGCTTTCTAAGAATTCCTATTTTTGCATTCCCATGCGATAAGAAAACTGAACTTATACTTTGAAGGGTGAGGTGGAGGAACTTGCTTTCCCAGCTTGACTTGAATTATTTTTTAATATGAGCTTACATTATTTTAAAAATACTGTTGTATTTTTGGAATCTTGGTTGATTTAGAATATATTTTCAGAAAAGCTGAACTGGTGTCTTGTAGTATTGGGTGTTGAATTGGTTTTTGGCTTGTAGTAGTAGCAGTAGGCTGGTGGTAGAAGGCAATTTGAGACCAGAAGCAACATCTTGTAGCGGGGTCAGGAAGCTTGGTAAGATGTGAGGAAAAGCAAGGAGTGGAGGTGGATTCTAGGCAAAATGTCATTTTTGGAGTGGATTATGTAAAATCATCTCTTTCACGCTTTGAAAATGAAATCTGTCTTAATTATCACCTGAATATAATGATCCAGGGACTTGGAGAATTGTGGCAAACTGTGCCTCTAATAGGGGAGGAAAAACTCCTCTGTGGGCCAATTCTGACAGGGTGTCTCTGCTGTTTCCTTCAATATTGTGAAATTTAATTTAAAAACACTTGATCTGTATTTGCTAAGGTTGCAATAACACCTTCTTGAGAGGACATGCAACACAAAATTTAAATGTGTGTTAAAAAAAATCCCAGACACAACTACTGTGATGTTTAAGAGGATGTGAATGGCTCTGCAGACCCAGCAGTGTCTTGGCATATTTTTAGGTAATAAACACAAGATGTTGCGTGCAACTGGTTATTTAACACATTTCTTTCCTCTCCCTCCCTCTCCAAGGGCATATTTCCTGCCTCCTATATACATCTGAAGGAAGCAATCGTTGAAGGCAAAGGGTAAGTTTGATTTGAAAAGAACGAAAATCCATTTTCCTATTTGTATTGATGTAATTTTGGTGTACTGACAAGTGACTTAGACTTGTTTCCAGTGAGTCAAGGAGCTGCTGATGGAAAATGTGTGTGTTGGGTGTTTAAAATGTTTTAAATTATTAACTCACCTCACGTGGAAGGTGGTGTCACATCAGCAGAGCTGGATAGGGCTGCCTCGAGCTAAAGCATAACCTTCTCTCTATTCATGGAATTAATAATTTATCATTTCTCTTTATAACTTTTATTACTGTCTAGACTAATAATTACCTAGATTAACTTCCTCCATTCCTCCATCCCTGCCTTCTGCTTTAGTCCAGTGTCAGTTTTCCCAGCTTCTTTTATCTTGCAGCCCTTGAGTCTTATGGCTTCTGTCTGGTGTGTTAAAGAGGCCTTTGATATGAGACACCTCTCTTTTATGCACATGAAATTGAAGTAATTTCTTTATTTTTCTTCAGTTAATCTTGTAGACTGGTCTCCTTGCTGAAAACCATTATCCAGGCATTGTTTTCTGCCTTACTGAGAAGTTATTTTGTGTCCTCTTCCCATCCCTGGCATGTTCAACACTAAATATTTGAGCTGCATTTATTATTTAACAGCTGTTCAGATCCTGATATGTCAAATCTGCTTTGCTGGACATGCATGTAAAAGTTTCTAACATTGATATCAAAGTTTAGTTAAAAACCAGGAAAAAAACCCAACCAAATCCCAGAGAAGAAAAAAAAGGAGTGAAATTATTAAATAATTACCCAGGTATGAAATGGAGTGAAACAGGATTAAAATATTTTATTCCTTTGTGCCTGACTTATTTTTACACACTGTTAAATATGTAAATGATCAAACTTCTAATCATGAGATTGCTGCATAATGACATCTTTCTCCCTGATTACAAAACTGCCTTTAAGTACCCTACTTTGGAAATATTAAAAGATCTAGTTGGTGTTTCTTACTTTCATGGTACACAATTTTAAAACAAGTCATAGAGAAACTCTGTGGTGAGAACTTGAATGCCTGAGTTTTCATTGCAAGTCCAATATATTGAGGAAAAAAACAATTACAGATTAGTATTGTTGTATTGTAGGTTGTGGATATGTGACTTTTATCTGGCTTCTGGTAAAATGAATGTCTCAGTAATAAATGTTCTGGTGAGGTGTGTCTTGATATCCTTGTGAGTATGGAAATAAGGAGAGGGTGGGAAAAGTTTACAAGGACATGAAGTGACAGGACAAGAGGAAATGGCCTTAAGATGAAGAAGGGAAGGTTTGGATTAGGTATTGAGAAGAAATTGTTCACTGTGAGGGTGGGGAGGCCCTGGCACAGGTTGCCCAGAGAAGCTGTGGCTGCCCCATCCCTGGAAGTGTCCAAGGCAAGATTGGATTGGTCTTGGAGCAACCTGGGCTAGTGGAAGGTGTCCCTGCCCATGGCAGATATTTAGGGCCCCTTCCAACCCAAACCATTCTGTGGTTCCATAGTCTCAGCCCATCCAAGTACCCTTTATGTTGTGTGTCCGTACTGGTTTAGCACTTCAGTATCTCATAACATCTTCTTTTTGCTTATAAATTTATAGTAAAGGATGTTATTTTCAACCCTGTATTATTGTCTTTGGAAATGAACAGTTCCTTCTTAGGAATGGTTCTGGATCAGATGCTTTAGATTGGACATTAGGATAAAAATTTTCACAGGAGGGGTTGTCCAGCCCTGGCACAGCTGCCCAGGGCAGTGTTTGAGTCACCATCCCTGGAAGTGTTCAAAACATGTGGATGTGGCAGTTGAGGACATGGTTTATTGGTGAACATGGTGGTGCTGCTGGTTGGACTTGATTTTAAAAGTCTTTTAAACCTTAAATTTCTGTGATTGTGTGTTCTCACTCAAAAGTACTACTTAATTCAGCCTTTTTTTCCCTCCTCCTCCTCAGCCAACACGAAACAGTGATCCCCAACGAGCTCCCCTTGATTCAGGAGGTCACCACCACGCTCCGGGAATGGTCCATAATATGGAGGCAATTATATGTTGTAAGTAACAACTGAGGAGAACATTTACACAAGTAATGGTTTATGGAAAGAGTAGCGCTGGGAAGGGAGAAGAAGGGTGGAACTGCTAATGGTGAAGGAAGTATTAATGCAATTCCCCTTCTCTTACTATTTCTAGTGACTACTTGTAGTTTTGAAAAGCTCTTCAGCATCTTACCTCTGTTAAAGCAAAAAAATCTCTGTAGTGATTCTCTTGCATGTTTTCTCAAATCCCATGTATTTATTGTGCAGAGTCAGTTTTTTAGAGTGTTACCTTGATCTAGGAATAATTTGTTAAGCAATTATGACCCATTTTGCATGGGGGTTCTGTTATGCAGAATACACTGGATTTTTAAGATGTAGACAGATTTGGAATAATCTAATATGTAATAATATTAATTAAGAAAACGATTTTCAGGGCAGTTCGTAAGGCTGTCTATGTTATGAAGTAAATGAATATTTAATGTTGAGTTTGCAGATGTAAACTTAAACCTTTGTAAAATCATCACTGTAGGCCTTTTTCCTCTCAGTATTTTCATACTTGAAGTTAATTGTTCCCAGTTTATCCTGAACTTTAAGTTACACACCTGATTATTTTCATGTGCTAAGGTTCCAAGCACATAAGAATGTATTCTTAGGAATTTATAGTAATAAGCATTGATAGTCTCTCAGATGGGAAAACAGGAAAACACAGATGCAAGTGCAAATAATTAAGGTCAAGAGTTTAAACTTACACCTAAAAGTGCAATTCAGATGCAAAGCAACACCTGCTGTGAGATTTAAGGTGCCCTGGCTCAAGCTTCTCCTGCTCTCTTGTTGCAAGGTCACTGTAGCAAGATAATGGGAACATGAAAGTCTTTTATTTAAAGTAGGATTTAATTCAGAGTCTGTTTCCTATAAATGTGTTTGAAATCTTCTATCATAAAAGTGCAAGCTGGGTAATGAAGGCACCAACTGGAAATGAAGATGTTTGTGTTGACTAATGTGTTTTTTAATCACACCCATGAAAATAAAGATTAGAAATACAATGTAATGGAAATGATGCAGTGTTGCAGAGTAAAGGAAGAAGGATAATATCTTACATGAAGAGAAGCAGACTGTATATTAAAGAGAGAGCTTTAACGTGATGTTATAGTAGAGAGGTTGTGCTGAGGAGCAAGGAAGAAGTAAGGAGGCAGAAGCAAAGCAGGAGGAACAGTCTCAGAAGGGCACTGAGAACAGCCTTGCCCTTAGTTCCATTGCTATAGAATCATGGAATGGTTTGGGTTGGAAGGGACCTTAAAGCTCATCCAGTTCCAACCCCTGCCATGGGCGGGGACACCTTCCACCAGCCCAGGTTGCTCCAAGCCCCGTCCAACCTGACCTTGGACACTTCCAGGGATGGGGCAGCCACAGCTTCTCTGGGCAACCTGTGCCAGGGCTTCACCAACCTCACAGGGAAGAATTTCTTCCTAATATCTAATCTAAATCTTCCCTCCTTCAGCTTAAAGCTGAATTCCCCCTTTTCCTCACACTCCATGCCCTGTGGGCTGCTGAGGACACCGAGAATTACCTTTTGACCTGATGTCCTTCTTGGGGGATTATCCTGAGTATGAAGTCTCGTATTTCCTAATGTCAGAGAAATGCTGCTTTCTGAACCACACAAGACCTCATTGCAGTGCACATATAATAGGAAAGAAGGAATAGCAGAGAAACACTGTTAGGAGTTTTCTTCCCATGACATGCGTGCTTTTTTTAGTAGTAAATATTCTCCTTGCTGTTAATTTTTAACATCTCGTTTGTCAGCCATTTATGTCCATGAACACATGTGACAGCTACACCTTTTGGAGTGAGTCCAGAACAGGTCATGAAGTTGATTAGAGGGTTGAAGCATCTCTCCTACAGGGAAAGGCTGAGAGAACTGGGAGCCTGGAAAAGAGAAGGCTTTGGGGTGAAATATTAGTGTGACCTTCTGGGAACTGAAGGAGCCCACAAGAAAGATGGGGAGAGACTATTTGCAAGGGCCTGGAGTGACAGGACAAGGGGGAATGGCTTCAAACTGATAGGGAGTAGGTTTACATTGGATTTTAGGGAAAAATTCAAGGCAACCCCTGTCACAGCTTTACTCTGGGTAGGTAGATCATGAGTTTGTATCTCAAGGATATCTGTTGGATTAACTGCATGTGGTCAGCTGCCAGAAAGAGCACTGGTGCAGTGGGATTGCTTTATCAGGGGAGCTTTGTTTTACTGGAGGTAGCTGGTTTCAAACTGGGTAATCTGCAGACTACACAGACATTCCGTGTTGTCCATATCTTGCATATCAAAAACCATTAAATGGGCACATTTATACCTTTATTCAGTTTGTCATTCGAGTTTAAATATTGAATGGATACTCAGCTTTCATTTCCACAAAGCAGAGGACGTGGCATGTTTTCCCTCTCCCCAGTTTATGATTGCCTGCAGCACTGAAAATCAGGAACCACTTTCCCATTTGGATTTGTCTATATTTTGCTCCCAGCCATATGTGCCTCTTGTGTCTTTCTCTGCTACATTACAGAGCTTTTAATAATGGGTATTTTCTCACTGTGAAGGTTCTCCCACTATAATCAAGGCAGCTTTTGGATAATCTGAACAGACTGAAGTCTTTAAGTTTCACAGTTAGATATCCTTTTTCCCAGAGTCTTGGAATCATTATGTTCTTTTCCTGCATCTTCTGCAGTTTTTCTTTATCTCTTATATATAGTGGGGAATTTTATTGTAATTATTTAATTATTCTTAGGTTAGCTGAGTGTTTCCAAGTGAAGTTTGTATATACTGCTGGCACTGTTTAATATCCACAGTTCCAGGCTTTAAAAATAATTTAGATATTTAACTTCCTATGAGGTTTAATGTTTTCCTGGTTTTTCACTGTCCTTTAGCTGTTACCTGTACTGATGTACCTGACTTTGCACCGTGAGGGATCTTAAAGTGTTGTTCTGAAGGTTTAACTAGGGAGGGGGAGGATTCTCCAATCTGTTGCAGATGGACTTTTGCAGAACTTGAGCCTCTTGCTGTTAAAATGAACCATTTTTAGTCTTGTTCTGCTCAGGACAGAGAGTCATTGAATAAAGTTACCTGTGAATATTCCCCTCAAATGCCTGAATACAGCATGACCCAGGTTTTAAGGTGTCATAAACACAAACTTTTACACCCATTTAGAGCCCTAAAGCTGAATGTCAGACTCTGTATTCGGTGTTCTGTGCTATAAAAAATTAAGCTCCCATTTTAGAGCTGTTGTAGACTTTCACCCTTTAAATTCATGTTTTATAATTGCAGTTAATTCTGTGTATTTAAAAGGGCTTCACAAGTAACTTCTGCCCCTCTTTTCCCTCCCAACAGCAGGACAACAGGGAAATGTTCCGCAACGTGAGGCACATGATTTATGATCTCATTGAGTGGAGATCCCAAATCCTGTCTGGGACACTGCCCCAAGATGAGCTCAAAGAACTGAAAAAGAAAGTGACTGCCAAAATTGATTATGGCAACAGGTTTGTGAATGGTATTTTCCAAGTTTTTGTGCTTTTATTCCTGTTTTTATGGAGATGTGATAGTTGTATATTAACAGCTCTGTTAAAGCAACGTAAAGATTGAAGTTGATGCAGCGTCTTTATAATATGTAAAGTGGAATCCATATATCTCTCTCATGATGATATTATCAATTTGTTATTTTTAAGGGCAATTCAAAAGTGCAAGTTTTGCTTCCATTCAAAATATAACTTAAACTCCACTTGCTTCTGCAGCACGAACAGTTGTGGCCCTCTCAGCACCACCAGCTGTGTGTGCCCTGGAGTCACTCAGCTAAATGTGATGGTGAAGGATTTGGCTCAGAAGCATCATTTAGCTCAGTGTTCCTCTATTTCCATGGTATCCAGCTGGTAGCAGAAGATTAACAGGCAGATTTCATAAAAGAAAGTATCTATTTAGCAGAAGAGAATTGAAGTTGGGAAGAAAATATTGACCAAAACCTGTAGTTTGCATATGTTAGGTATTTTAGTAATGTATTCTCTTTGCAAACAGTCTGGATTTAAGGATAATTTTTTAAAATAAAAGTTGTCTATACAGTTATAACTTTCCATTTTGACCAAAAATGAGAAATCTTGTGTTGCACTTCAGTCAGGACATTATTTGAAGCAGTGTATTGAACACTGAGAGACAATATTGTAGTGCTCCCTTCCAGTCCTACCTGTTCTGTGGGATCCTGTAGTCCTGCACACCTGGGCACTGAAAAAGTTTTCACCAAACCAATCTTTAAATCCTTTGTGATGTAAATATCTCATCAGATTTTAGCTATTTGTGTTAAATTCCTTAAGAACTGCCAAATTTGCAGTATTTGTTTGTGCACTTGATCAGCAAAAGCTGTGATTTAAAAAAAAAGAAATGAAAAAAATACTCAGTGACTGCATTCAGTCAGTAATTATCATTTATAATCCAAGATATGGACTGCTGTACCTCTGTACACAATTAACCAGATGTTGTTGGTATTATTTGTTTGGCTACTGTATTTTACCATCTGTCCAAGGAGTTGGTAAAAGTTACTTTGAATAACCTCCAGATGCTCAGCTTTCAAATACAATGGAACATCTTGTGCTGTGCTTTATATTCATGATGTTCTGATGGACTAATTAAGTGATCAGAATGTTCTCTGGGGGGTGCAGGAGGGAGGTGAATTCCAACTTCTGAGTAAATACTCACAACTGAAAGATAACATATGTTTCTAATAGTCCTACATTTATTGTGTCTAAAAGAGGCGTGAATGGTGATTTCAGTGTCCAGACAGAAAGAATTCATTATGTGTTTTATAAATACTAAATGATCTTTAAGGTCCTTTCCAACCCAAACCATTCTAAATGTTTTCTGTTCTAATCATACCCAACCTTTTCCTGATTTGTGAAATACTGATTTGTAAATAAGATTTATTTCTATAAATAGAACCAAAATTTTTTTACAGCATGTTGTCAGAATAACTGAGGAAGTAAAAATGGCCTTAGGAATCTGTATTTTTAATATCTTTCTGAAATTGGGTCAGGTAATTTTGTTGTGAAAACATCTTTTTTTGTTCAGTTGCAAAAATCTGTAACTGGGACGCTTAGGAAAAAAAAAATCCAGATTTTTTTCCAAGCATCATTTGCAAGTTAAAGGATGAAACAAAGGAATTGAATCAAAGTGTTCGCTTTGACTTATTTGACAGTCTGTGCAAACGTTCTTGTCCCATTGGTGTCGTAGGCTGGGTGATGAGCCTTTCCCTGAATTCCTGAGGTACCATTTCCTCTGCTCCAGGCAGTTCCTCCTATGGAAGGACCCTGCAGGACTGGCAGTTCCAGCACAAGTGCTCAGTGGGTGTATCCCCTACTGTGGCTGCTGTCCAGGAAACAGTAGTAGGGAGGAGCAAGACTATTTTGGCTGCTTTTCTGTTTGCTTTCAATGATGAAACCGTTTTCTCACTAAAAAAATTCATCTGGGAGCTTGATATTCCGGGGATGTTTGAGTTTCATGGTGGCTGCAACCAGTTACAGAGCAGAACTTGGGAGGCGTTGCTTAAAAATCTTCTGCCTTCGCTCTGCAACTTGAGTGATGTTTCTCTCCCCTTGAATTAATTCAATGCAATTATTGGAGGGGTTTGTGTGTTGACTGTGCTTCAGGCTTTAACACCTCCAGGTCTCCCTCTGTGCAAGAAGGGATGAAGAGAGATCCTTTAAGTCCATGAAACTCATCTTTGTCTGCCACAGCTCCTGTTCTTTAAGTGCTTTCAGGTTCTGTCCAAGGGGGATTTACTTTCAGATAAACCACCAACCTCTGAGTGAATTATCAGACACAGCAAATGTGATTTTAAGCTCGTTGATCAAACATTTCAAACCCACAGTTACAGCAGCTCCATCATGAGAGCTGAGTGCAGAGTTAGAGGGAGAAAATAGAGACCTGGTGGATTGGGATGGAGGTGAGAAGGTCAGTCTTAGGGAGAGGACCTGACTTTTTTAATCCTTGGTTCTGCTGCCAGTACTGTACCAACTTGGAAAAATGTGAAAGGTCTGTCCTAAGACTGGATTTGATTATGGCAGAAACCTTTCTGTCTACAGAAGGTAATCGTGGATGTTAACACCCTGCTGACACAAATCTGGCTCCTGCTTTAAATAAAGGGAGACAATTCGTGCCTGCTTGAATCTCGTAGGGTTTGGGTAAAACAGGAATTTGCTGCTTTGGAGGAGAAGGTGGAGTGGGATGGGATGAAAGGAACTGCCTGTGGTGGGGCTGTAGTGGTTGGTTGTTCAGTGGTTGTTGGATGAATCAGAGGAGGAGACAAAATCTCTTGCAAATTTAGTTGTTTAAGAAATTACTTCCCCAGCTTTTCTGCTGTTTCGTTTACATCAGTTCTCCCTGTGCTGTGGGAATAAGTGATTTCCAGCCAGGAATGCTTATCTCCAGTGTTGGTGACATGTTAAATTACATTATCATGTATCAGATAATGTGTTTTTCTCTCATATGTCAGGTGTGCAAGTTAAACACTTGGCAGGTGATTTTTAAGCCTTTATTTGAGTGCTGTTAATTCACAAGCATATTTTCTTGTTTGCTTAGAATTCTTGATTTAGATCTGGTGGTTAGAGATGAGGATGGCAACATTTTGGACCCAGAGCAGACCAGCACCATTAGCCTTTTCAGAGCACATGAAATAGCTTCCAAGCAAGTTGAAGAGAGGCTACAGGAGGAAAAAGTAAGATACACTGAGCACTGTGGCTTTTCCCTTTCAACATAAGACTGTAAACTAATTGGATGACTGTTGTTTTTAGCATTGCAAATGAGGAATTTTGATATTTTTGTGAAGAGTTATCAGGCTGAAACATTTTGTAAGAACTTGTCTGTCTTAGGTTGTTTTTTTATCTTCCTTTAAAGGATTTAGTAGAATTTATGGTCGAGATCTGTAAGTTTGTGGGAAGTAGAAATTGTGCTGTTTCCTTTCCTGTCTTTCTTGGTGCTCTGTACCTGTCAGAAAAACAGCAGGCAAAGCAAGGAACAAACTTTCTGGGTTTTGTCAAGTATATTCGAGGCTCTATTTTTTTCCTCCATATGTTTAACTCTCTTTTTAATAACTGAAGACATCTCTCTTCCCTGTTTTTTTTTTCTTTTACTCTCTCCTTATGGTGTGGCACTTGAAGACAGATCCAGAAAACACTGTCATAAATCCTGATATAAACAAAGATCAAGAAGTAGACACTTAAAAAAAAACCCCTTCTTCTGTCTGAAAGGTTTTAGGAAAGTTTTATAGCGGTAGAATATCTGTTAGGTTGAGTTAAACTTTATTTTCTTCTGTTCTTGAATTGCAGTCTCAGAAACAGAATATCGATATCAACAGACAAGCCAAGTTTGCTGCCACCCCTTCCTTTGCTTTATTTGTAAATTTAAAAAATGTGGTCTGTAAAATAGGAGAAGATGCTGAAGTCCTCATGTCTCTGTATGATCCACTGGAATCAAAATTTATCAGGTTAGTGCACTCTTCAGTGTAACCCCTAAGCTGTGCTTACTCAGTTCTAGTAGTGAGGTAGTTTTGGGGCTCATGAAAGTCAAATTTCTGTGAAAGGCATAGACAAGTCCCTGGGTACATCTGAGATTCAGGGTTGTGCTGTTCCTCATCAGGCTGTCCTGTGGTTCCCCAAGAGCAGATCTCATGTGAGAGGTGAACACACCAGCAAGGTGTGAGCCCTCCCTTAGCTGCAGAAATTCTCACACTGTTGCTGAGGAGTTGTTTGCTTTATAAAAATAATATACACTAAGGGAAATGCCAGCTCTCCACTACATATTCACTTGTTCAGGATAAGCAGATGGAGTTTAAAAGAGTCTTCTGTAAATTCTGAAGTTGATTTTTATCTGCTTATGTTAAAGGGCATGCAGTGATAGGACAAGGGCAAAATGGCTTTAAGCTGAAGGAGGGCTGAAGGAGGGTTAGATGGGATATTGGGAAAAAACTGTTCCCTGTGAGGGTGGTGAGGCCCTGGCACAGGTTGCCCAGAGAAGCTGTGGCTGCCCCATCCCTGGAAGTGTCCAAGGCCAGGTTGGACAGGGCTTGGAGCAACCTGGGCTAGTGGAAGGTGTCCCTGCCCATGGCAGGCGGTGGAACAAGATGATCTTTAAGGTCCCTTCCAACCCAAACCATTCTGTGATTCTGTTGTTCTAAGAAATAAAAAAAAAATAATCTCACAATACTGGTTTTTTTTCAGTGAAAACTACTTGGTGCGATGGTCGAGCTGTGGGCTGCCCAAGGACATCGACAGGCTGCACAACCTGCGCGCCGTGTTCACCGTGAGTGCGGCCTGCTCTGAGGGCGCTCCCGGCAGAGCTCAGGGAGTGACGGGGGGATACGGTCTGTGTGGGGTTACCTCTGCAGGGAGTGTGGCTTCTTACAAAAAAAGGCTGGAGAGGGACTTTGGACAAAGGCATGGAGGGACAGGACAAGGGGGAATGGCTTCAAAGTGCCAGAGGGAAGGGATAGATGGGATATTGGGAAGGGATTCTTCCCCGTGAGGGTGGCGAGGCCCTGGCACAGGTTACCCAGAGAAGCTGTGGCTGTCCCATCCCTGGAAGTGAGAAAAGCTGGATAGGATGGGGCTTGGAGCAACCTGGGCTAGTGGAAGGTGTCCCTGCCCATGGCAGGGGTTGGAACAGAATGAAATTTAGGGCCCCTTCCAATCCAAACCAGTCAGGGATTCTACGCTGGCAAAGGCTGACGTGAGACATTTCCCATAAGTGATCCACTAAACATTGTCAACACCAGGCTAAAACTAAAACTGCTCTTCGAATTTTTAACATATTAGAAATGGTTTGGCCTCCAAAGCAATTAATTTACACAGAAGTCAAGATGAGATGTTTATATACTGTAACAAAAACACCTTGCCCTGGTGCCAGAGGCTTGCACAGTAAAGGCAAACCTTCTGAACAGCAAACCTTCTGCCTACTGAAACGGAACTTGAAATCCAGTTATTATGAAGTAACCTGGTGAAACTACTCTTTCTAGGACCTGGGCAGCAAAGACCTGAAGAGAGAGAAAATCAGTTTTGTGTGTCAGATTGTAAGAGTTGGCAGAATGGAGCTGAGGGACAATAACACCAGGAAACTCACGTCCGGACTGCGGAGACCTTTTGGGGTGGCAGGTAACTGTGCTGTATCTGTCCATATCGTGTCTTGCTCAGAAATTGGGTGTGTGAAACTCCTGTGGGGTTGTATAAACTCAGAGTTGTTCCAAATGTAATCAGACTGATGTATCAAACAAATTACTGTAGCTTCCAGGACTTGTGTTAGAGGTGCCAAAGGTTATTTGCAATGTGTTGTTGTTCCATAGGAAAATTCTGAGATTACATAGTTAATAATTCTATCCCTCTTCTGGGTTGTTCTGTTGCTTCTAGTCCCCCGGGGTGTTCCCTTTGCCCCCCTCTTCCCATGTTGATCCCTTAATTCAGTACCCTTTGTTTTTCTTTGCAGTGATGGACGTTACTGACATAATTAACGGGAAGGTTGATGATGAGGACAAGCAGCACTTCATCCCATTCCAACCGTAAGTAGGAAAGAGTTTAAAGAATAGCAGAAGGGAAAATATTAAGAATTCAACTTTGATTTTTAAAAAAACAGTTGATATTCTGAAATTAATTTATTTAGTGAGGTATTTTATCTTGAGTAGTACGTGCTAATATATCTTCTTGATTATTTCCCATTAGTCATAACTTTTGGGGTTTCTTAAGTTTGAGTTTAAAGCCTGCATTCCCAGTTTTGCAGCATTGTTTTGTTTTTATTTAAACATGGTGATAATCAGGGTGATAATGTGTGAGAGGTGAAACACTTGAATAAGTTCATTCTGAGTTTATATCTGCCTGAGATGGATAAAGACCAGCAGTGTTACCAACATCCAGTGCAGGTGACTTCTGTGGATTTAGTAAATGATAACATTTGTCTTTTCCTTGGTAGGAGATGGAATTTCATAGCCACAGTAATGAGAATTAAAACAAAAACTGGGGATTTGAGGGATGGTTTGATAAAACCTCCTGCAATATCTTCTCATAATTCAACTTTATCATGCAAGGCTTTTACCAGAAACCTTAAATATTTTGGTGGTTGGATACACCTGCTCACAGAATCAGGGAGACCAGTGTGTACATGGACTTGGTCTTAATTCTAGTTATCTGAAACCACAGACCTTCCCACACTGACTCTGAGCTTGTTGACATGGAATATATAGATATGTGCAGAGAAACTGCTTTTAGAAGCAAAAGCTTATTAACAAATGAGAATGTGTGGGAAATACTCTGTTCCATCCATAGATCATAGGGTTTTTTGTTGTTCCATGAAGCAAGGAAAGGTAGAATGATAAGGCAAATACAAGTGCATAAATATGGGTGTTTAGTTTTCCCGTTGTGGGAAATGCTGGAGTGCCATCTGTTCCAAAAGGCAAAACATAGTTAGGGGACCTAAGTTCCTTGATTGATACACTAATGGTATTCAGAGGGGGTTTAATAATATTAAAAAGAAAGGAAGATTGAAATAATGTTATCTCAAATCAACTTTATTTTGAAAAATAGGCCTAATTCAGGAAGCCCTTGTGGTTTGAAGGTGTAGGGCTGGTGAGAGGACTGCAAGACATGCAGGTGCTGCAGAAAGCGTTAATGAGAAAATCAAAGTACAATTCCATTTTGCAAGGAAACCATAGGTTTTTAGGGAAGAGTAGCATATGTTTGTTGCGAGGTAAACAACAGCAAGTTTATTTTTTAGTGAGTGTGGAAGTAAGCAATGAAAATGAACATTTGTGTATCAAAGTGGATGCTAATGGAACATCTAGTTTTCTGCTCCATTAACACTGATTTATTTTTTTCGGTGTAGACAAATCAGATTTTTGGAAAAGATGTACAATGTGACTTTTTTTTTTTCTTTCTCCCTGTAATAAATTAAAACATTCTTCTGAAAAAGTATGTTCCAAAGAACATGAATAATGTGGAATCGCATGCTGAGCACTGGTGTCGTTATTTCCAACGTAGGCTTATGCTGTTCATATGAGCCACATTTTTCTCCTCATTCCATGCTTTGTTTCTGTTGTACCACACACAATTCTGTTTTCACATCTTTGTTTGTTTGTATTCATTCACTAGCCACCGACACAATGGCTGTCAAAAGCACTTGGCGAGATTACTTCAATGCCACTTAATGCTGCTGTTTATTTATAGTTCCCATCTTTCCATTTATTCCCCAAGTTTAACAAAACGTTTGGGTTATCTGCTTTTCTCCTCCTTTTTCTGTGAGATTTATGGTAGCTTTTCCTTCAGACACCCTGCACTACTGCTTTACCTGTGGAATGGCAGAGGTGACCCTGGAGGTGTTGCAGGGCCAGCCTGCTGTGTATATGTATTTATATTAAAGGGAAAACTGCCTGTGTAGGTTTTCACTGCTTAACTGGGGGTTCTGAGGTGGGAGACCTTCCTCTGCTCACGGAGGGGGGCAGTGGGTCTGTGCATGTCCCTGAGGGGAGCAGTAACATGCCAGGTGTGCTGTACTCTCTGGTAGACCAGCGTTCTTCTGATTAATGATCTTCCTCTGTCTTTCTTGTCACCTTTCCTGTCCTCTGTCTTGCGTTGACTAATAAACACTCTTTGTCACAACTATGATACGATCTTTTGTGTTCCCTTGTCACTGTGACTTCTGGTTTTCTGTGCCCCTTTGTTTCCTGGTGTTGGTCGTCATGTGCATCCTCCAGGCTAGCGTTGGATGACGCCATTCGACACAAGCAGCTGAACATATCATCCCGTTTTTCACCCAGGGTGGCAGGGGAGAATGATTTCCTGCAGACTGTTATAAACAAAGTGATTGCTGCTAAAGAAGTCAACCACAAGGGTCAGGGTAGGTGCCCTTCTTTATCTACACCCCAGTGCCTAAAACTGCTCGTCTCCTGATTTGCAACATGATGATGATTTGAATTTTGTTTGTTCACTGCTCTTTGGTGACAGAAAAGGTGTTACCATGACTCTTCACACCTTCAGGGCTCATCCTGATATGCCCCCCTGCCCTACATCTCTTCCCCCTGCCCCATGTTGACTCTACAGGTTGCATCACTGTTCATGTCTTGGATGTCTTTATGTCTCTACTGGAGCTACTGGAGAGATGATGAGGGGTCTGGAGCATCTCTCTTATGAGGAGAGACTGTGGGAACTGGGCCTCTTTAGTGTGGAGAAGAGAAGGCTGACATGGGATCTCATCAGTCCATATAAATATCTCCAAGGGATGTCAGAGGATGGTGTCAGACTCTTCTCAGTGGTGCCCAGTGACAGGATGAGGAGCAATGGCCATAAACTAAAACACAAGAAGTCCCACTTCAACATGAGGAAGAACTTCCTTCCATTGAGGGTGGCAGAGCACTGGAACAGCTGCCCAGGGAGGCTGTGGAGTCTCCCTCTCTGGAGACATTCCAACCCCATGTGGATGTGTTCTGGTGTCACCTGCTCTGGGTGACCCTGCCTTGGCAGTGGGTTGGACTGGATGATCTCCAGAGGTCCCTTCCAACTCTAGCAATTCTGTGATTCCATGCTGGAAATTATGACTCAGGAGTTGGCCGTTGTGCCCTTAAGCTGTGGATTTTGGCCTCCTCATGTGAAAGGGAGAGGTATATTCTCTTCCTTCTTTTCCTTTGCCCTATTTTTCCACTCTGCAGCTGCACTTGCAACATTTGGCTCCCTCCCAGGAAGACCAGGGCATTGTTCCTGCAACACTGCCCCCACCTGAGCCTGCAGGTGGTGAGGATGGAGCCCGAGCCCTCTCAGACCTTCTCTTAGGGGCTGCTCAGAATTCAGTGTACACAGCTGGCATGAAACTCAGCTTCTCAAGTCTGGGTTGGTTTATTCTTGTGTGTGTACAAAACTTCATGATCTGTCCAGTTATTACTGGCTTCAATATTTTCCTGGGATTCTGGATTAATACAGAGTTTTGCAAACTAATGCAGAGTTTTCCCCAGACACTGTGTTTCACTGTATCACTTAAGCCATATCTACACAAGAGACCCAAGGAAGATTATATACTTTTTCCTGAATTTTTTTTTCTTTACTAATTAATAGCAGATAAAAATCTACATAAACCTTATTTTTGAATTATCCTTTAGCTAAAGAGGAAAATTTAGATCTGCTTTTCCTCCCCTTGTTTTCACGTACAGCCAGTGTGTGTCAGAAAGGAGGAAACGTTTCAGCTTTTTGGATTCATTTCAGATTCTTTCCCTAAAAAAAAGAAAGAAATGCCCAAGCAAAGAGGGAAAGATTGAGTTGTTCCTTGCCCAGTCAGTGCAGGTACAGTTGCTGTTTAGTGAAATAGCTGCTGTCAGAACCATCTGTGGCAGCAAGTCAGCACAGAGCCTTTTACAGAGATAACACAGAGGAGACAGCAAGCTGCCAACTGTGTACAAAATGAATGTACAGTTAATTGTGGTGCAGGATAACCCACAATTTGTTTCATAGATGAATATTTTTGGGGTGTTTTTCATAGATTTTAATTTGAGGATTTTCCTCTGCAAATTGCTGCTGTGATTATTTCATGCTTAAACTTGATTGCCAGTCACTTTACCAAGTGAAAGACTTTTTTGAGGTTGGGGGTTTTTTTTATTTTTATGGGGTTTTTTCCATTTTGGCATCTTTCTTTTTACTGTACCAAGTATGCTTGATGTTAGTTGGCAAAGCAGCAGCTTTTTAGTGGCTTCTTTTGCTTCTGAAGAGAAAAATATCAGCTGTGTAAAGCTGATGCTGTAGATTTCTCTGTGCTCAGAGCAGTAAAAACAACTTATGGGGTGGTGGTGATGAATCATTTTGGGGTAGGGATCTGCTGGTATTCCTTGGTTATAATACTTTATTTTTCCATGCAAATCATTGTTGCCTCTTTTCTTTTCTCCAGTTCAGTTTCATCAGAAACACTGGAACATAATCAGACGTGCTTCTGTGTGCTTCACTCATATTTTTGCTTGAAGTGGCAGGATTTTTTTGAGTGTTTTAAAATACTTTGTGACCTAAATGTTATCTTAATGTGTCTTAATTATTTTAACGTTCTTACATTTTTTTCAATTTGTAAAAAGAAATCTTTAGTAACTAGGGATAAATCCCACCAGTTTAATAATTGTGGGGTTTTTTTACACAACAGGTTTGTGGGTGACTTTGAAACTTCTTCCAGGAGATATCCATCAGATTAGGAAGGAGTTTCCACACTTAGTGGACAGGTCAACAGCTGTGGCTCGGAAAATGGGCTTTCCTGAGATTATTATGCCTGGTAAGCCAGTATGAATTAATGCTTTGTTATATTTTAACCTGCTTTAAATGTCTGTACATGTGGAAAATTTGGGGGGAAATGAAAAAATAAAAAATTTGACGTACGTCGCATATTAGAAAAAACGGGTCATCAAAAGATTTTGTCTCCAATAAATGTGAAAGATTTAGTAATACCTGCTACATGTGCTGCATCAATAAATAAAAGTACCACTCCCTCCAAAAAAGACATGAAATCCCAGTGGCTGTGGAAATTCTCCATTTTTTGCCAGTGGAAAAAAAAAACCTATACAAAGTGCACGCTTTATATCATCCCCATAGCAAGGGCACATGTAAAACTTATCTCTTGTGATGAATCCAAACCTGAAACAGTTTCGGAGGAACAGGCTTGATTTAGAGATATGCAAGTCTCTTAAGGTTTGTACCAGATTTAGAGAATGTATTTGAAAGAAAGCTGTATCATCTTTGTTTAATATGTGCGTTCAGAGGATGTTTTAATTCAGGTGTTTACCAAAAAAAACCCCCACGAAATGGAACGTGGTGCTTCTCAAAATAAAACCTGCCACAAGCAAGAGCAGAACCCTGCACTGTCCTCCTCAGATTGATGGACTCTAGAGGATCCATGAGATGTTTCCAAAGCCCATCCCAGTGCCAGGTCTCCCTGTGGTTGCTGGCAGATGTATTTGTCAGATGTTTTACTCTCTATCCCGTATGGTGGAAGTGCCTCAGCACCTTGTTTTGATCATATGTTGGCACATAAACCATCTGCCTCATGAAATTATTGGAAATCCCTCGTTTCCCCAGTTAATTTTCAAAATTTCAATTGAATTGGGGTGTAGCTGAAGAGCATTTTAAGACATAAAGCTAAAAATAATCCTCCCCTGCAACCCCCAAACCAGTGAAAACATGAAACCACTTCCCAATGTAACAAGTTAAACAGAACTCTGTAGGCTGTTAAATATTTTTAAATTGCAAAATACCTGTGCATGGGCTAAATTTACACCTGTGTGGAAACTCATTCTTTCAAATGAATAATGAAAATTGTGTAAAACTGAAACAGGTGGAACTGGTGTTTTAAATGTTTTGCCATGTGTAAGTCTGATTGATTGTTGTTTCTGTGTGTCACTGGTTTCACAAATCACTGGGTTTACTGTGAAAATTGTGCATTACTTTGTGCTTTGCTCTGCCTTTCAGGTGATGTTCGGAATGACATCTATGTCACCTTAGTTCAGGGAGATTTTGACAAAGGCAGTAAAACCACAGCCAAGAATGTGGAAGTTACAGTGTCTGTTTATGATGAAGATGGCAAGAGATTAGAGGTATTAAAGTATTTATTGGCTGGGGGTTTTGATTTTGATACATATCTGTTTAAGCCTTTTCTACATCTTTTTCTGTACTTGTCAGCTGAAGTCCCAATTTTTATTTTCAACCACACTTGCTCCTTTGTCATAATTAAATACATCTTGCCATATCAGTGATGTCCTTTGATATTAATTTCATGAGGAGCTTTGAGCAAGAGCCATTCTGTCTTATTTTGACCTACTTCACTGATTTTTGTTTTTTGTTTTGTTTATTTGAATGAAAAAGACGAGTTTGAGACATACAAACACTTTCTCTTTCGTTTGTGTTTTGAAGAGTGTTATTTTTCCCGGTGCTGGTGATGAAGCCATCTCAGAGTACAAGTCAGTGATCTATTACCAAGTAAAGCAGCCTCGCTGGTTTGAGACTGTAAAGGTATATAAACTCTTAAAATAACTTCCTCTGTGTGTTAATATGCATTATATATATATTTCAGTGAGAAGGCTTGAGAAACAAACCTGGGGAGATTCAGTGCTGGTAGTTGTATTTAGCAAGACAAGGAATAGTTCAGCTAAGGAAGGATTTGACTTTTATTGCATATTGAACTTTATTTTATCCTTTGGTCAACTGTTGTGGGGGCCCTCCAACATCTCTTTAGGAATGGTTTTGCTCTATTTCTATGGAGCTGACCTAGAGAGGCAGAATATTAAGGTTAAAACACAATTGCCATAGCGTTGAACTCATCACTGTTTTGGGATCTGGCTGATTGTGCTTTAAGCTTGGTCCATTTGCTTGGCTAATAACCTTTTCACTTCAATGCCAAGTTTAGATGTTACAGAGGAGGCTGATGTTGGCTGCATAAAATACATCCTGTCTGGCTGAAGGCAGTGGGAGCAGGGTCTGTGTGCTGAGAAGGGACTTAGAGCTACTCCCCACAACATCGTTTTGAGTCCAAAGGTGCTTTTGTTGAGTCTGTGAGGCAGAAAGTGGCAGAAACCCAGATGTTCTGCTGGGATTTTTAAACACTAATCTGTTTGGAAGTGTCAGGTGTCTTGCTGGAAGATGTCTAGGTGAGATTTTGGGTGCTGTACTGACGGTTTCCTCCCTCCATCCTCTCTCCCGGCGTGTGAAGGTCGCAATCCCCATCGAGGACGTGAACCGCAGCCATCTGAGGTTCACCTTCCGCCACCGATCGTCACAGGACTGTGAGTAACTCAGCCTCTTCATTATGGCTCTTGTCACTGGTGCCAAAATCTCCTCAAACAGGCATAACATTCCCAAGCTGTAACTGACTGTTGCCATTTTAGTGCAGGATTAAGTTTCTTGCCTGCTTATTTTATGCCTCTTTTCCGCTTTACGCCTTCCTCACTCTTACCTGTCCACAGCAAGTTTTTCCTTTCCTGACCATTGTTTTCTCCAAATCAAATGAAAAGGAGTAAATGGAATTTATTACTAATGGAATAAATCTTTCCATTAGTAACTCAAAGGGGTTGTGGTATTGTATCTCTTAGAGTTAGGTGGGTAGGGAGTAGTAAAAATATTTACCAGTGGTTATGTGAAAGAGTTTACAGTTAGCTTAGCATCAGAAATTAAAGACTTTGAGATTATGAAGTTTGATTAATGAAATATTTACTTAATTCAGAGGATGATATCAAGTTGCTAAGGAAAACAATGTGCCAAAGTCAGTGTCATAAGTGTCAAAATTATGACTGCGTGCTACAAATTAGTAGAGTTAGAAATGTTTTTATGACTCAAATATTTAGGTTGGCCACAGTCTAAATAATAAAAAGAGGTCGTTCCTTAGGGCTGCAGGGCTTTCTCACAGGCTCCTTGGGCTGTCTCAGGTTGATTGCATTTTCCTTCTGGTTTTACTTCCTAACTTTGTGATCTCTGCTTGTCCTGTTGCTTTGTTTTTATTTAACTTTTGACAGTTGGTTTTGAACAATGAGAGCAAACAATGCATTTTCTAGTTCGTGTTGCTGTGGAGTGGGTCAGTTTTCAGAAGCTCAGGCACTTCAACTGTGTAATTATGGATCCAATTTCTGTTTTGTATCTCATGTTCCCCCTTCAAATGTCTGTTGTCAGGGCTCTGTGCCCTGACATCCTCAGTGCTGGTCTTTAAATCCTCAGTCTTGCTTCCAAACACTGCCATTCTTCTAAAAAACCTGACTTTCTAAATGTGTCACATTGCAGTTTTATTTTTAAAAAGTTGCCTTAATAAAGCTTTTGGAAAGAACAGATAATATAGAAATATGAAGCATCTGGTTACTGTTGAAGCATCTGGTCAATTGATGTGTTTATTTTGCTTTTTTTTTTGGTTCTATCTCGTGTTTAGAAGACTCTCCTAATTCCTTGTACACTTTGTTCATAGGAGAATCTTTGCTATGATCACCCACATCTTTGAGATTTGGGTGTACTGTCTGTAGAAGTATCAAATACTTAATTATGTGGTGATTTGTCTTTTTTCTTTTTTGTAACAGCCAAAGATAAATCTGAGAAAATATTTGCCCTGGCGTTTGTGAAGCTCATGAGATATGATGGGACAACTCTGAGAGACGGAGAACATGACCTTATAGTTTACAAGGTAGAATTTTGATTTTCCACAGCTCTGCTGACTGACTTCTGTTCCAGAATTCCCCAGAAAAATGTGTTCTAGGCTGTTCTGTAGATCAAACAACTAAATAGCAAGTACTGTGCAGTTTGTGTGTGTGTGGCAGATTGAGGATTAAAACTTGAATATGTTTTTTCTGGGGATGTTTTAATTTCAAAGGCACTTGTTACTTAGTTCCGTGTGGGTTGGGAAAAGTTACTTCTGTAGCCCTTTTAAAAAAATCACATCTTGTCTCTTACCTTGGTGCTAAATTTTTGTTGTTAAAGACCCACTGAATAGCTCCAAACCTAAGAAAATCCACTGTAAATGTTAAAATTGTATTATTACCAAGGTTTTTGCTTGATATTTTCTCGTGTTTAAAACATCACTGCAGGCAGAAGCCAAGAAGCTGGAGGATGCCTCGACCTATCTGAGTCTACCTTCCACCAAAATAGAACTGGAGGAAAAGGGACACTCAGCAACAGGGAAGAGCATGCAGAACCTTGGGAGCTGCACCATCAGCAAAGACTCTTTCCAGATTTCTACTCTAGTTTGTTCAACAAAACTTACCCAGAATGGTGAGTTCATGGAACTGCTGGAGCTTCTGCTCCTCACAGTAGGAGTTGAGTTCTCTGTGTTGACTTCCCTGCCTTCTTCATCCCCCTTCCTCTGTGAGTGGTTGGTGGTTGTTTGTCTTGAATTACATTGTCTGGGTGCAGCAAAAGCATCTCCTGAGTTTGTGTGTTATCCAGCCTTTGTTTTGCTTTAAAGCAGTACAAGTCTCTGAGCAAACAGAAGAATCCCAAGTTAAATGGGAACAGGGATACTGTTTGCCATATAGCTGAGACTTTTATCCTGAAGTACACTGCAAACAGGCTCTGTGGGATTGCACTTTTCCTTGGCTATGAAGGATAGCACTAAGGGAGAGGGTGAGTTTGCTTTCAAGAGGAGGTGATATCACAGCTCTGCTCCCAAATAAGCTGGTTTATGTTATTTCCAAGGTGCAATGCCCAGCTCTTACACCCGAAGAAAGCTCTGATGTTTTCTCCTCTCATGCAGAAGGGATGTGAACATGAGAATGTGTTGCATGGAGGTCACTCTTAGGTTCACACACGAACACAGGCTGCTGGCAGTGCAGTTGGCATATTTTGCTTCTTTTAAATAAAACTTGCCTTCTCTACATTTTTCCTGTGTATTCGTCAGCTTGCTCAGTGCACCCAAAGGCTGGGGAAGTCAGAGCTGATGGCAGCCACCAAAGCAAATATTTCACATTTGCAGACTGTGCCCTCTGTGTAATTTTTGTGCTTGGTTGCCATGGAGTGATCCCTTGTTCTCGGGGCTGCTCCAGCAGCAGACTGGGAGTGTGGGTGGGTCATTGAGCCGGGAGTGAGTCATTCCAGGGAACGGGATCCTTCTGTCGTGACTCAGGAGAGGGGATGGATCAGCTGGGAGTTGAGCTTGTGCACGAGGGGAGCTTGGGATGGGGGGGTGGGTGGGAATAATGATGAGATCGGCATGTTAATGAGTTTCCCTGTGTCCAGGGGGAATGCCACTGACAGGGAATGCCACTGACAGGGAATGCCACTGACAGGGAATGCCACTGACAGGGAATGCCACTGACAGGGAATGCCACTGGGGAATGCCACTGCTTGGGTACAACTTCGGAGGCAACTCCGAGTTTATTGCAGTGTTTCCAGTGGCACTTCCCGGGTGTTTCACATGCAGAGCACTTCGGATCCACTGCAGCCTGGCAGGCTCGGAGCCTAAGAGGGTGTTCAGCAAAAAATTGGGATATGGTTTTAGGATCTCAGAGCAAAGATGGGATCGTAGCTCCACAGCAACGCACTGGGAATGGGGGCTGTGGAACACAGGAACCAGCACATAGGATTGAGCTGCTTTTTGTGATGTTGGTGTTGTTTTTCCCCTCAGTCTTCCCTGGTGCTTGTTAGTAATTAGAAGTATTTCATGGTGATCAATATATTGATGTTGCCTTCACAGCGCTGCTGTTAAAATTAAGACTGAGCATTGTTTTCAGCCTTAATTTACATGTAGTTTGCTTTGAAGGTCTGATCTTTGTTTAGTGTTGCTGTTAATTATGTTGTCTGTGAAACTTTTCCTCCAAGTTGCCAGAGTCTTGTGTTTTCCTCAAAGTATTCTGACATTGTTAAACAAGATCACCGCATGTCCTTGAGTGGTTTAGAAAAGAAGCAAACAAAAAAATCATCGTTAAATTCCTCCCTCAAGTATGAGTTTTCCTCTGAAAGTTGGCAGTGCTCTTCACAGGACAATTTCTGAAGCCGATTTTAAGTTTTGGAAAATTGTTGTTTAATAATACTCCTTTAATTTTCTTAAAAGTAAGTCAGTAAAAACACATGATTATCCTCATTTACCAAAATGTTCAGCCAAAACACATTTTTCTCCTTTTGCTCATCTATAATAGTTCTTTCTTCCCCCCTGCAAGCATCTTAGAATTGGCTTTAAGACTAAATTTTAGTAATTCTGAAAGTATGTGAATAAATCACTTTGCTTTTTCTGCGTGGCATTTGATGGTGCAAAGTACTTCNGCATGGTAGGTGTGGTGTGGGAAAGCAGAATATGACAATAAGCTGCATGGTTGTTCTCAGAACAAGGAAGAGCAAGATCTAAAGCAGAGTAAGGGGGTAAGGCATAAGAAGGAAAGTTTGTTTTTTGTTTTTTTTTTTTTTTGAGAGAGCAATATATGAAATATCTACTTAATTAACTTGAGCAGTTGCCAGTGATTTGAGGCAAAATATAATAGGGCAGCACATTCCATAGCCTTTTCCTGGATTTTGCATTGAATTTTTAGGAGGAATGGTGATGTAAGACAAAGAGGAGAAGCCCATACCCCCAGGGCCTGTGGAAGTAAATCCTGGTGGTGCCTCTTCCAGGACTAACAGGATGGGTGTCCTTTTATTAACAGGGTGTTGGGAATAGAAACTGATATTGCTGGAAAAATGTCCTGTTTACCAGTAGCCAGGAGCTGGTGCTCTCCCCATGGATTTGCTGTGGTGAAGGATCCAGGGCACCTCTAAGGCTTATTCAGACAATTCCTGTCTTTTTTTTTCTGCCTGAAGGACTCAAAGCTCTAGATAATAGTGACTGTTACTTAACTGGAGTCAGGACTTTGAGGAACCAAGGAGACCAGGCTTTTGGAAAACAGTTGAGAGGAATTTGGCTAAATCAGCACAGTTGGTAGTTAAAAAAAACCCAAAACAACACACAGTGTGACAAATTCAGGTGCTGTAGAGGCATAAAAAGTGAAGCTGTAAGTATAAAATTAAAATAAAAGTCATAAAATGGAAAATCAAATGTTAAAGAAGAAAGATAATTTCAAAGAACGAGTGGAAATTTAATTTGACTGGAAGTATTACCTAACTGCAGTGACTGGGCTTTGAGAAGAATTTGGGTACATCTGTAGGGAAACCTTTGCATGGATACAGGTCAAGGAAAGTAGGTAACCAGGAACTTGGGCTGTTTTCTTCCAACTGTGAGTGCTGTGCAAAGGATAATCCCATATGGAGTCAATATAACAATAAATCACATTAATAAAGCAAAGTTGTTCTTGGGTACTTGGCATTCTGGATGTTTGTTTAAACCCTTTGCCGTTGGAAATCACAGAATCCCAGACTGATTTGAGTTGGAAGGGACTTTAAAGCCCATCCAGTCCCACCCTCTGCCTTGGGCAGGGACACCTTCCACTAGCCCAGGCTGCTCCAAGCCCTGTCCAACCTGGCCTTGGATGCTTCCAGGGATGGGGCAGCCACAGCTTCTCTGGGCAACCTTGTTCTGTCTTCCTGATGTTTTCTAATCTCACATTTCACTTGACCTGGGCTGACTGCAATATTCTTATTTACTGCATTCTTTCACTGTATTACCTTACACAGACCTACAGAGTGGGATTCACTGACTGACTGGTGCTTTGCTGGGGTTTTAGTGCTTGCATTAATAGAGTGAATGCCCATTTTTTCTGTACTCTGTATCTTATTTTTCTCTTCCTGGAAGTTGGGCTACACTGACATTTTCTGTTCACATATGTATATTCATTTAGCATTTGCTCTGTCATCACGCTGAGAGTACACGTGGATTTGTTTTCTTGGGGCAATCCATGATGCTCTGTGGAGATTGTCTGTGGGCTGGCTTTTGTTCAGATCATTTCTTCTGTCAAGCTGATGCCTTGTTAGAAGTCAGACTGGAGCCAAATTCAGTGGTGGAAAGCTGATGTAAATATACTCATGAAACAATTTGGATAACTCATGGAGGCATCTTTGCTTTCCTTCCAGAAGGAATTTTTCTGTTAATGTTGAGTTTCTAAGACTTCGGGTTCAGGTGCAGACTTGTAGGATATATTAAAAAAAATGGGGGAATGGGGGACTTGGATTGTTCAAAACTTTAATGTAGTGAAACACTATTTCTGTTCCCAAAGAGATGATGAGAAGGCTTGGTTTGAGTGCTGCTCAGAGAGGAGTCTGTCCAAGGAGATCTGCAGTCCTTTCCACTGGAAATCATTTTATTTACTGCTTAGAATGAAAGATTTTGGGAAAATATAGCAGCTACTTTGGGTCTCTGCAGATAATTTCCAGAAAATACTCTGCAGATTCATGCCTTGATAAACATTGTGCTAGTTACTTTGGAATTCTGAATAAAAGAAGTGAAGAGGTGTTGGTTCAGAGAAACTGCCTGATTGAAGTGACTTTGGGCAGAAATCACATAATATGAACCATTTTGGGAGGTGGTTAATGTGCAGTAGTGATCCAGGGGCTGAACTGAAGACAGGCAATCTTTAAATTAAAATAATAAAATTATTTAGTTTGGAAGAGACCTCGAAGATGATCGAGTTCAGTCTCTTATTGAAGGCTTCCCCTGAGCCTGACTTACTGCTGGTTTGTTTTGTGCCAAAACCTGACCTTTCATGGGGCAGGGAGGATATTTTCCCTGAGGCTGGTCTGGTAGGATGAACATGGGGGTTTTGGGTCTGTGGTCAGTTCAGCCTCTCAGCAGATGCTGGGGTGGGTTTGCCTCACTGGGGCTCCAGCGTGGGTGTTAATATTTACCAGTGTGCTGCTGCTTTGTAGGGGAGCCCCAACCATGAGTTCCTCTGGAGTTTTCCCTGAAGGAAACTTTAAAGTGACTAACAGGGAGAGCTTGCCTTCTGTATTCCCTTATTTCTCAGGAAATGTTTAAGTGACAGGATCTTAATAATGCAGACTCTGGGGATAAGCCCATTTGCATGATTTGATCTGTACCCTCAGTGTCCATCACTTGAGAGCAACCCAGCAATTATTCATCACACAGCTTTCCACTGAATTCATTTAGTTTGCAACTGTTTGCCTTGCATTGTGCCTTATTTTCTTTTCAGTTTATTCAGTGAGAGCAAAGAAGCTGGAAACATTAAAGCTGGGAGAGTCACTGCCCTGTAGATATGACTGTGTTGGTGGCTGACTAATTTCATTTTGGCATCTTTTTCAAAATACACAACTGTTGTGTACAACAAATTAAAACCCAGGGACCAGACTTCCTTGGCCTAGATTTTCATGCTGATATTTCAAAAGCTGGCTGCTTTTCTGAAAGCCTTTCAGAGTTCTGTCATGGTAGAAGGATTGTACAAGTTTTCTGCAGTGTCAGAGCACACCAGAAATATGTTGTTGTCCAGTGGAAAAGGCTGAGGTAAGGAGGTAAAACTGTTTGTCCTGAATGTGGTTATGGAGAGTGAGGGAAGGTAAATATTAAATATCCTGCATGATATAATTGGTTTTCTTATTCCTAGTTGATCTCTTGGGACTTCTGAAGTGGAGATCTAACACGAACCTGCTGCAGCAGAACTTGAAGCAGCTGATGAAAGTCGATGGTGGTGAAGTGGTTAAGGTAACAAGTTAATTTCTTTAGAAAAAAATTTGGTTTCTTTAAAAATAAACTTGGTATCATAATTTTCCTGAATCCCCTATTTTGAGGTATTTGTTTCCCCACAGTCTCCCCCTCAACCTCACTTGCATATTAAATTGCAACCAGGTATCTCAGCCTTCAGGAGGCTGATGCCCCTCTCCCTGCCCTCACAGAACATTTTAGATGTTGAGGACTGATAAAACACACAGAAAATGTACATTTCTGAAAATTTAGTTTGGTTTTTTTAGCATTTTGGTCAATTTTTATATACAGATACATGAAGGCAAAAGGGGTCTTTCTTTGCAAGATTAGATATTAAATG
This sequence comes from Lepidothrix coronata, assembly GCF_001604755.1. NCBI lineage: Eukaryota > Metazoa > Chordata > Aves > Passeriformes > Pipridae > Lepidothrix > Lepidothrix coronata. Next base: position 4,684,599 of record NW_016690205.1, read on the forward strand.
TGTTTTTAATATATGGATGTGCAATGCAATCCTACTGTGTGTATCTGTTTTTTTTTTTGTTTGTTTTTAAAATACTTCTCCTGGAAATATTTAGCTGAGCCAAGTTATTTACATCTGCCAAGGCCACTGAGTGACTGTAGAGAGCTACGTGAAACTGTGGAAGAGGGTAGACTGGGACTTTATTGAATGTGTTGTAATAAATCAAGTCTGAAAGAGTGTCAAAAGATGTATTGGGGACAGATGACCCTTAAGGGCCTGGAGTGTTGTTTCCTTACATCAGTGGATTTTTATTTGGTTCATAGGAGCATAATGAATGCCTCAGCTTGGAGTAACTTAAACCATCTGGGAATGCTGATGTTCCTTGCTGAGGCTGGTGAAAGTGGAATCTCACACTGTCTGGTTCTCAGGAAGGTTCTACCTGCTGTGGATCATTTGACAGGAACACACTTGACACTGGTGCTGGCTCCTGCCAAGCATTGTCATGGCTCTGTCATCTGTGATTTTCCCTCTTCTCCAAATGTGACACCTGAGGGGGTGTGGCAGGTTACTGTGGGATGGGGGTCGGGGATTTCATCAGGATGCATCACAAGTGAGGTTTAAGTGAAAGCAGTATCAGGAAGTTCTCCAGCTGGCACGTGCTCAGGACTCATGGGCTGATATTCCCTTCTCTCTGTTGCACAGGGATCTGAGCAGAACTGGATTCATGCATAGGACAGAAGAGGGAGTGTTTAATGTTGCTCCCATCACCATTTTTATGCCTTTTTTTTTTCTTTTTTTTGGAAGGCCACTGTTTACATTATCCATCTGTCACAGGATCTTTGTGTAGCCTGCTCTGTTGCAATATGTGGTTTGTAACTGTTGCTTTCTATTCTTCCAGCTTTTTTTATCCTTCAGGTTTTTAAATACATGGTACAGTCTATGTATATTAAAGTATTGATGTGATAAAACATATTCATATTTTCTGTTAGGCTATTCCTTAAAACTCCCAGTAAAAGGCCTTTGCCTACTGGTGTTCAATTATTGCTAAGTAGAGATCAGCCAAGATACTCACTCTGTGATTTACAGCTTCCATACACTGTGGATGCAGTCAATGTTATCTCCCTTTCCCAGAGGTTTCAGCTCCATTTGTGCAGAGAGTCTTTAGAATATGAGAATGTAAACTAATAGTCTAGAAATTATTCATGCTACCTGAGAAATGTTGTCCTGCCACTTCACACAGCACAGGCATCTGCTCTGTGCTCTTCTCGCTGTTACATCAAGTCCTTGGGAACAGATTTAAAACTTGAACTCTGCTAATGAAAGTCAGTATTTGATACCTAAATGTGAAATGGAGACTTGATCAGTCATGACAAGGCCTTCCAACCATCCTTTGGATTCAAGGGGGCTCCGTGTGTGGGACCTGAGAGTACAACTTCTCTTCAAACCAAAGAGGAACTTCTGTCAAGGCTCAGAACTGTGCTTTACTCTTTCCCTCCTGCCAGCTGGTTAAATCACAGAGTCATTTAGAATTGCAGAATCATTTAGGTTGGAAAAGACCTCCCAAGATCACTGAGTTCAACATTCAGACCATGGAGTCCAACCTTTAACGTGCTTTAATTGCACGTCTTCTTTAGTGGAGCAAACGAGACCGTGAGAAAGCAACTGGGGGTTTTTTTTGCCCCCAGATCCTGTAGTGAAATTATAACCTGGATCTCCCCCAGGACTGAAGTCTAAAATGAGCTGCCAGAATTTTTTTTCATCCTCAAATATTAGTAGCATGATTTGTGGCTGTATTCACTTGGTTTGAGTTTGGCATTCAGTTGCTATATTGAGGTTAAATCCTGACATTTAATTGTAGATTTAGTAGATCAGGTGAATCATGTTTGATCCAGAAGACCCATTGCATAGACAGACATTTTTAAAGGAGGAAGCTGAGAGTCAGACTGATTTTTCATCTCTCCCACAGAGTATATAATCTCTCTTTGTAGCTGCAATCTCAGGAATCAGTTTGCTTCTGCTGGTTGAGATGTTCTTCCCCAGCTGCACCTTGTCTCGTCTACAAGGCAGAAACTATTTTTGCTTCATTTTGCTTTGCTGTGAGGGTGGTGAGGCCCTGACCCGGGTTGCCCAGAGAAGCTGTGGCTGCCCCTGGATCCCTGGAAGTGTCCAAGGCCAGGTTGGATGGGGCTTGGAGCAACCTGGGCTAGTGGAAGGTGTCCTTGCCCGTGGCAGGGATAGTAGAAAGATGATCTTTAAGGTCCTTTCCAACCCAAACCATTGTTATTCTGTGATTCACTGGAGCCCAGAACAATCCTCCTTTCTCAACCACACCTAACCCGAACTGAGGCTGTGATCCATCCTTACTGTGCCTCGGGAGCCTTTTTGTGTCAGCTGGAGGAACAAACTGTTCAGACACAGAACCCTGTGCTGATAACCCTGATGAGTATCTCTGGGCTGTGTGTGGATCACTGGCTGTCACTGGGAAGAAATCCTGGAATTACACAGGTGTAAAACAGCTTTTCTCCCTCTGCTTGCCTGGAGCCCCCACCACTAATCTACTTTTCCTTTCGTGTTGCACAGATGAGGGTGCCCAGCCCAGGGGGTGGTGAAGACATTCCTCTGTAGGTTTGGGGCTGGGGCAGCAGGTTGTGTGCTCTGCTTCCCATGCCTGCATGTGTGATCCCGTTGGGAATTGTGGCTCTGAGTGGGTGCAGCCCTGAGAAGGGATGTGCTGTGAGCCTTCCCTTGCTCAGCTCCGAAGTTGCTGAGGATTGCTGGATTTATTGGCATGACACTCAGTTGCTTGTCTGGTTTGTGCTCTGAAATATGACATTTTCAGCAATGCATGATCCTGGTGACTCTGTGCTGGATCTGGAGTTTGGAAATACATTTTGTTGATTCACTGTAATAAATTAAACTCCTTGTTCAGCTGTACCAAGTGTGATTTCTGACTTTTTTTTTTTTCTCTGAGTGATGGTGTATGTATAGATAATCAACGTCACTAAAAAAATAATTTGCTGAAAAGAAAAAATGTGAAGCTTTCTTTTTTTTTGCTAACTTTTAATCTTTGTAAAAAGTACAAATGAAAGCAAATATAGCTGTAGAAGCTTTTGCAAAATTATTATTTTTCTTTTAGAATCTGATGAACTGTGTATTTATTTGTAGTTTCTTCAAGATACATTGGATGCACTTTTTAACATCATGATGGAGAATTCAGAGAGCGACACCTTTGACACTTTAGTGTTTGATGCTTTGGTAAGTTTGCCTTGGGGATGGACTGAAATGTAGGTACTGAAATGGTGAATAAATGCAACAAACATGGTGTAAATGATGGAATAAAGTTTACTAATTAAAAAGATCTTAGCTGTTAATTATTATTTAATTCAAATGTTATGTTTGAAGGTTCAGTTGGACTTTATCCAAGAGGGGTTGGATTACACCATGTCATCCCCCCAGAAAATAAGGAAGCAGTTAAATCCGGTTGTTTTAGTGGGTGAACAGCAGAATTCAGGACAGAAACAGAAAATCTGTGCTTAGAACAGAAAACTTAGTTATAAGCAAGGAGTTTTCACAGGGAAGAAGAATATCTATATATTAGGAGGATAATCAGGAGCCAGAGGCTCTGTTTTTAGTGTCTGTAATGTGTCTTCTATGAAAAGAAAGGTGACTGGACAAAATGCAAGATGATTTTTTTTCTTAGAATAACACAATAATTGTGCTGTATTTTCAGGTATTTATCATTGGACTGATTGCTGACAGAAAATTTCAACATTTTAATCCTGTCTTGGAAACCTACATTAAGAAGCATTTCAGTGCTACGTTGGCCTACACGTAAGCTGCAAAATCCAGTTTTCCCAACGTGGCTTGGATAATTTTCCCAAATAATGCCATTTAGTTACTTGTTTGTGTAGGTTAGTTAGGAATGTGCCCATAGAGCTTGGGAGGGTGGGAGGTTCTTGAAGAAGATTGGATGTGTTTCTTGCAATAATGTTGCTAAAACTTGGAGTCATCTGCAAGGCTGAAGTCTTGATTGTGTTGTAATGATGAAGGGAATGTTTTTGTAAGGAAAATACAAGCAATTCTCACTCACACTTGAGAAGGAAATCATGTCCATTTAAGATGCTTTAAATAGAGGTGGTTTGGTGCATTCAATTGACATTCTACCCTGGATTATCCACGTTGCTGCCAGTTTGGGGAGGAAGCAGTGGAGAACAAAAAAGCAAAGGTCCATTATTTTTGTGGTCTTAAGCGTTTTTTGACAATTGGGGTCTTTACTGCTGCTTTAGACTGTTAGTGTGGGTATCTTTGCAGTGGTGATGGGAAAGCAAATCCAAACCAGGAAGCCTGGGGTGCACTTTGTTGTAAAGTGTCGATTAAGTGACCAGAAAATGTTTGAAAATATTGATTTAAAATTGTGGAGAATAAGAGAATCATGGAATCACAGAGTATCCTGAGTTGAAAGGGACCCACAGGGATCATCCAGTCCAACCCCTGGCCCTGCACAGGACACCCCAACACACATAGAATCACCCAGGTTGGGAAGAGCTCCAAGATCAAGTCCAACCTTAAACTCCTGCCCAAGTTTGCTGAAGTAAGAGAGGCTGCACTGACAATATCAAAGTGAATACTTGAAATTCCTGGGCAGTTTTCTCCTATTTCAGCAAATCCCCAGATATCCAGATTTCTGTCTGCTCTGTTGTTTTCTGTTAGGGGAGTATAATGTTGTACTTGTTTACTTTTCCTGAGGATGTTGGATCATGCAGTGGAGCTGGGATGATTTAAAATGGAATTGCTGGTAGTTCCATTAAAATCCTGATTTATATTCATTGGAAGGGAGGTAGCTGAAATGGGATTATTTTGAAAATTGTTTCACTTTTCGAGTTTGATAGGCTTCAAAATGGGGAAGGAGAGAATTTCCAACTGGTTATATACATTTTTGAGACATAAATTTCACAAATTCCAGCCCAAAATCCATGGGAAAGCTTTGTGAAGGGAAAGCCTTGTTGAATGAAGAAACTCATATTTTGTATGTTAATGCTAACAATGTTATTATTGTTATTATTTTGATAATTACTTTTATGTTTTTATAAATATTATTTTGACTATTAATATATATAAAATTTATTTCCAAACTTTATGTATTTATTATTAGTAAGTGCATCTGCATAACAGCCTAAATCTGAATATCCCTAAATATCCACCAGAAAATAAGTCAAGTGTTGTATTTCTTGTATGTTGAATGGTGTCATGCTCTGATTTTATTTTTTTTTCAAGAATAGGTTGCAGCAGAAACAAGAACATAATGAGTTTATTAGTTGCACAATTAATTCTGTAACTTTGTGGGCACAGAATTTTTCTTTAAACCTTTAAAAATCCGAACTCTTCTCTGTGAACATACTTGTAACTGGAATGTGTTTTTGTATATAAACAGCAAACTGACCAAGGTTTTAAGAACATATGTGGACAATGCTGAGAAGAGTGGGATCACTGATCAGCTCTTCAAAGCCATGAAAGCCTTGGAATACATCTTCAAGTTCATAGTCCGCTCCAGGATATTGTTCAATCAGTAAGTAAAGCAGATGCTAAAACCTCCTGTAATGCCACTGCTAATATTACTCAGAAAGTGGCCAAATTTCATAATTGCCACAGTTCAAGTTGCTCAGAAATATCTGAAGTTGTGATAACTTATTTCAGGAGGTTTTTCCCTATGAGCCAGGCAGGTTTCCTTCACACAGGTATGTATTTCAAGTAGCAGTGAACTGGTAAAATCATGATAGTTTACATCTCTGAATGAATAGAGCTTGTCATTATTTGAGGAGAAGTTCTGTTGCTGTATTGTGTTTTATACACAAATGTTAAAGAAGTTATAAACCAAGCTGATGATATATTCAGCCTCAGATTGAGTCATTTTACTACTTGTTAGCCATGGTAACAACCTTATTACAGGGGATTTATGGAGAGCTCTTGCGTTACCATCTCCACCAACCTTCCTCTGATTTAGACATTGTAATTTATTTCTGGAGGAGTCCTGCTGTGAGATTCATAAAATACTGGATGTCACTTACACTGTTGCAGGTCCCACAAATCACTTTAGAACAGAAAAAAAAAAATAATTACCTCTTGCTGCAGATTAGATTTACAGACAATATGACCCTCTGGAACTGGCCATGGGATTTCCTTGTGTGAAGCACTAATTCACAGCTCTTTAGTGTTGGGAAGACTCAGCTCTCAATGCCAAGGGATTAATCAGCAAAATTACTGAATGCTGAACGACACCATGATTTGTTCTGCTGTAGGATTAAAGTCCTGCCTGGGGTGTGTGATTTGGAGTGATTGTAATGCAGGAGTGTGGCAGTGGGCTGAAATATCGCTGGGGTTCTGCTGAGAAATCACAATGAGCAGGCTGAGTCTTTTATTAAAAAATATAACATATTTTTAACTTGAGGAATATGGTGGTGGACTGAATATATGGAGCATTTTAGCAGTGGAATTGCAGGCAAGTTTCAGTTCTGGATAAACACACAGAAGCCTTGTTCATCTAGTTAAAGGCTGGTGGCACATCTATTTGTTCAGTATATCAGGGTTTATAAAGGCAAGGTTTATAAAGTGACCTTTAGAAATATCTTTATTTGATTTCCTCAGTAATGATCCCAGTGGTTACGGTATATTTACAACAGTCTTAAAATTTTGAAGGCAGTGCTAGAAGGGCCAACTTGGTGTAATCCTGGTTCTCTCAGAGCTGCAGAGTTTTTGTGCATTGCAAGTATATTAAATAAATACCTGTTATTAACTGACAGCAGAAACACATTTGTGAATACCTTGTTTATTTTTATTACAACTTCCTTTTTGAAAGGCAAAGCTTTTTGTCTGAAGCACTTTGATTTATTGGACTGTCAAGTTTAGTTACTCTTTGTACTGGTATTAGTTTCACCTCTCTAATCTGTTCAGGGGGACAGTGAAATCCATTATTGAAATTAGGAGTTAACAAGTTATTTGTCCTGCATAACCCCCAGTTTTAGCCTAAAAGTGGAGAATAGGAGTTTGCAGTGCAAAATAACACCATTTTGTGTTGGTTTTTTTTTTTTTTTTTCTGTAGCATTCGTTTCCTCTGGGTCCTGGTTAAATAGCCTTTTTTAATATCTGGGGCTCCCAAAGGTTTCTGAACACAGCATTAAAAATGATCCACATTAGTTTGAGTGTAAAGCAGCAAGAACATTCTGAACTCTGGGTTTATCCTTAGAAAAGCCCTTTTCCTGCTGTAATTTGTGATCCATCATGATGTAGCTTTAGAGTGGGTATTGGGAAGAAATTCTTCCCTGTGAGGGTGGTGAGGCCCTGGCACAGGTTGCCCAGAGAAACTGTGGCTGCCCCATCCCTGGAAGTGTCCAAGGCCAGGTTGGATGGGGCTTGGAGCAACCTGGGCTAGTGGAAGATGTCCCTGCCCATGGCAGGGGGTGGGACTGGTTGAGCTTTAAGGTCACTTCCAACCCAAACCATTCTGAGATTCAGTGATCTTGAAACATGAAGAAATAGTACAATGATTGTACCTAGAAACCCCTGGGTGTGGTGCTCTTTGGGAGCTGCAGACCACAATCAAGACCTTCCTGGTGGGTTTAATTCCAGAATAAAATGGAGGAAAGTAGAGGGGAATTGAACTTTTGCTGGGAGCTGCTCTAATGGGTCTTGGTGTAAAGGGTTTGAGGGGGTTCAGGGACAGAGCTAATAGAACCAAGGATGGCTTTGGAAGCCCAGTTGTTGTTGCATGAAACTCTTGGAAGCAACCAGAGCTGACTGGGTAAATAGGGGGTTTTAGTTGGGGAAGGAGTCATAGAATCATGGAACGGTTTGGGCTGGAAGGGACCTTAAAGCCCGTCCACTTTCACCCTCTGCCATGAGCAAGGACACCTTCCACTAGCCCAGGTTGCTCCAAGTCCCATCCAGCCTGGCACTGAAATTCTATCTGATGTTTATAAACACCCCTGCTTAGATTTAATCTGGATGCCAGATCCCTTTTTATTTTGGTCATGATAAGTCTGTGTAACCCTGACACAGGTGAGTCATAAGCAGTGCCACAAGAGGAGAACGAGTTTTAAAATATTTATGTGGAGCTAGTGGTCTTCCCCCCCCTTGCTTTCCACTGAGAATTATCTCATCCTATACCTGAAGCAGAGATAAATCTGCATTTAAAATAGTCTGAGAGTTTCAGGAACTCATTCCTGTGCTGTATCAAACCATTGGACCAAGGTCTTCAGCTTGGCTGTACCTTTTGTGTCTTTGGTGTTACTCAGTGATCTCTGGGCAGTTTTTATCCCCCTGAAAGCATCTGACAAAAAGAGAGAGGGGGGTCTCTGTGGGCAGATGAGCTCTGAAGATTCCTGCCTGAAGGCACAGGGACCTGCCTTGTGAGTTTGAGCTGTGGATTAGTCATTCTTCTGTGGCAGCTGTACTGACTGTTTGGGAAACTGAGCCTGAAATTAGTGGTGGAACACAACTCAACTTCAGTGCTTCCTTCCCACAGGAAACAAAAGGGTGCTTTTTTAGCAAATAGTGAGTTGATGGACTTTTTCTTTCTTTCACAGAGTTTAAGGTCACTCACCTTAGGCTACTGGTAGATTTTAATGTTTGCTGGCAAGTTGTCTGGATGCTTTGTGGCTTCATCATGGGAGAGCTGCTTGGCAGTGGTTCCCCCAGACATCTGCAGGGTGGAGAGACACTCTCCCACTGCTGTGTGGGCTCCTGGAATTGGGTCAGTGCTGAGGGATTCACCAGGACTTGAATGCTGAAATAACAATCCTGGATGTGGCATTTTACCATAGGAAGCTTTAAAATAAAAATCTGTTGCTCCTGCCTGGCCCAGCCTGATCAGTCTGTCTTGCCTCGTGAAAGAAAATTTTTTGCTTCAGTGAAGAAACTTGTGGAAATTCTTGAAAGAATGTGACACAACAAATGGTCATCTGTCACTTGAACAGAGTTTTTAAAAAGTGGGTTTCCATTGTGGTTGGATTGTGCTTATGAAATGTAATTCTTTTTCAGACTTTATGAGAACAAAGGAGAAGAGGCATTCAGGGAGTCTCTGCTGCAGCTCTTCAAGTCCATCAATGAGATGATGAGCAGCAACTCTGATCAGACTGTCATAGTGAAGGTTTGTACTTCCCACAGCTCCATCTTGGCTTTACTTTTGCATCCTAAACCACAGTTAGGCAGTTGATGAAGTAGATGCTTGTGTGGTTGCCCAAAAGCTGGTTTTACCTCAAACATGGTTAATTCTTGGTGCTGGTTCTAATGAAGGGTTTGGGACTATATAAGTAAGGTACTTCCAAGTAAGTTTATAGAATCCTAGAACCATTTAGGCTGGAGAAGACTTCTAGGATCATTGAGTCCAACCTTTCATTGCTGCAAATACTTTTCTTTTTAAAAGAGAACTTAGTTAAGGGTTAAATGACATTTAATTTACCTTAGTGTTAAGATTGTACAAGTTATTTTTAAAACATTACCTTTAAGATGCTGATGACAACATAGATCCTCCTATGCACTTATTTATGTCTTAGGCTGTTCCAGAACTGCAGTTTAGTGTCTTAAGCCCTAGTAAATATTTTAAATGGAACCTTTAAGCAGTAGTGAGTCAGACTGCAAACCTCACCCTCACCCCTCATCCCTCTTCTGGTGTCCCTTTAAAACAGCATCTACTTTCAGTAACATTGACTGGCTCGTGGAATCGGGAATGTGCTCTCTGACCTCAGATGGATGTTGATATCAAAGAGCAGAATCACTGAATTGTAGGACTGCTAGATCTTTGTGTCCAGAGGAGGCTGGATAGAAAAGTTAGTGGATCTTTTTCATCATGGAAAAGTACAGGGAGTGTCATAAACGTGTGTTTGATGAGCTACACTTTGAACTTCTCCACGTGGTTCCAAGTAGAATTTATAAAAAGATTAAACTCTTGACCCAACCCTGCTGAATCACTTGAAAGATGATCAGAAAGGGACTAAGAATTGGGGGAGAATTTGGGGATAGTTTGATTCCTCCTGCTCAGTGTGCAGGGGTTGCAGAGAGAGACAGTGGGAAAGTGCTGTGCCAGTGCAAGAGGTTCCTCCTGAAGGGAACTGGGAGAAGTAGAGCAGGAAAACTCCTGAGTCAAAGACCCCAGTCCTTTGTAGCTGAGTACACGCAGGGCTGGGGCTTGTAATGCCATGCTGAGCACACAGCCAAGAGAGATAGTGGGGATAAAGCAGCTGAGTTGGAATGTTTTAGGCAGAGAGGCTGAGACTGTATCACCTGATAATAAAACAGGGATATTTTATGTTTCCACAAAGCTGTATTTTCGTTTCATTGACAAAGCATTAGTCCTGAATGGAAATTGGGAAGTTGGAGGCAGCGGCTCAGAGTGTGCTGTCGGGGGTTTTGCAAATAGGATGTTTTCAGATTATGAGAATGGAATGTAATATTTATTATTCTGAGGCCTGTTTGCAGGGCCTGCTTCAGGAAGGGAGATGCACATGGGCTTTTTTATTTTTTTAACAATTTATATCTTGGGGGAAAAAAATACCCTAAAAAATGGATTTGGTTGCGTTCACCTGAAATGCAGGAAGAAAAACTTCCTGGCAAAGGCTGGAGAGATCACACTGCAGTGTGTTGGTTCAGGTTCAGGACTCTGCAAACTTGGGTAGAGCACATCTCCTGAAGCACTGACAGACGAGCCAGTGTGGAGTTGAAGTGTACTTGAGGATGCCTTTCAGAAGCCTTGACAACCTTTCATTCAGTATTCATTGCTTTCATCTCCTTTGGACTCTAATTACTTTGCTCTTAGAACACATAATTGTTGGTATTGGCTTTTTGCAGCTTGTGAAATTGCTTTTATTATGTTCAGGTATCCACTGAAGGACTTCAGTTTGTGCAGTAATGAGAAACGTGTGGTTCTGTTACAGAGAACAAAACTATTGAAAAGGTGGATAAATGTGGGGGTTTTTTTGAGAGGTAGTGAGTCTGGATTCTGTGAATCCTGCCTGACCAAGCTGCTGGAGTGCTGGGAGGGTGTCAGTAGCCACGTGAAGTGGACATGACATTAGAGACTTCACTCAGCATCTCTGTCATGACTCGAGTGGGTACCTCAGGATGGACCTCCCAGGACTGAGGGGGCTCCAGTGAGAGCTGGAGGGCAGACAAATGTCAGGAAGAGGAAATAAATCCCTGTATGATGCTCTGCTTGGAGCTGGCAGTTGGAGTTTGGGCAGGACACCTCAGAGTCATCCGTGGCGGCTCTCCAGAGGCATCAGATCCATGTGCAGTGGCAGGGAAAGCAGCAGGGTGTTGGGTGTGAGCCAGAGGGATGAGGAGGAGATGACAGGGCTGTCACCTTGTTGTCAGCCTTGGTGCATCCTCTTACTGCATGCCAGGTGCTGTTCTGGTGTCCATACCTCAGGAAGTAGTTAAAGGGGTACAGAGGACCAGGATTGGGAATGGTGCACCTTCCTGGCAGATGAAACACTAATTTCCTGTACTGTGGGATTTAGTGTACAGTTTTAAGTAAGCAAAAGAACTTTTGATCTTTTCCGAAGCTTGTTGTTACAAGGGGTTGTGGGGGCAGCAGATGGACAGAGCACAGGTCCTGGGATGTTCTGAAAGGATGGATGGAGGTGCAGCCTGTAAAGGAGGGGAATGGACACAGTGACTACAGATGGCATCTCCATGGCTGGTGCTGGAGACCAAGTGCTGGGCTGTGCAAACCATCAGGGTAGCACAGGGAATGTTTCTGAGGGCTGTGGAGATGTTCCAAGAGCTGGAGCCCCTCTGCTCTGGAGCCAGGCTGGGAGAGCTGGGGGGGTTCACCTGGAGAAGAGAAGGCTCCAGGGAGACCTGAGAGCCCCTTCCAGTGCCTAAAGGGGCTTCAGGAGAGCTGGAAAGGGACTTTGGACAAGAGCCTGGAGGGACAGGACAAGGGGGAATGACTTCCCACTGCCAGAGGGCAGGGTTAGATGGGATATTGGGAAGGAATTCTTGGTGTGAGGGTGGTGATGCCCTGGCACAGGTTGCCCAGAGAAGCTGTGGCTGCCCCATCCCTGGAAGTGTCCAAAGCCAGGTTGGACGGGGCTTGGAGCAACCTGGGCTAGTGGAAGGTGTCCCTGCCCATGGCAGGGGGTGGAAGGAGATGAGCTTTAAGGTCCCTTCCAACCCAAACCATTCTGGAGTTGTGGGATACTCTGCTGAAGTTTTATAGAAAGCTAGTGAAGATGAGCAGATAATTCCCAGTGCCTGTGTTGTGCAGGAAGTTCAGCAGATCCAACTGTAGCAGTTTTAGGCTTTTTTCCACCTATTTTTTATATATATTGAGGAAGTTAAATATTATATACAAAATAAGTCTGTTTGGGGAGATAAGAAGTTGCAAAGACCAACACAGAAAATTAAGGTGCTTCACATTAAAAGAGACAGATACTTGATTCACACATTTCAGTGTTTCTGTTTCTCCTTACAACAAGTGGTATCTGTCTCCACAGTTTATCAACAAGAAGCAGAGCTAGGATGGGAAAGTTTCCTTGAGATGTTCACAGCTTTTCTCTTTGGGTGGATATACTGGATTTTTTTGCTGTCTGTAGGAGAGTAGCCTTCAAGCTGACACTAAATGACTGACTGCAGTTTGTGGGTTCTTAGCAAGAATTCCTTTTTATCTATTCAAATATTTATGTCCTTGTGGAAGCTGAGTTGTTCCTGACTGTAGCTCAGGTCTTGAGTCACTTAATGTTTTGCATTTAAATTGCCTCTTCTTTTTTTAATTTGAATTTTTCAAGGCTTCAAAATAAAAGTTTTCCTAAAAAGAAAACTCTCTGAATTGTACAAGGATTTAAGGTTGTAAAGCACAAAACAGAGACTGGGAATTTGTACATCTTTTAGGATTATGGATGTTCAAAAAGCCTTAGGGGAGAATTTATAGGGGTACATGTGTGTGTATATACATATATATATATATATATATATAAATATTGCTAAAGGGTTATTTTAAATTTCACTGGTACTATTTCAGCTATTTATTTTTATTATAAATAGGCAAAATTCCATGTATTTTTGGAACGTGATTTGAAAATCTCTTCTGGCACTTTACTACCATTTATGCCTCTTACTTCTTTTATGTTTTATAGGCTCAAAAATGTTGAAATTAGAATGTTGAGGTGCAAGAATGTTACTAAACCCCACTTTCCTCCCAGGCTATAAAGGCAGCAATAATCAGTCCTGTAGGTTTGAATGTGAGAAGGTGGAATGGTTTAAATGACAGAGTGTTCAAAACAGCACTGAGTTTGAGGTTTGTAGTTAAATAATTATAATTATTTGGGTTTTTTTGGTGTGTCATTGCTGGCTGCAGTGGGGACAGGCATTTCAGGCCTGCCTTTTCCACCTGCTTTTTTAAGATGTTCCATTTTCCAAAGTGGAGAGGGAAATTCCCACAGTGATCCGAGCTGACAGAGGTTTTGGTTGTCCTCTTAATAAAATTTTCCTTGCATACTGAGTGGCAGAGAGCTGCAGTTACAGCTTGGGAAGGAGAGATTACACTTAATTTTTCAAACACCAGTTGGATTTTAAGAGTTCCTTGCAGAAATGAGATGTGCAGCAGTTGGGATGTGCATGTATTTTTAACGGTTCCAAATGTAAGGAGCCTTCCTGGGTTTATTCCTGCTTTCTGCTAATTGGTGCGTGATAATTATTCCTTAACTTTTTCCTGTTGGAGCATGAGCTCAGCCTAAGCCTGTTCAGGATGACTGGGAAGACACAGGCTGGGAGCTGCTTTAGTTCTCTGTGCTTGGAATGATTTGATGGAGTGGGTGTGTGTATTTTGGGGGTGTGAAATGATCCTGTGTGTGGCCATGCAGAGCTGGGCTGGAAGGTGATCTCATTTCACTAAAGGGAATTCTCTTTTGTGTTTTTTTTTTTTTTTTGCATAACTTTTGTCACTTTTAACACATTCCTCAGTATCCACACTCTACTTTTCCCTATTCTAATATTGAGCATTTATTCCTAAAGCCACAAAAAAGTATTTAAATGAAGACAGAGAAATACCTCACAAGCTTCTGAGGTACCTGGGAAGAAAACAAGAGACTGCAGGGCTTTTCCAGTGGGTTGGATACTTAAGAACCATCATTTAAAAATTAGTTGAAGAATAAAATACAATCATGGACTGAGTTTTCTGTGTCTTTTAGAACCTTTTTGGGGAAATACTTCTAAAAGAGATTTACTTGTGATCGTGCTTTGAGCTGTTTTACACTGAATTCTGTGCCAGAGGTGCTGGTTGGGAATGAATAACTGGGATGAAAACTGTTTCAGTTTGTGGAATAACTGCTGGGGACTGGGGCAATTCAAAAATAGCATTTAGGTGTCCCTGGATATTGTTTCATCCTGCTGGTGACTGGGCTTTATTTGGCTTTAATAGATTTGAGTTTAATAGAAGAGCATCATGTGTAGAGAGCAGGTGCTTTGTGTTGAATAACACAAAAGATGACAATTAACATTAAAATAATGTTCAAATGGAGTCTGGTAAAACAAATTTATTGCTTTGTCAAACAAAAGAATTCTTAAGAATACACTGCATTTGGCAGAGATGTTATGCTTAATTTTGAGACGAGGCATTTGCTGGTGGAAATGAATGACTTTGGAAAATGACAGTTTCAAATTAAGTATTTTGGCTTTTATGGAGTACAAAGAGAGGAACATAAACCCCAGACAAAACCTGGAGTGTATTTTTTTTAGAATATGTTTTGTTTCATCCTTTGCAAATGTCATTTGTTCAATCTAATGACAACCTTAAGTTACTATTGCTGGTTTTTTAAACAGCTACTGCCGGGAAGCATTTGTGACTGTTTTCTGTCATTCCTTTTTTAAATAGTTTTGATATTCCAATAAATAAATGAAGCTTACTCTTATTTTCCACAGTGTCGAAGTGGAGGTTTCTGAGTTGTTTTTTTTCCCCTCTCAAAAAAAATTGCAAAAAAAATTCATTTCAGAATAAAGATAAATCAGATCAATTTTGAGTCATAGGAACTCCTCAAACTTTTAGGTCTGAGCCATGTGCTGGTTTTCCTCTTGGTTGATCCCATTCTTTACCCATTTTTGTCTCATTAAACCTGGCTGGAACTGAACTATCAGCAAGAGCTGTGGGCAGTGCAGTGGACCCTTCACTGATGTTCAGAGGGGCCAGTGCTGGGAATAAAACCTCCGTTGCTCTTGATCTTATTTATTCTGGAATTCTTAACATGTCTGAAGGGTTTTTTTCTCCCAGCTAATGTTTAGAAACAGCCCATCACCGAGTTTGTTCCTTCAGCACAAATGTTATTTCACTGCCAGCTCTGAAGGAGTCTGGGAAAACACAATTAGCCCTTAAGTCATTATAAACCCATCAATGAATTTATCTTAAAGGTTGCAAAGGGTGGCTGCTCCACTTTGAGAGGTGGTTGTGATGATTTAAGGAACAAGTCGCAATTATTCCGTGCAATGATTAAAACCTGGGAATTATCATCCTCCGGATTGGCTGTGCAGGGAACTGTGGCCATCAATTATTGCTTAATTTATTCTGTTTAAGGCAAAGCTTTGACTTTTGTGGCCCTTATAATTTTCACTTGGTGAGTTTTATTTCTTGGCACACTTAATTGGCTTTTTTATAGTTTAGGAGGGGATCCTCGAGGCACTGCACTCATGGACTGAGCCCTTCCATAGGCTGTGCTGGCAGCTGCTTTTAATGGTTCTTTGCATATGGATCTACTTTGGCTGGATATAACTCCCTTCATACACAGATATGACATGCATAAAGGAGAAATTAATGGATAATTTGTGAGTGTATGGTTGGGAGAGGGAGAAATCAGGGATGAGACACAAGATGGAAGAGCAACTCTGGGTTTGCTGCAGGCTGCCGTGTCCTTGCTGATGTCGTGCAGAGCCACGTGAATCACATCCTGGGAAGAAAAATCAAATTCCAGGAACACCCCCACAGTCAATAGAACACTGAGTGTACAAAGAAATTTAACTCAAGGGAAACATATCCATTATTCATGCAATGCCCTGTCTCGTCCTGCTTTCTCTCCTTTTCATCCTTCCCCTTTGCTGCTTTATTTGTGTGCTTTGTAGTAGTGAAAATTAATGATTTTGTAACTCGATAAGGGTGGTAATAATTTGTCACTTGTTTTCCACAAAGAGAGAAGCCCCTTCAGGCAGTAAAATTTTTATTGCAGCCCAGCTTGAAACTATGTGTAATTATTGACTGTGTGTGTGAGACTGAGGTTTCCAGCTTTGTGTGTTCGTCCTGTGTGATCACAGGGAAATTACTGCAAAAACCTGTTTGATTAAAAATTAAGATTCTCTGTTATTGTGTTTTTTCTAATGCTGTTTGGAATATTCAAATTCAGGCATCACTGTGTAACTCTGAAGTGAAGATTTTGTCTTAGTTTGCCATGTGCTTCTTGCAGAAAAGAGGAAATTTGAACCTCAGTCCAGTGCTGATCAAGAGTGGAAAGCAATTAATTTAAGCGAGGAAAAAACCCAATCAAAGTACAACAAAACAGATGCTCATTTGCTTTCTCTTGATGTTATTTGAAAAGGCAGGAACAGGGTTTTTTTATGTGCTGAATTTCATATTCCTCATTTCTGCATTCCAGTATCCTGGGAATAACCAGCATTGCCATTGAGCTGCTCCTAATAAAAAAATCTTCTTTCAGCTGCAACTGTAACAGAGTAAAATCTTCTTTGAGAGCTGCTCTTTCCATGATTTAATACCCACAAAAAGGTATTTTTAGGAGCCCTTTGGATTAGACAGATAAAGGTTTAATCACGGAGCTGCAGAGCCTCGTTGTCTGATCATCTTGTCGTATAATTGAGCCAGTTTAGGTGGGAAATAAGGAAATACACTTCCACAATTTTCTTTAAATGCTAAGAATTAAACTTTGATTGGTTTGTCCAGAAAGTAGAACTGAGGTTGCTTCTAGTTTTTGTAACTACAGGATGTTGCAAATGGCGTTTTACCCACCATCCATCAAAGTGTTAATTTTTACGCCTCTGCCGGGCGCGGTGTGAAATTTTAATTCATGATTATAAAATTGCAAGCTCGAAATTTTAATTCAGGATTATAAAATGCGAGCTCCCTTTTAGGATGTGTTACTAAACATTTATTGCTACATGCATTTGAATGATAAGCAAATAAAGCCCCGGCGCTGAGTGAGCTTTATAACTGGTCATTAGAGCCCTCATCCATCACAACACATGAGCCTGCACATAATGGCCCCATTTGCATAATTACAGTTCTGAGCCTGATTTGGGAGCGTGGAAGGAGTCCTTTAAGCATACGTGGGGATGTTTGATCAGCAAGCCTGACAGTTTCTATGGACTGGGAAGAGAAATGGGAGCGCTTGGAAATTTGAAGCCCAAGCCATCGACAGGTTGGGTTTGCTCTTTGAGAAGTGGTCACAAGCCTTGCTGGCTGCTTGAAGTTCTCAAACAATTGACTTCTTGCATTCAAGAACTGTAGAATTTGGTTTAAAATTACTGGGGTCGTGGCAGGAAAACGTTATTTCAAGACAAGTGGTTTTTTTATGTACGAGGTGACACTCCTTGAGTCTGTTACCTCGTGACTCTTCTACCAGCAGTAACTGCTGATCAGAGAATTTGTCTGTCCCCAGACTGAGGTGTAAAGTGTAATCACTTGTCACAGAGAATCTCAGAGAATCCAAGAGTGATTTGAATTGGAGGGGACCTTAAAGACCATCCAGTCCACCCCCTACCGTGGGCAGGAACACCTTCCACTAGCCCAGGTTGCTCCAAGCCCTGTCCAACCTGGCCTTGGACATTCCAGGGATCCAGGGGCAGCCACAGCTTCTCTGGGCAACCTGTGCCAGGGCCTCACCACCCTCACAGCCAACAATTCCTTCCCAATATCCCATCAGACCCTCCCCTCTGGCAGTGGGAAGCCATTCCCCCTTGTCCTATCGCTTCAGGACCCCCATGTCCCCAGTCCCTCTCCAGCTCTCCTGGAGCCCCTTTAGGCCCTGGAAGGGGCTCTCAGGTCTCCCTGGATCCTTCTCTTCTCCAGATGAACCCCCCCAGCTCTCCCAGCCTGGCTCCAGAGCAGAGGGGCTCCAGCCCTTGGAGCATCTCCGTGGCCTCCTCTGGCCCCTGTGTAAGGAATGAATCATTCCCCCTTTTGTGGCAAAAATACATCTTTAATCAAACTGTTTGATTTTTATCAACTAAATACAAAGGTTATTGTGTAAGTCTGGCTGTTGTGGTTTATATTTGAATTACTGTGGGCTTTTTCTTACTCTGGTGCTCAGTGCACACAAGAACTTGAAGAAAGTCACCAAAAATATGAAGAAACAACCCCCCCAACTTTTTCTCTTTGAAATGACTGTGCAGACTAAATTATTTTTATCTGGAATATTACTGGAGGTTCATTCACTATTCTTTAACCCAAAGTGCATTCTGACATACTTGCATGAACTTGCTGGGCAGGAATTTTTAACTGCTGCATTTTTGCTCTTGGTGCTTGTAAGGCAATGTTTGCTCTAGGAATAAATAAATGCTGACTAATTGTTCCTAAAACATGGAAAGACAAAATGAGGTAAAATTACTACGAAGGGTTAAAATATTGAACATCTCTTTGCATCTTCTGAATTCTTTGTGAAATTCTGTGCTGTGAAATGAAGGGACAGCTGCAAGTTCAAGGGGGAAATTAGGAAGAGCTGCAGTTCCATTTGTGGCTACCAAAAATTTCCTGCAGGGAAAGATGATAATTATGCCTTTTTGCTTAATTTTTAAGTAGTGGAGTGAAAATTAAACCCAAACAACTACAGCCTGGCTGGTGAGGAGGGTGGGAAGGTGCCAGACAGGAGATGGGAATAAAGGGATTAGAGAACCAAAAGGTATCTGTAACGTGTTGGAAGGAGCTTCTGAGTCCCTAATTTTGGTATAACTTGTCAGTTTTCCCAGTTTACAAACCTTTCATGGCTCTTCTTTTGAATCTGTTATACTTAAGAGTTTAATTTTCATTGATTTTCAGTTTAGCTGATTTACCCCCAAAAATATGCTCGAGGCCAAACCACAAGGGTTCAATGAAACCAAAGCAACCTACTCGTATGTGGATTCTCTTCTTGCAGTTTCCATCCCCTTAAAAGACATTAATTTCAGTCTTTTTTTAATTTATTTTTAGGGGGCAGCACTTAAATACTTGCCAGCTATTGTCAACGATGTGAAATTAGTGTTTGATCCAAAGGAGCTCAGGTGAGTGGAGTTAATTAAATGTGAATTTCATACAGTTCTTTATTTTTCTAATATATATTTATATCTCTCTCTCTATAATACAATCACCTGAGAAATTTTATTACTTTGGTTTTATACCCTATTTTTTTCCTTGCAAATAATTATAGGGCTGCACAAAGAGTCTGTTTTAAAGTATGACATCAAGGTTTGACAAATGTCTGAGAAACTTTGCAGTACAATATGACATAGCAAGAATTATCAATCAGGCAACTGCCATCAAAACTCTTAAGCTGCCACCATGAAGCTTCACTCTTTCAAGTATAAATTTAATGTAAATAATAGAGTAATAAATAATTCAGTCAATCCTGTTGCTGGATCAGTGTTTCAGTAGCTCATAAACACAGGAATGTTGTTAGTAAATAAAAAGGATAATAAGATGTTTAATTAAAAAAATGGAGAAACCAAATAAAAAGTCTTATTTCAGGAGAATTTTAACTTTAAGACATAAAAAAAGTTTGTCTTTCATGTGCTATTACAAGGCATTTGAATTGAATAAAACCCTTTTTTAGCTTAATTTGATTGCACAAACCCTTCTACATATTGTCTGGTTTTACTTCTGTGGTCTGATATGTCAAAATGAGGAAAAGAAAGGTAAAGTAGAAATGAAATAGGTAAGTATAATCTCAGTCTAACATTTCAGTGGCCTGAGGAACCTGGCATTTAGATTCTGTTTGCCTGTCAACTGTGTTACGTGTCCATTTATGCCTCCTCTGGGCCTGGGAAGTACATTTTTGTGGAGTTTCTGGACTAAACAATAACTTTGGTTTGTGATAGCAAAAGTACTGGGAAAATATACCAAATGAAAATACCTGGACTTTGCCTGTTTTACCCCAAACTACAGTTTTTTCTGTGCTATTACAAATCCAAATTACAGTTAAATACTGAGAGGATTTAAATTGAGATTGAATTAGAAGTGAAGTCTTAAGGGGAAAACCAAAAAACTCAAGATTTTAGAAAGGGATGCAAAATTACTGAAAAGTCTTCTCTATGTTACGTGGGAGCTCAGCTTATAAGTGTGATGGTACCTTATCTTAAAATGTGTGTGCCCCTGGATTTTATTTACTTATTTATTTTTGTTGTTGGTAGCTTGTAAGATGAATTGTCACTTTTTAATTTTTGGTGTGTATAATCATGGATGTGAGGATTGAGGGCAAGCAGAGACAATGAAAGTTAGAAATCTGAAACGTGGGAGAAGGGTGTAAAACTGAGATAGAAGGGAGGGGGCAGAAGAAAAGGCATCAAAACCCAAACAAATGTGTTGAAGGCAATTGATGTTTCTCTGACTTTCCTGTCAAACTCTTCTACATCTGAAAAACACTGAGTTTGCTTGTTCAAAAGTATGAAGTTGTGTATCTTGTCCTTTACTGCTGGATGTTTTTTATGTATTTTTGGAGAGAGTTTAATGTGTTTTTCCTTTTCCCTGCGTGTGCAGCAAGCTCTTCACTGAGTTCATCCTGAACGTCCCCATGAGCCGACTGACCATCCAGAAGCTCTACTGCCTGATCGAGATTGTCCACAGCGACCTCTTCACACAGCACGGTGAGTGGGGCCCGTGTCACCACCAGTTTGTGGCTTTATTCAGTGTCCCCAGACCTCTGCTCGTGCTGGTTTGTCCTTCCTGCCGTCACAACGGGGTCTGGAACACGTTAAGGGTGTTCCGTTAGAAGGACAGGAGTTAAAATCATGGAATACCAGAATGATTTGGGTTGGAAGGACCTTAAAGCCCATCCAGTTCCACCCCCTGCCGTGGGCAGGGACACCTTCCACTGGAGCAGGTTGCTCCAAGCCCCATCCAGCCTGAACGTGAGGACATGCCAATTGACACTGCAGGTTACAGATCATAAAAGAACTTGAAAGCAAAAACTTGGAATTTGTTATTTTAAAAGGGCACTAAATAACCATGTCCTTGGCCTCTGTTGTAGCTTTAACTGCCGTGGGTTTCATCAAAACTATTAATTCAGCTTTTGTGCTCAGTGAAGTTCTGTGGGGGAAATGGAGGTTTTTGATGTGCTTTCTGTCTGAAGCATCATGTTCTCCCTTGAAGCTGTTCCCTGGCTGAAGTAAAACAACACATAAACCTTTCAGAGTGTGCTGTTCATCCGTGTTTTATTATTTTCTCCATCCATGCTTTGTTATTTTCTGCTTTTCGATTAGTGGGCCAGTGAAAGATAAGTTCAAGCACTTGTCCTGCAGATTTCCTCATTTAGGGTGAAACCTTTTATTCTTTTTTCTACCTGAGTGCAGATACCTAACCAAGTGTTTGTGTGCTCTCAAGGGGAGTTAATGAGGGAGCAAATGGGCTCCCTCATTGAGAAACTCACTCCCTTTCTCACTCCTTTCAGTGAGAAAGGAGATTTGAAGGGATGCTTTGATGAGGAAAGCTGGGACCATGTGATGTAAAATGCTGATAAACTTTTCTGATTCCAATTTGAAGAAATATTCTTGGTGATTTAGCTTTGTACTGGGCTTATACCAGACCGAGTGGTGATGAGGTAAGAATGAAGCTGAAAACCAGAGTCTGCCAGTTGTGTCACCACATACTTGTTGCTTGAGAGTATAGAAATTTGGCAGAAACAGCAGGTCCAAACTTGATATTCACTTTTGAGATCTTTTGAAATTATTCAACCCATAAATGGGGCCGGATTTGCAGGAATAAAGCAGAGGAATGCAGATGGGTTTGCTGCTCTCAGAGCCTGGGTAAAATGGCACTGGTGTTTCCAAGACCACATTAATGTTTGCTCTTGCAGATCTGCACATCAGTGTTATTCCTTTGATTGATTAATTCTCAGCTCTCTCTCTCTGCGTAGTAATTTTCCCTTCTCCTGGCTGTTCTTAGCTTGCAGTGATTTTTTGGGGCAGAAATCAGTAATAAAAGGTATCATTCTTTACTGTCTTAGGTAGGAGAAAATTGAGATAACTGAGATAAACCAAGAAGTTATGACTATAAAACACACTCCTAAGAAAGGCACATCATGCATTTACCACACTAATCTCTGACTTCCCTTATTCGACCAGTTTAATGTTGAGGTGGAAGGAGAAGTTGTGTGTGGCTGCTTTGTGTTTTTAACCTGACTCACACTCAGCTGTTGAGGGTGCAGTGAATGGTGTAGTCCAACATTACTGAGCTCCTGAGAAATTTAAATGAATCTGTTTTAACGGGAAGGTGATGAATCTGAACTCAGGCCAGGTTTGCTGACAGAGCAGAGCTATTTAATGGCTATGAGATCTTGTCAGGAGGCTCCTGACAGGGGTTTTCCTGTCACTGCCTGTTAAAAACTTCTTAAATCTGATGTGCTTCAGTTGGGTTGTGATGAGGATTCCAGGCTCATCTGTTAACCCAAACCATACTGGGATTCCATGATTCTTGTGGATGTATGGGGTTTTTTTGTGTGTCAATAAACAAATTATTTGCTTAAAAGCTTCTCTTGCCACCAGTATGGAATCAGACTGGTTTGGGTTGGAAGGACCTTAAAGCCCATCTCATTCCATCCCCTGCCATGGGCAGGGACACCTTCCACTAGCCCAGGTTGCTCCAAGCCCCATCCAACCTGGCCTTGGACACTTCCAGGGATCCAGGGGCAGCCACAGCTTCTCTGGGCAACCTGTGCCAGGGCCTCACCACACTCACAGGGAAGGATTTCTTCCCAGTATCCCATCCAGCCCTGCCCTCTGGCAGTGTGAAGCCATTCCCCCTTGTCCTGTCCCTCCATCCCTTGTCCAAAGTCCCTTTCCAGCTGTCTTGGAGCCCCTTTAGACACTGGAAGGGGCTCTCAGGTCTTCCTGGATCCTTCTCTTCTCCAGGTGAACACCCCCAGCTGTCCCAGCCTTTCCTCACAGCAGAGTGGCTTCAACCCTCTGATCTTCTCGTAGCAATTCATCATCATGGTCCTTCTCTCCAGAGCTCATGTCTGCAGAGCCAGTTGTGCTGGGCACCTTTCACAAACACTAAAATTCACTTGAAAATAAATTAACCCCCCTGGCCACAGCCCTTTTTAAATTTAGTTGCTTCTTTCCCTTGCACTGTGGGTCGAGTTCATGACTAAAATGCAGTTAACTCCCTCTCCTCCTTCCCATTGATTCAGGAATTTCAAACTGATAGGGAATACTTCCGTATAAGTAGTCAACTAATCCTGTATCCTGTTGCAGAAATGAGATTTTCTTTTCTAAAAGCAATATGCTCTACAGGATTGTGGAATTGATGGAGGGCTGGGGAATGCTCAGAAAATTTCATCAGTAGATTTCTGGTGGAGAAAAATACTCTGATTCTGTACTTTGAGAGGTCAGAGGAGACTTATTTGTGTCTCCAGAGGAATTAAAATCCAAAAATATACGAATTTGTGAAGCTTGGAGGATTTGGGGGTGAGAGGGGTGGGTGTGTGAAACAGTTTGCTAAAGGATCAGGCTGGAAGGATGTTGAGTGATGGATGATTCAGTGTGAAATCTGAGGAGTTTGGGACCTTGGATGAGAATGGCCTATGGTGCTGTGGTTTGTGTATCTTTAAAAAAAAAAGATGTAAAATACAGTTCTAAAATTTATGTATCTATATATATAAACATAAATATGAATATGTAGTAGTTATATAAAACAATTACATGTTTCCTTATAGAAGCAAATATATGTATAACTAGGTGATATTTATCCCTACCACAATTAATAACATATAAAATAACAATATAAATGAGTGTGGAACAGTTTTATAATATTCTAATGCATGTTTTCAGTTCTGCACATGTAAGTGCTCGTGGTTGGGAGTTAAATAAAGTGTCTTATCCTTGCAAACATCAAGATTTTGGATTATGTAAATAGTGATTTGTCTGATTTGTTTTATCCTATAGAGTTGTTTGGATTCTCTGCTGCTTTGTTTTCCAAATGACTTCCAGCTGATTACCAAGTGAGCTGTGGAGCTGCTGTTGTCTGAAAAAGAAAACCTAGGGATTTCTCCATGAGGAAATTTAGTCTATTAAATATTGGTAGGCAGCAGATAGCATTTATAAGAGTTCTTATTGTTTAATTATGACCAAAATTACATCTCTGTTTCCATGCTGTGTAGTGGAAATGAAGTTACCGAGCACTGGTTTAATTTCTTTGGCCACTAAATGAACCATAAAATAAAGAAATGCATTTGTCAGTGTCCTCCAAAAGAGATGCTTTTCAATTGACACAAATTTATTGCATGTATTTACCTTCAGCACAGTTCCTGTGTCACTGCTTCAGTGAAGTCTTTGCTTGGGTGCTCCTATGTTGATAATTCCTCCTGAGCATCCTTTTTATGAAGATTAATATTTGATTCCCACTGCCCATTTCCCTGACATTAATCACCACGGGTTGGACTCGTGCAGTGGAACAGATATGGAATTATTGTTGTCTGTAATCGTTGTGCATCACACTCGGGAGCTGCCTCCAGAGCTGCCTTGGGAACAAGAGAAGGATGTTCTGGACTGTACATTTATCAAGGTTGCCCATTAATCAGGGCTGGAAGGGGGTTGTGACAGGCAGGCTGATACCTGCCTTTCCTCCTCTGGACTTCCAAGTAATGGACATACAGTTGATCAACTCAATGTTTTATAGAACAGTTCATAGCAAAGATGCACTGAAAATCTCGTGTCCCCCTAGAGGCTATTTCCATAGCACTGGATTGGTTCAAAAATCAGAGCATCATGGAATTGTTTGGGTTGGAAGGAACCTTAAAGACCCTCCAGTTCCACTCCCTTCCACTATTCCAGGTTGTTCCAAGCCCTGTCCAACCTGGCTTTGAACACTTCCAGGGATGGGGCAGCCACAGCTTCTCTGAGCAACCTTATTCCTTACCTGCCCAGATGTTGAGTATCATGAAATTACCTTTTGATTTTAGGCCTGGCTTTCCCATTGGCAATATTTATTCCTTTTTCCCTACTTCATAATAAGCTCTATATCAGTGTTTTTTCCTCTACAATAAAAGTTCCACTGGTAATTTGAGTGCCACGTAATCTTCAGAAAGGTTTCACAGATTTGGTGCTTGCAAGGTTCTCTGGCTGTTGGTTTTGTTGGGTGTCTGTTGTTTTTGTTGGTTTGTGGCTTGGTTTGTTTGTTCTTAAAAAGGATTTCATAGAATCATAGAATTGGTTAGGTTGGAAAGACCTTTAGGATCATCAAGTCCAACCCTCACCACTGCTAACCATGTCCCCAAGTGCCACATCCACATGGCTTTTAAATCCCCCCAGAGATGGGCACTCCACCCCTGCCCTAGGCAGCTCTGCCAGGACTGGACAACCCTTTCCAGGAAGGAATTTTCCCTAATATCCAACCTGACCCTCCCCTAGCACAGCTTGAGGCTGTTTCTTCTCATCCTGTCCCTTGTTCCCTGGGAGCAGAGCCCAACGCCCCCCGGCTCCCCCCTCCTGTCAGGGAGTTGCAGAGAGTGAGAAGGTCCCTCCT
Source organism: Lepidothrix coronata (assembly GCF_001604755.1). Lineage (NCBI taxonomy): Eukaryota > Metazoa > Chordata > Aves > Passeriformes > Pipridae > Lepidothrix > Lepidothrix coronata. The sequence continues at coordinate 4,710,274 of NW_016690205.1, forward strand.
GAGCCTCCTTTTCTCCAGGCTGAGCCCCCCCAGCTCCCTCAGCTGCTCCTCCTCAAACTTGGATCTTTCTCTCAAGTGCCCAACACACCTTGACACTTGGTTTTATAACCAGCAGGTGCTCCCAGGTGGATGCTGAGGAAGGCAGAGGTGGGAACTGAGGAGCCTTGTCAAGTCCACCCAAGGGAACTGATTGTTTGTGTGGGTTGTGTAACTCCAGACAAAGCACTGTGACAAATCAATTAGTGTTCCCTTTCTCAGAAACTCAATCTGAATCCCTCCCCCATTGATCAGGGCTGACTCCAGACAGTCCAGCTCAGAAGTGACACAGCTGCAGCTCTGCCTTCTTCATGCTGCAGATATTAAATTGATCTTTGCCCTCTCTACTAGTGGGGCTTAGCAGGGACATGAAACACTTTCAAACCTCTAATTAGGGGCCTTTTAGGTTACTAAAGATTGATTCACCTCTCGGGTTTGCAAAGGCATGTTCTGTGCAACAGGACATGGAGGTTCTTCCTCTCCCCTTCCCCTCCCCTGCTCTGTGGAGTTTTGCTTAATCTGCTCTTTTTGTTTTTCCATGGCAGTCCAAGACTAAGGGAACAGCTTAGACTGAGGCTTTACAAATGCAGAGGTACCAGGTTGAGATCACTGAACCAGGCCATGCCTTGGGTTCACATTTTTATGGGTAATTAGTAATTAATTTAGACCTGGTGATTCCTGGTATGTAAGAGCAATCTGAGTACATGAGCAGGGAAGGGGATATTTTGTGGATAGGAGTGAGTGGTCAAAGTCTGGAGGAGTTCAGAGGCAGAAGTTTCTAAGGTGAAGTGAGGTTTTGGTTGAAAAGCAGGTGGCTGGAAATCTGGAATTTACCTTCTTTTTCCCGATTTTTGTATCTTACATAAGCACTGAAGGACATTTAGGCAGCTCTCTGGAGTTACAGAAAGCTGTGTATGTAACCTCCTGTTTTGTGTGCAGACTGCAGGGAAATCTTGCTGCCAACCATGACAGACCAGCTCAAGTATCACTTGGAAAGACAAGAAGATTTGGAGGCTTGTTGCCAGTTGCTGAGTAACATCCTGGAAGTGCTGTACAAGAAAGACGTGGTGAGTATTGCACAGTTCTGTGATGATCAGCACTTCAGTGATCTCAGTAAGATGAATTGAGCAGGTAACTCCTGATGACTTGGATTTTATTTTTATTTTTTAAATATAACCCCCCTCAAACAGTCTCTTCTAGCTCTGTTATGTATCCAGGGATGAGGATGTGCAGTGTGACATCTCACACAACACATCCAATACAGCACTGACTGTTTCTGAGGCACATCCAGTACAGCTTTTCTGGTTAGACAGTGAGTAAATAGGTATTTTTAGGAGTTCAGCCTTCCCCTTACGTGATGTGTGGCCTCTGCCAGGTGGAAAACGTTTTGTTTTGGTGTTTTGTTTTTGTATTCCCCCATGAGCATTTTGGGAAATGTGCTTTGAGATGTATTGTTCCTGACAAGGTACACAGACACGCAGCATGTGTACAAGTCCCTTTTTTTGCATAATAGTCCCTTTTTTTGCCTTCTGTTGACTTCAGCTAACATACAAATATCAGTGCTTTGCTGGAGAGCTGCAGTGATTTGATGCTCTCTTAAAATTTGGGCTGCTTCTGCTGCCTGAGCCTTCATTCCTGTGTGGAATCATACACTAATTCAGTTGGAAAGGACCTCGGGGGTCAGCCACTCACATCATATCTGGCATCTTATTTAACTGTGGGTTTTGGGATTGCTCTGATTTTGTTGCTTTTTTAAAAGTAGCTCTGTGTGACTGCTTCAGAGAGGGGGTTGTTTTACAAAGGAATTTGGTTTTGGCAGCTTGGCTGCTCCTGTCGCTCTTTGTTGGCTGCATTTCTCTCCATGGTGGGACCTCACCTACAGCTCCACCATCTCCCAGGCTGTTCCTGGCTCCAGGACCAGCACCTGTGTATATTTGTACTGGTGAGGGATCAGTCTTCAAATACATTTTTCATATATAAAATACAAGATGGGAGCAAAGCTCATCTGTTTCTTTCTCCTTGTTGTGTTTTTGACTTTGAGTTTTGCCCATCATTCTGCACAGGGTTTCTGGGCTTGTCCTTAAAACCTGGTTGCAGTAAATATTTCATTTTCAACTCTTTCAAAAATAGTGGTGGATTGCTCCTAATACAGAAATAGTAATTTGAAACAACTGACTGAAATGGGCAGTTCCTTAATGAAAGTTTTGCTTTGCTTTTCTCTTTTAATCAAGTTGTTGCAGAACAGCCCCCTCCTGATATGGTAATGCCTGGGGGGTTTTGATGTTGGAAAAAGGACTTGGGGAAAATAAAATTAGTAAGTAACTTAATGTCATAAGCTTTGCTGTGTTTCCAGGGACTTGCTTTTCATTGAAATTGTACCAGTACATGTTAATTTATCAGTAACATGTGTTAATAAAATAGACTTTGTTGAAGTGGGAGACTTAATTTTCTGCTTTTGATCAACAGCAAGTGATGTTTTGATTAATTTTCACAGGACAGGTGGATTTCAAGTTCGGTTGTGTTGGTGCCTGTTGTATGTAGTTACCACTAATTTATTCTCTTTCCTCAGGGGCCAACACAGAGACATGTCCAGATAATCATGGAGAACCTACTGAGGACGGTGAACAGAACAGTTATTTCCATGGGACGCGATTCCGAGCTCATTGTAAGTGTCTCCTGATGGAAACTTAAATACCTCTGTCACATCTTTGGGAACCTGCCTGTAATAGGATTTAAATCCCAGCTGACCCAAAGCAATCAAAACCTCACGTAACTGTCTGTGTGCTTGGGAAGCTGGAAAACACTGGCTGCTCATTTTGCCGGGGTTGACACGGGGAGAAAAAAAAAGACTTGAAAAGTATCTGTGGGCAGGTGATGAGCCAGATCTGAGATATCTGTGTTCACCAAGATGATGGATGGTTGGTAATTAGTCAGCTGAGAAGGGTGGAATTGAGAGACTTGGCTGTTTGTTACTGCATTACAAGCATTTACTTGCCTTTTTTGACTGAGATAACCAAGCTGACAGTATTCAAATTATTGAAGAATAGAGCCCTGAATTATGATGTTCTGAATACCTACAGGAAGGACTGATACCAGTCACATTGTTGTCTTACCACTGTGACTTTAAAGCCTGACACTTGAATTTTTCAACTGTTCATTAATTAATATTGGTCTAAATAGTGAATAGGATAGTGAGGCCTATTGATATCTAAAATAGGGGCAGATCTGAGTGTGGGTTTGGGAGTGTCACTGTGTGTTTTGGGGGTGTCATTGTGTATTTCCCTTTATCTTGTATTCTTTCTTTGGTGTCTGCATCTGGCAAGTGATACATGTAGGAAACTGGTCCAAGTGGCCCAGATCTGTGATCTGTCTGAGCCCCTGTCCCTCTGTTCTGCACCAGTTTGGTCTGGTTTGGTTCAATATCCTGATTTCTTTCTTAAAAAGGGATTCATTGTTAGTCAGATCCGAGTCCTTTAGCAACTTGTTTTTTTGATCTCCCCTTTCCCTTCCACTTTAAATTCTCTGTGTAATTGCACACAGTGATATGTGACTTTTAAGAAAGCTCTGTGTCCTCAGCACCTCTTACTTACCTACTGCTGCCTCTCTGCTTGGCACATGGTGGTGCTTGTGTTGGCAAAGAAGCTGAAATTTAATTTTGTTCATCATCCACCGACTTATTTTTGGTCTTCCACTTTTAGCACTTTAGTTTCCAACAACAGTTTTTGTTTTAAGGAAGAGATAATGGGTCAACAGATCCATTGCTGGAGCAAGAAATCATAGAATCCTAGAATGGTTTGGGTTGGAAGGGATCTTATAACTCATCTCATTCCACCCCCTGCCATGGGCAGGGACATCTTCCACTAGCCCAGGTTGCTCCAAGCCCCATCCAACCTGGCCTTGGACACTTTCAGGGATTAAGAATCCAAAACTTCTCGGGGCAAATGGTTCCAAGTAGATCATTCTTACAGAATATTCCAGTGCTGGGATTCAGTAACAGCGAAAGGAAGTCGAAAGACGTGTATGTTATTTTAACTTCTTCAGCTTCAGGTAGAACGTGAATTAATTATTGTTTTGATGAACATGACTCAAATGGCATTCAAAAATGTTAATTATGCCTTTTACAGTTACCACATTAGATCTGAAAACTTCTGTTTGTGTTTTAATTAAGTACATTTGTATTAAAAATATCCCTGGTGCTCATGAGCACAGCCTGGAATCCCTCCGTCTGCAGCCTCTGTAATTAGTTAATGAGGACTAACAGGAAGGGGACTTTCAATGAGTACTTACTCCTAACTTGAAATTCAGCCTGTTGCTGAAAGGAGGCCCCTGTGAGTAACCTGTAACAACTTATTTTTGTAGTGTCAGCAAAGCAGGGAGAGCAAAATGTATAATAATCATAATTAGGAAGCATAACCTGACTTCCTTTGGATCAGATTTGGGTTGAAATGATGCACTGACTTTTCTTTTTTTACTTTTACCTGGAATTTATAGTAGAGAATTAACCATCCAGGAAGAGTAAGAGGAAGGAATTCTAAAAGTAAAGGATCTTAGAGGCAAAGTACAAGTAATGATAACTTTTTGAAAAGAAGGAAAATACAGGACATAACAATTTGTTTATTCCATGAATTTAATTGTATTGGTGTCCTAAAACTGCATGTTTTCTCCTTGGAAACATCCTCAGTGATACCATCTTTATCCCAAACCTGATGTTGCATAATCCAGTTTATGAGCAGTGGAGGAATGTCAAGAATTTAAGTGCTCAAGTGAAAATGTCTGATGACAGGAGGTGCCTTTTTTAGAGTGTTGAAGTGGAAGATTCTCCAACAGTTTCCTTTGACCTTGCACATTTGTTTTTTGGAATCCTTAAATGTAAGTTCCTACATTAAATAAGCTGTTTTTTTCATATACCTTCAAAAGAGAATTACCTTGAAATAATATAGACCAGCTGCAAGGAGAAGAACTAGATATCAAATAAAACAGAGTATAATTGATAGTTTGAAATCTGATTTGACCATAATTTTGGTAGCAAGAGAATTTTTAATCCTCATTGCTTTAGATTCTTTTTTTTTCCCTCTGGAAGCCTCAGTGGTGGTTTTTACTTGATCCGTTTGCTGAGCAGAAGGTTCTGTGTTATTTTATATTTATGATATATATATTTATTATATTATTGGTGGAGGGAGGAGCAGGATGCAGGCTGTGGGTGCTGAGCTGTCTCCTGCAAGGTTGCTGCTCAAAGCTGCCTGTTTGAGGTTAATTTTGCTCCTGCCTCGAGCTGCTCCTGCTCCTGGCACAGTGAGAAGTCACCTTGAACAAAATCACATCTCTCTTGCTGAAGGACATGTTGCCTGAAGAAAAAGTAAATTGAGCCAAGATCCTTGAGCCTCTGGAAGGATGATTTTAAACCATCCCTTTCCTTACCTTTTCTGAAGAATGTTGGGTTCCAGCATTCTTCAGCGTGAGGCAACAATTGTCCTCCTTCAATAAATCAGGGCTAACCGGCCACGATGGTGGGTCCAAAGGGAATCCTTCTCATGCTCAGCAGCTTGGAATGTGCTTCATTTAAAAAGCCAAGAAAACCAAGGTAGTTCCTGAACAATTTAATTTTAAAAAGGAAATTTCCTGGTCTAGTGAGTGGAAGGTGTCCCATGGCAGGGCGTTGGAACAAGATGGCCTTTGGAGGTCTCTTCCAACCCAAAACATTCGTGATTCTGTGATCCTGTGATGTCCAGGTGGGGTTTTTGGATTCCTCTGTGTAATTTTTGGAAGATGCTTTTAGTTGGCAGATCTGTGCAGTGATCCTAGTGAATAGAGTCTTGATTCCTTTGTATGATGGAACAAATCAAATTCCATTTTGATACAGAAAAAAATGTAGCTTGTAGATGTAAGAGCAAAGAGGGCTCAGAGAGGTTGTGGACTCCCCATCCCTGGAAGTGTCCAAGGCCAGGTTGGAGCAACCTGGTCTAGTGGAAGGTGTCCCTGCCCATGGCAGGGGGTGGGACTGGATGATCTTTAAGGTCCCTCCCTACCCAAACCATTCCATGGTTCTGTGATTCAATTCCCCAAAGCAAGCTGGGATTTTAACTCCCAACAGTCTGTCCTGAAGAACAGGCTCTGAACACGTAGTGGTCTGTGGGGAACAAAGTCAGTGTGAAAACCTGCTGAGATCAGGGCAAAAAATCCTATTTTGGATATTCTTGGGATGTGTGACTAGGAAGCAGTGGACAGGAGAGGCCTTGATGGCTTTGCTGATGGGTGGAGTGTTTCCCAGGTCGCTTCTTTCCCCGCTCTACGCTTGAGGACAAGGATGTGGTGAAACCAGGACAGAAATGATGCAGAAGTCATCAGCAAATAAAGAAAGGGATTTGTGGTGAGATGCAGAAGCCATCTGAGGTCCATGTGCAGGAGATGTAGAGGTGGCCCTTGGTGATAGAGAAGCTCTGTGGGATGCAGGTGACACGGGTCACAGGGAGGAGGGGCTGGAGGCAGGAGTAAAGTAGAGAGTGTGGCTCTGATGGGGGGAGCAACTTAAGGACAAATAATCAGTCAGTCCAGGACAGTGGTGGATTGTCCACCTCTTGGCACCTTCCAGGCTGGAGGCCTTTCTGAAAGGCAGTAAAATACAAGAGCAAATCTGTATAAAATATGAATTATTGAGAGTCACAGGAGAGAGTTCTGAGGCTACAGTTATTTAGGAGTTGAAGCTGTTTGTAAATTATCTTTCTGTGCCTTAAAATCTGTCTAGTTCAGGGTTAATGGATTCCAAAATGTTGATGACAACTTCATTTTCTTCACTGGAATTCTTCGATGTGAAAATACTTTGTTTTATTGAATCACATGTTTTTTCTTCTCTTTCAAAATCATTTGAAATTACATCCTGCAAACTAAATTTCACAGCAGGTGAAGTGGGATTTTTTTTGTGTTGTCAAACCCTCACCGATGCAGTGATGGGTAGGGACCATTCCCTACCAACATTTTTGGGAAGAAGCTGCATCCTCCTAATCAAATGGCCAGCAAATTTGTAGCTCTCCCCTTATTTTAATGAACCACAGATGTATTTTGTGGTTGCTGAAATATGACAATTTTTCGTGCCGTTCCTTTCATTCTCTTGGATTGTGTTGGTGGATTTTCAGTGACAATCCAGTTAAATTCCAGACATATAATGTGTGCTGCTACCCAGATCCTAAAGAACTGGGATAATCTAACAGCAGATTGGAAAGTCCGTGAAAAATGACCCTATTTGATTTGAAAAAGTAATTAACCTTTAAAACATCAAGTGAGATTAAAGGCAGGGATGGTGGTTTTGCATCTCAGGCAAGAAAAAGCAAACACTCTGTACCCACAGTAGGATTTTCCAGTTTTAATCATGATTTTTTTCAGTTTATCCTGATTTTTTTTTTAAACTATTTTTTACAGTGATTTTTAATCTTTAAGAAACCAAGGGCTACTCACAGGGATGGTGTTTCCTCAGAGTTCTAAACCAAAGGATGGAACTGTTGCTTGGTGGAAATTACGGACTCAAATCGCAAGGGATATAAAATCACTGCAGTATTTATTGGCTAAAAAGTATTTTGAAGCAGGAAATGGGAGAAGTGCAGATAGAAAATCAGTGTATGAAGTGCAGGGGACTGTCAGTGAATGCAGCAAAGCCACACTGAAAGTAAAAACGCATTTTCCTTGTCATAACCTCAGAGATCTTCTACAGGAGGGTGAAAACAGCCTGGTCAGTCACATTTAACTAAAAGCTCTAAAGAATTAGGGTTGGGTTTGTTTGTTTTTTTTTTTTCCTCTTGGTGTCTATCTAACCTGAGCCTGAGTGATTCTAAAGGCAATACAATATGATACATTTTACACACTTGCAAAAACATTTTATTACAAATTACATGGGAGGGTAGGAGAGGACACGAGATGCCGGGTGGGAAGCCAGACTCGATGGATGTTTGCTTTTCCCAGTTTTTAAAAAAAATGTAAAAAATTAAAAATTTGCAACTCCTTTAAGAAAATAGCCTGGACATGGACAGAACACGCCGTGAGAACGTTCCCTTTCAGCTCTTTGTTTCGCCAGTCTGTCATTCCCTCTCTTGTTTTCCGGGATTCCAGAAGCTCCGGATGAGTCAATAACCACACGGAAACAGGTTTGGTGTCACACACAAACAGCTTCATGGGCAAAGCTACTGAGGTGGTGACACTACAAGGATTTTGGAACTGATTGCCACGGAGAGATGGTTTAATTTCTTTAAAAAACCCAACACTAGGCATGTGAGCACGGAAGAGTTCATGAATTATTAACATTATTTTAAAATAATACTGGATACTGCTGTGTGTTCCTTGTTCTGTCTATATTTGAGATTTCTTTCACCTTAGGGAAAACAAAATAGTATTTTTTAGTTTGGAAATATTCTGAACCATGTCAGGTGGGCTGTCATGTAAACAGTTCTATATTTTTAATTAAAAACAATATAAAATACATGAAACACATTTTTTTTTTTCCCATGTGAAACAATGGCACTTCCTTCCTGGTACACAGGATCACCTTCCTAATCCTTCAGCTTCCACCAAAGGATTCCAGGATACTTGTTTCTGTGCAAGAACTCGTAGCCCTCTTGAAGTTTTACTGCAAAGGTGCCTTTATTCCATGAAAACAGACTGAAATTAATTTTGGGCTGGCCATGGACATCACCTGCATTCCCAATTTAACTTCCTTTTCTTGCTCTTTTGGGGGGAAAAACAACCCAGTTATTTTCCTCCATTTTCCTTGTAGTAATGGATTGGCTGCTCAGCTAAGAGGAAAAATAGTGTCAAGGAAAACCCTTCCAGCACTTTTAGTATGTGCAAACTAAAGATCACATTTCTTCCACCTAAAGGCTGAGGAACTGGTACCTTAAAGCTGCTGCAGGTGATGCAATTCCAAACCCCAGTTTGTCACGTGACACTCAAGTTATCTGAAATCCTTAAAAAATCCCCCAGAACAAAAGACAGCAAGATTCCCACTCGCTGGCCCCTTCTAACATGAGGAATTTTTCCACCCATGGTCATTTTAGATGCAAGTTTAATGACGGTAACAAACGCTTAAAGGAAAATGCTGCAGTTTATAAGTCAGAGCGAAATTTAAAGTGCCATTTAAAAAAGGAAAACCAAAATAATATTAGGAAAAAAAAACTGCTTCACATCTCTCCCCTAAGTGTGTATCAATTAGCAAGTACAATTAATAGATTGAGATATAAATTATAATAAGTTGGGAAACCCATCTGAGAAGCTTAGTAAATAAACAGCATTTAAAATTCCAGCTCCTTTCCAAGCAGGTTTCGTCACGTGCTGCAGACTAGAAATTTCCTGGTGCCTTCTGCAATAGTGGAGAGGTTTTCCAAAGACTGTTACAAAAAATACTAAATTATGGCAAATGCCAACAATCCAGATTATGATTGTTCTGTTTGTGGGGTTGGGTTTGGTTTCCTGTGCCAGAACGTGTCGTTTAGACCTTTTGGGTAGCAAAAGTGACATCGAGATTGTCCTGTAGCCTTGACCCTGTGAGCTTGGTGTGGTTAAAGGCCTGTCCTGATTTTGGGAAGTTTCTGGAGATGAGCAACAAACTGGTTGTTCTGGTGATGAGGACACAGCTAAATCAGAGATGGTGTGGAAATGTGAGAGCTTGGTTGGAGTCTACGTCGCGTGAAGGCAGGAACACACAGTCAGGGCTCGGGGACGTCGTGGCCTTGGGCCACGGGAAAAATTGTGCTTTGTCCAGGATTTCTGTGCTGAAAACTGCACTCCCCAATCAACATGGATCTGTAAAACTGACACCACTGCAAACATAAGGCTTGCTTGTTTTTTGTTTTTCCCACCTACCCCCCAGAAGGCTTTAAAACAAGGTGATGTTTCGGAGCGGACGGGAGGAGCCTGCGGTTTAACAGGTTAGAACGTGATGCTTTCAGATCTGAGGAGGGGGGAAATAGTTTTGCTTTCCATCTCTGTCCAAATTTCCATTCAGGTTTTACATCCCACATTGGCAAACTGCAAATAAAAGTGGGCAAGGTGTTCCCTGACCCCTTGCTCCGGTGAGTCCAAAGGTACAAAGGCCTTTTTGGTACATACGGTGAGAACTGGACGCTGCCGTTGGCCAGGAACCCTCCTCGATCCACCACGATCCTGTCAGAGATGATGGATAGAACTCCAAATATTTTTCAAAGAAGGCCTTGAACTCCACACTTGGGTTAAAGGAACCAGAGTTTCCATCTTCCATGCTTTTTTGATTCAGTTTTGGATTTTTGCTTGGGAGTAGAGGAGTAGCTCTCCTGAGAATAAGGCAAAGGTGCAACCTGAGTTTCCTCAATGGGATGAAGTTTTCTCAAAACTGGCTGTAGTTTGTCTTCTTGCTGTTTAAAATCCAATTCCACGCTAGAAATGGGAAGGAAAAAAGCAATCAGTTATTAATTGTGATGATAAAAGTATTTCAATTAACCCAGCATCCAAGAGTTTAATTTAGAAATTGGAGTAAAAAAATAAATGTTTAAGTTAAAGGGAAGGGTCAAAAAAAGGACATTGTGCAAAAGAAAAGTGGGAATGAGATTGTTCAGCTTTTCCTGCGGGTTAGGAGGGCCTTGAGGATTATGGGAGGAATAATTCCTCCTGTGGAGGAATGATCTTTGAGGGCTTCCAGGCTTGGTTTTCCCTCCTGCCTGGGTGCCCTGGGAGCAGCCAGCCAGGCACTGCATCCTTGTGCTTTTGGAAAAGCTGATGGGTTGACCATAAGCAATTGGGCAGTTTCTTTACCTGACGTATTTCTTGCCAGTTTTACCCTGAAATAGATTAATTTCAGTAAATTAAACCAAATATCACCAAGCTACTGTCATGTGTATAGAGTCATATACATGTGTGGAAGAATAAATAAATAAATAAATTAAAAAGCAATTCTCTTGCAGAGCAGCCTTGCATTTCAAAAATAGGCTGAAGCTCTAAAATCCCCCTCCTGAATTCTAAACATTGTGTTGGCTAAAAAATCCTGCCAGCAACTAAGAACCATAATCAAGATGAAATTACAATCCCCATTCCACCAGGATGCTACAGAGGGCTTTGAGTTAACCTTATAAATCAAAAGAAACATGTTATAAAATTCAGGAAAAATCCTGTCTGATGATGGAAATGGAATTTGGACCCCTCAGAAATATCCTGGAACTTGATGGTTTTGGTTGGTTGGTGCAGCAGCCTCTGGCCACGTTCTGCACTGAGGCTTTTCCCATCTTGTGCATCACATTACAGAATATTTTGGGCTGGAAGGGACCTTTAAAAGTCCTCTAGTCCAACCCCATTGCAGGAGGGCCCTGGATATCAGAGGATGGATTGAAAAGGGTGAAATTAAGGGAATTTAGACACTAGGGTTCATTTATTTCCTCCCTGCCTTTTGCTGGATATTTTACATGTAGCAGTTCGTGGCTGTTGGGCACTTGAGAGGTTCCCTGTCCACCTCCACAGCTGAGGGGTCCTTGGCTTTGCACTGGCTGCCTTCATCATTAATGTGAAATTGTTGTTCCTGGACTTAAATTCACTTTGAATTAGTATTAAATGTGTTTTCTGAGCTATTTCTGCCCTTCCTTGCTGGGCACAAACCACTGGAGAGGTGAGATCTGCTTCCCCAGGCCTCGTGCTCCCAGTGGAGCTCATCCAAAAAGAGATTTTAAAAAATTTGTTACTACTACCCCTGTCTGGCCTAAAGAGTAAGGATCTAGTACAGAACACTTAAAGCCACTTCAGAGGAAATCATGGGAAATGTTGGTGCACAGCCTTTGTAAACTGAATATCCTCTAATACCATCTGCTGACTTAGGCAGGGCTGATTTTCCTCTTAGGGTGGAGGAGAAGGAATCAAAGATGCTGGGAGAAGGATGAGGACAATTTTGTGCTTGACTTTATTAAGACCTGATGAGTCTGTCTGGAAGGAGTTCCAGGGAAGCCAAAGAAAGGGATGCTGGAAGGGTGTGAGGGCTTTTTGCATCTGGCTGTGCCTAGTTTAGTGTTTGGTTGGTTTTGCATCAGCCTGTGCCTAGTTTGGTGCCTGGTTTAGCTGTTCAATCCATCCCTAGCAAAAGTGTCAGCATTTTAGTGATGTGGAGTTATTTGGATAAACCTTGTAACAGCAGAGAAGAGAGATACATCAGGTAAGAGTTCAAATATAGAAAGTATTTTGCCCAGCGTTACGTTTTTAGTGACTCAAAAGCCATTTGAAATCAAAGAGGATAATTTAAAAATTCCCAGCTCTGTGCTGGAAGTGGAGAATCTTGACTTTGCAGGAGGCAGCCGTTGGGCATCGTGTTCCTGCAGAAGCACATTCTGACCCTACTGATTAATATCCCTCCTTGCTGATGACAGAACAGTGTTGTCTTCACTGATAACACATTCCTGTGTGCACTTTAGCTGGCAAAAAGCAGATTTTAGAGAAGTGCAGCATTAATTCAGTGGGGAGATGGGGAGATCAGTCCATCGGGAACGTCCCAGCACAAAAATGCTGTTGGTGACACAGCAAGGAAATCTCAGAAGGAAGGAGATGCTCTTCTAAGAGCTCTCTAAATCTCATTTAAAGGGCAGCATTTGGCTGGTTTGTTTCTCAGGATAAATTTTTTTGGGGAAAAAAAAGGCCTTTTCAGCTCTGGCATTGCCAGAGTTCATTTTGACTTCTTTCAAGAGTTATTCTTGCAGGGGAGCTCTTAAGAGCTGCTGGAAATTGCTGCAAGAGAGAAATTGTTATAAAAACCCTTCACTGAACAGAGTAACTTTTTACATAACCAATTTCTATTAAAGACAGACCTCAGGAGAAAAAAAAGCATCTTAGTTCCAGACCATCTGACAAACCCCATGTTATTGCCATTTTCAGCTCAGGCTTTCAGCCTTTCACATCCAAATGAAATATTTTGCTTCTGAAGGGTATAAAGAGGCTGCATGAAAAACATCCGTTTTATTTCAGCATTTGGAAGTGTAAATTTTGCAGAATAATTGATTGGTGTCTCTCAAGATCAGTTTATCCAGCTTTAAAGGTGTTTTAACGGACCAGTTCCCTTCAGGCAAATAATCTGTGTGCTTGCAAACTTAGGTTTCAGTTTATACCTGTTTATGCTGCACTAACAAGATGATTCTTTACTTTTCTTCTTATTATTTAATTTTTCTTAAAATTTCTTTAAAAATTAAAGAACTACTTATTCTTTAATTTTTTTAAGTATCCTTCTAAATTAGCTATAGCTCACTTTATTTTTACTCTTGATATCAAACATTAATCGCCATCAGTCATCATTCACAGAATTCCAGACTGGCTTGGTGAATCCCAGACTGGTTTGGCTTGGAAGAGACCTTCAGGATCATCTCATTCCATGGACAGGGACACCTTCCACTAGCCCAGGTTGCTCCAAGCCCTGTCCAACCTGGCCTTGAGCACTTGCATGGATTAAATTCAGCAAGAATTCCATATTTGTAGGAATTATTGATAGTTTTGTTATAGAGCTGAAGATCTTTCCGGGTCTTTCACTCCTAAATTTGATTTTGTCACCTGTCACAGCTCTGACATCCTGTTTTGCTCAGTGCTATTTCTGTCCCTCCGTATCTATAGGTGTCCTCCCTCCAAATGACCTTTTCCTGAAATATCCTCTGTGCCATGTGCCTCTTTTCACTTTCAAACTTGGGTTTTGTCCCATAAGCCTCCCTGTAATAACTCCATTAACTTGATTATCCAGGACTCCGTGTTCTCCTGCTGTTACACACAGAGGTGAGAATTATTTGCTTCAGAAGCATTTTTTCCTAGATAATATAATAATATTTTTCAAGAGCCTGACAATTGTGAAGAAGCCCGACAGAAACAAGAGATAAATCCATTATATAATGCCAGCAGCACAAACCTTGGCCTCACACACCTGAGCAGAACATCCTAAAGCTTCTCTTAATTACACTATTGTTAAATTTGGAACACTGGGTCAGGGTTTTTCCACGTTCAATGCCTGTCTCAAATTCTTCTTCCAGTGCAGAGCGATGAGCTGGTTTTGTGAACAACTATAAACAGGAAAATTCTGTCTCTGATAAATACTTTGGTTTTCTGGCTTTTCTCCCCACAATAACTCTGTACTTACACGGTTTACAGCCAGAACTTTACATTTCAGGGCAGTTGCCTGTATATTGGTATTTCCATCAAAGTCTTTCCTATGAAAAGTTGGCCAAGTAAAACCAAATAACAGCTCTTTGAGAATTTAATTTTGATGTGCTCATTAAACACCAGGAAGAACTTTGTAATTAAGATGTCTGTAATCCCTTCACAGTAAGAATGGTTTGGGTTGGGAGGGATCTTAAAAGATCATCCAGTTCCACCCCCTGCCATGGGCAGGGACACCTTCCACTAGCCCAGGTTGCTCCAAGCCCCGTCCAACTTGGCCTTGGACACTTCCAGGGATGGGGCAGCCACAGCTTCTCTGGGCAACCTGTGCCAGGGCCTCACCACCCTCACACTCAACAATTCCTTCCCAATATCCCATCTAAGCCTGCCCTCTGACAGTGGGAAGCCATTCCCCCTTGTCCTGTCCCTCCATCCCTTGTCCAAAATCCCTCTCCAGCTCTTCTGTCAGGGACCTGAGGAATTGATGTGGACTTTCTGGATTTGGCTTTGTTTTTTTAACTATTTTGAGAACTTAGTTAATTTATTTTTTGCATGCAGGCAGCAGTGAACCTTTGCTAATTTAGTTGCTTTATGAGGGACTGAAAGCAGAGTTTGAGGAGTGATAACCATTGGGATTAAGCAGATGGACTGTGGGAGGGGATCAAGCAATAGGCTCAGAGGTAGGAATGGGTTTTCTTATTTTCTAGCACAGTCACACATTATTGTCATGAATCCTTTTAAGACTGTGAGATGCTGATGATCTGTTGGGTACTGCAGGATTGCTGAATCAGAGGGATTCAGGATTAGGTTGCCGAGGGTTTGATCAGGGAATCATAAAATCCCAAAATGGTTTGTGTTGGAAGGGACCTTACAGCCCATCAAGTTCCACCCCCATGCCATGGGCAGGGACACCTTCCAGTAGCCCAGGTTGCTCCAAGCCCCGTCCAACCTGGCCTTGGACACTTCCAGGGATGGGGCAACCACAGCTTCTCTGGGCAACCTGTGCCAGGGCCTCCCCACCCTCACAGGGAAGGATTTCTCTAAACCTGCTCTGTTAGTTTGAAGCCATCCCCCTTGTCCTGTCACTCCAGACCCTTGTAAATAGTCTTTCTCCTTCTTTCCTGAGGCCTCCTTCAGGTCCTGGAAGGCCACAGTCAGGTCACCCCAAAGCTTCTCTTCTCCAGGCTGATCAATCCCAGCTCTCTCAGCCTTTCCTCCCAGCAGAGCTGCTCCAGCCCTCTCGTCATTGTGGTGCCTTCTCTGGACTCTCTCCAGCAGCTTCATGTCCTTCCTCCACTTGTCTGTTGTCACCTCCAAGGCTGGAGCCTGCGAAGGCTCCAGGCAGCCCTTCCCTCTGCTCTCATTTCAGGTGACACCCCTTCAGTTCACCTTTTTATCCTGCAGTTTCCAAAGTTAAGCCCAAATCCTCCAAGCACCTACAGAGCAGCTGAACCCTTTGAATTTAGGTCGAGTAGGTGAAGCAGGAATTAAAGAATTTCTTCCTGTCTCTTCCTGGGTCACGTTAATTGGATGACATGGCATTAGTTCGTGCCACATCTTGGAAAAACAGGATCCAGATAAGCACTAATCACTTGGAAATTACCTTAATGCACTTTCCAGCACATTAAATTTCCTATTGCAACCCAAAAATCCCCAAAGCCTGGGATCCAAAGCCCTGCCAGCGTTAACAAGCCACCGAGATCCATTTTTTCCCACTAAGTATCTTACAGTCTAGAGATAAGATGAGAACATATAAATTAATTAATGTGGGTAGGAAATAAAAAGGTGATGAAAATGACTATTCTAATAATTTAATCACCTGATTTTATTAGAGTGTTGCAATTTTAGGGATTGATGCCTTATGTTCACTTTGTATGGCCATATTTATTAATTTTAATAATTAGTAAATTAAATATCTAACCTTTACATGCGGGCTCTTTGCTAACTTTTAGCTTTATCCTTCTATTACAACACATTTCTCTTGCAGATTTTATAGTGAATTGCATTTAATAGATTCTAAGAATACATTTTCTGTTGAATAATGTGAGTCCACCTTAGATTAATATCAAATAAAAATACAGCAGCATAAATCAAAATTTCAAAGGAGTAAAAAGCAGCCAGAGTAATGGTTGGTACCACTTGGAGTGATTCCTCCCCTGCAAAGAACAATAGTGCAGAGCTGAATTCTTGTTCTCCATAGGCAGAAATTGGTTGGGATTTGATCTCCTAAAAGTTTCCTTCCAGGAGCCAGGGTAGCCTTGTAAAAGCTACTGAGTATTCCTGACCTTTCCCATTAAAGGGAAATCCAGCAGGAATCCTCCAAGATGCTCCTTCACAGAAGTAATTCCTGCTAAAGGCCTAAGAATATTGCACAAAACATTACAGAGAATCCCCTTTTTCTCCTCCAGATTTCTACTCAAGGATTAAAATTCACCCAGGCTGGGAAATTAAACAGGAGCAGAAAGGACAGTTCCAGGAAAAGATAATTACAGAATAAACCAGACTGTGGAGATTTGAGTCCACGTGGGTTTTGGGTGTTTCAGATTGATACAGGGACTGCATAATAATGCAATTTCTTCTTAATAGCAAGATTTTGCTTCATTTCAGTATTTAAGTTGACTTTATCCTGGAAATATATACCCTGATAAAACTTATTTTAAAAATGTCAGTGGTGAATCAACATTAGTTTGTAAAGTAGAGACGTGGACATTTGTCTTGTGTTTGTAGAGGATGGTTTTGAAGCTGTTCTGTGACGTTGGGTCATGAGATATTGATACTGATGGGGGAAATGATAAAGTGGTTGGTTGTTTTTACCATTTCATCACATTTTCGGGTCCTCTTTTAAATACAGTCTGGAAATGACTATAAAGACACGATGCTGAATAATTTTAGTGACAGTTTTAAGTCTGTGGCTCATCTGATGCAGTGGAAGAAAATGTCAGTGACTCCTGTGTCTGGAGCTCCAAGTTCCTGAACATATTGCAGAAATAAGCAGAATTTTGAGGAAAATAGAGCATCTAAATCTGGATGTTTTTCTTTTCTTCCTGATTTCTAAAACAGTTTCAGGCTTTGGTACCTTTTCTTTTTAATACTGTTTAATATTTGATTGTCAGTTTCCTACTTATTTAAGAAAAATGAGAAAGTTTTCCTTTTTTTTCCTTTAATACTAAGAAATATGTATTCTTTTCAATATAAAGAGAAAACAATGTACAAGTAGATTTGTAATCTTAGCAAAAATTTAAGTTTAACATGCCAAATAACTATTGCCAAAAGGAATTTTTACTAACAGTATGGATGGTTTTGATGCTAAAAACCCTATAAAGTACAACAGGGGTTTTTTGTTGCCTTCTACACTGTCTCTGGCTTCTGTGCTACATTATATTAATACTCTGAAAATTCATCTTGAGGGAGAAGAATTGAATTCCATGGATTTCCACCTTCTCACCTGTGCTATACCTGGCACTGCAGGATGCAGTTGGGTAACCTAATCCTTCCTCTAAGCTGCTGTTTCACTGCAGTTTAAAAATATACATTTGAAACAGCTCTAATTTTTTTTTTTTTTTAATGTTAGAGCATTCAAAATTGAACCATATTTAAACAACCTACACAGTCAATTACAGCAAACTGAAGGTTTTCTCTTTAAATTATTGATTTGTGCAATCAAGCCTTTGGTTATATTTTTATTTAAGTCTTTCCTATGTATTAATTGGGCAAAAGAGCTCAAGACTAAGGACCTCCTGGTGTGACAGGGATGTTTCCTCCGGGTTCTACTGCCCCTTGAACAGTTTAAGCTGAGCTTTAATTTTTGGTCCTGAGAGGTGTTTTTGCCTTGAAGAGAAATCAGGTAACTCTGCAGTGTTTGACATGTGAACCCTTGGCAAAGGTGCATGTGGATTTAATTAACATCCTCACTAATGAACTGCTGCACTCTGAGGTGTCAGGGAGTAGCTGATTTGTGGAGGAGCAGAAGTTCCTACAAGACAATCTGTCTCAGTGCTGGTTTTATCAGTGAATTCCTGTTTTATCCCTTCTGGCTGCTTATCTTGTCTCAGTAATTCACTTTTCTCGTGGCTCCCTGGTTTGCAGTGTCTCTGCTTTTAGGGTTTTTTGCCTGCAGCACTTGTTCTCCTAAACTGGCAAAAAGCTGAGCTGTTTTGTGCTAAAACCTGCCCTGCAAACATGGCTTTAGGCAAATGTCCACTCCAAAGGCAGTTGGGGTGGGAATGGAGAGCTGGCCCTGCCTGTTCCACCATCTCCCATTAGGGAAACACTTCAAATCTGCTTTTCTGGAGCCGTTTCATTTGCAGGGAGCAAAGGAACCTTCGGGTTTTATTCTTTAACTTGAAATCCACTGCGTAGAAGTCAAGATTTTAAAAAAAAAAAATTCTAATTGGATTTTGTTTCGCTAATGAAACAAGAATAATTCCCTGATGGATTTGTGCTGGGTTGTACCTCCAGGCTGCCCTGAGCCAGAAATTGCTCAGGAAAAGGGAGGCATGGGAGGCTTTGCTTATTTATATGCCTCTAAACATGACTTTAAAGGAGGAATAAAGAAATTAATTGGTTCCTGCCCCTGCACAGAACCCTGTTGTGGTTGGGAAGATGGAGCTGAAGGTTTCCATCCTTTTTTCCCTTCACTTCTGTGTAGTAAGGAGACAATAGCTAAATAAATACCTTCAGCTCTTCTGTCTGAACCAGACTGAGTAGAGAACTAAGGAGTGAGGGGGGAAATCCTACACTTTTCAGTCCTGGGCAACATTTGTACCTCCATGGAATTGTCACGTTTGCACATTTGCATTTGTACTGTGGTGCCTGATTTTGTGACACACTCTGAGACATGTTTGTTTTCCTCCTTCCTGCAATGCATGAAAACATTCATTTGGTTTTTTAAGGTTCTAATGGAGAAGGACAATTAAGTTGTCAGTATGAGACACATCATCAGACTCATGATGGCCTCATGTCATGTTACTCCTTCACTGTAATACAAGGACGTGCCAAAAAAAGGCCTGGGTAGGAGTGTCAGTGTATAACAATCATGGAATCCCAGAGTGGTTTGGGTTGGAAGGGACCTTAAACCATCTCATTCCACCCCCTGCCATGGGCAGGGACACCTTCCACTAGCCCAGGTTGCTCCAAATCCAACCTGGCCTTGGACACTTCCAGGGATGGGGCAGCCACAGCTTCTCTGGGCAACCTGTGCCAGGGCCTCATCACCCTCACGGCCAAGAATTCCTTCCCAATATCCCATCTAACCCTGATTTTATTGCTAAAACTGTCTGGATTTAACCCATATCTGGTTCTCTTTGTTGTACATTCCCTCTCTCAGAATGATTTCCCAAGTCCAGGTGTTACTGCTATAAAAAAAATTTGGTGTACGGAAGCGTACAAAAGTAAATTTGAAGTTGACTTGTTGGTCAGAAAATCCTAAATATCCCAAAATCTTGAATCTCCCACCTTGTAGCCCCTCACATCCCAGAGCTCCAGCAGCACTGACCACGATCATCTATTTCTGATCTGAAAATTCAGACTTACACTTGAATTTTATTAATTAGGCAAAGTTAAATTTATGTTGTGTTGATTCGAAAAATCAAGGCCAACCACTGAGCCTTCATTAGTGACTAAATCATGGCTTTCACTCAGGAAAAAATGGGAATACTAATATTTTTTGAACCTACCTGTAGATAATACATGCACTGTTCCTGCACGTGTCGCAGTTCGCCGTGTCCTGACCAGTCCGATACGAAAGCCTGGAAAGACAGAACATGAAATCATTAAAAACTGATTTCTTTTAACATATGTTTTGTTTTCTGTGATTTTTTTTTCATAATAATCAGACCTTCAAGATTATTTTTTAAATTTTAATATTTAACACGAAAATCAAGCCATTTAGGAAACCAGGACCACAATCAGCATATTCAGCTTCCATGAAGAAATTAATTTTTTTGGAGGTGGATTAATATTTTCTCTACTTTCACACTGAGCAAACTTAGCATGGAGCAATAAATTAAATGCATTATATTAGGAGGAATGTATAGGATATAATACTGCAAAATAGGATATATTTAGAAATTTTGTACCTCTCAGTGAAGTCTGTTTTAGGGATGTTTGTGTCTTAAAAGGAAGAAAATGCTTTTTCAATAACATTTCCTGTACTCATCCAGCCTGGATCTGTGCTTTGTCGTGCTCTGGTTTGAAGTCTCTTACAGCAGTGATTCCTCATTTACCTGTGATTGTCTCTGATTTGGTCAGTTTTAATTAAAAAGGGGTTTTTAAGGTATGCAGCTGCTTTTTTTCTACACATTAAAATAAATAAATTAAAAAGAACCTGTCAACATGAATGTCGTGGCGAGTTTAAAATGAAAATTCTTAAGTCAGTATTTATGCATAAGTACTTTGCTATTTCTCTGTAAATCACAAATTTAGACTCTTGTAAAGTTATTTTCAGTTTGTTAAATACAAACAGGTATCTGCGAAGTTTCTCCATGGTTGTTTTTAAATGAAGTGGGGAAATAACTCATGTGGGGAACTTTGAAGATGTGGAAGGTAGATCCAGTCAGGATTACTTCAGGGAATGCTGCTGAAGGTTCTGCCCTGAAGCCCAGGACCTTCCTCACCCAAATTATTCGATTGACCTCAAATAATTCAGTGTTGCTTTGTTAACAGGGGCATCTCTGCCCCTTCCCTGCCCATGCAGGGGCAGAGCACCTGCTCCTCTGCTTCCTTGCCAATGTACACTAATGAACAATCCAGCAGTAGGAAAAAAATGGCCTTATTTTTTACGTGACAAAATACCCAGCCTATATAACATCAAGTGTTAATGGGAAATTACACCCAAACCGTTTGATGTGCCTGGCCCTGAGATGAGAAATCAGCATTTCTGAAATGCTGCAGGCTGGTTGTTTAGCTTAGAAAATGATCAGCTGGTGCTGACAATGTCAATTTTCTTAAATATTTTAAAGGTTTGAAGATGTGAATATGAGTAGTTGGAAGTTGTGTTGTAGCCAAGTGCTCTGGGGCTCTGGGTACAGCTCTTGGCACTCTGGTGGACGGACAAAAGTTCACAACAGGGTAAATCTACTTCTTTTAAGACTTCTTTCCTTCTAAAAGCCAAAGGCAACGTAGAGTTCTTGCTGTTCTAGATGATTATTTGGCCTCAAAAGTTGCTTTTTATTTGGAGGAACATGCTCAGATTACCTAAATTTTAACATGACACCAAAGGCAAACCATGGAATGGTTTGAGTTGGAATAGGCCACAAAGATCATGTAGTTCCACCCCCTGCCATGGGCAGGGACACCTTCCACTAGCCCAGGTTGCTCCAAGCCCCGTCCAACCTGGCCTTGGACACTTCCAGGGATCCAGGGGCAGCCACAGCATCTCTGGCCAACCTGTGCCAGGGCCTCCCCACCCTCACAGCCAACAATTCCTTCCCATCTGACCCTGTCCTCTTTTGGCTGAGCAAAAGAACTAAAAAGCAAAATGTCTGTATTCTGTGCTATTTCTGATGGGGGAAAAAACAGCACTAGTTTATATTTGCTTGTACTTATTATGCTCTCTCAGAGCAGAAGCAAGACCTGTTTTTCATTTCCCCTTTTAAAAATCTTTCAGAAGTCGACATTCAAATGTCACTACTGTTAAACTTAGACTTGTAAAATGGTTTTTTTTCCCCCAAGCTATTGATCAGATACTAAAAGCTCTTACTAAAGATACAACATTTAAAGTCTGCAGATGAGTTGGTGAAGGCCTTTATTTACTGAGGATATAAAGAATAGTCAATAGTTGCCCTCAGAGGAACGTGCATGACTCTGTGAGGGCCTCTTTATAGGTAAAACCATAAACATATTGTGGTAGGTGCCACATTCTTTTGTCTTTTTGTTTAAAATTGGTTTCCAGTTGGGACATTTTCATTCATCTCTGTAAGCCTGCAAACAACCATTCAAATTAGTAATTATCTGGCTTGTAGATTAACAACCTCCTCCTGTGCCAGTCTCTCCTCCTTCCACACAGGTTTCTGCTGATCATGTTCAGCCTCTGCTCTGCTGCTTGAGAAATCATTTAATAGTAAGAGGTTTTCAATAAAATCTTCCAAGTTATAGAATCACAGACTATTTGAGTTTAAAGGGACCTGACAGCCCATGCAGTCCCACCCCCTGCCATGGGCAGGGACACCTTCCACTAGCCCAGGTTGCTCCAAGCCCAGTCCAACCTGGCCTTCCCAATATCCCATCTAACCTTGATTTTACTGCTAAAACTCTCTTTTCTCCCCTCATCAGGGTGTTTGAGACCCGTGGTGGTCACTGTAGGACTGAGAACAGAGGAGAAGGTTTTGCCATAAGCAAAGGGGGTGGAAGAAGATGGATTTTAAGGCCTCTTGCAGCTTAAACCAATCTGTGATTCTATTATATGATGATCTTTAAATGCACAATAATTCCAGATTTTCATATACTTAAAAACATATTTGCTAGTATAAGGCAGCCTCGTTAAGCTGATGAAAATGGTCCTTTGATATAAGGATTTAAAAATGAGATGATTTTTGCATGATGAGTTTGAAATCCTGATTTCTCAACTGACACATTCAGCTCTGCTTGTTTTAGCATCATTGTCATTCTCAAGCTCCACTGGTTATGGTGATACATTCGTTTTCTAGTTGGATGTTATTTTTCATTAAATTTTCTTAAAGCAATATTTTCCTCATTGAATAATTTTAGCTTTTCAGAGGTGATTTTTTTACATATTTAGTAATGTTGTCTTCTTTGAACCACCCTGTTAGAATTCTCTGTAAGCCCCAAGAACACCCCATGGTGTCCCAGTGTTTGGTTTCCATCAGGCACTTTCAGAGCTCTGTGTTCTGGGAGTGTGTTAGTACAGTATAAATTCAATTATTTCTATATAAATTAATTCTGTTGTTGATACCCCAGGGCTTTGGACTTTTACTTTCTTGTTTTCACATAATTATCTACATAAACACTTGCATGGAATTCATCTCCTTCATGCCAGCAAGGATTTCACTGTTGGCAGAGCATTTCATGTAAAATTTAGGCTGATTTGCAGTGCAGAATTCCTGAAAAATAGAGTTTCTATCAGCGTTAACTGCTAGAAACAGTTTGTGAGCACAGTCTGGATACCAGGATAAGGAGAGCAGAGTTCTGGGTGATGATGCAGTATTTTGAATAAGCTTTTTTTTTTTCCTTCCTCTTAAAAAATATTTGGAAGGCATTCCAGTGTAGGAGAGTCAGGTTAGAGACCAAAAGCTTGGTTGTTCTTTAGTAAACTGGTCATTATTTTCAGCAAGAAGAAATCCCTTAAAATGGGAAGTCTCTCACAAAACAAAGATTCCTACAGAAAATCTGTCCTCTTTTTAGAGAAATGCAAGTTGGTTTTGGTCTGGTTTAGGTCC
Source organism: Lepidothrix coronata (assembly GCF_001604755.1). NCBI lineage: Eukaryota > Metazoa > Chordata > Aves > Passeriformes > Pipridae > Lepidothrix > Lepidothrix coronata. The sequence continues at coordinate 4,733,826 of NW_016690205.1, forward strand.
AAAGTGAAATTCTTCCCCTTGGAACTGAGAGAGATGCCTGGGAGCCAGGAGTTCCCTCCGAGCTGGGACTCCCGTGGGCATTGTGCTTCACCTAAAGATAATCTCAGCACTAAGCCTTGCAGCTTGTTGTATTAATCTTAATATCTTGGTTTTGGGAATCCCTCACTGGTTTATGTATAAGGATATGACATTTTTTAACTCCAAGCTCAGTCTCTCCCTTTTTCCATCCATTCTTCAGGATGGTTCAACTTAGCTCCCGTGAGGTTGGGCTTGACCTGTCCGGTGTGAGAGTTGGATGTGCCTGTAATCCCAGAATCACAGAGTGGTTTGGGTTGGAGGGGACCTTCAGGATCAGCTTGTTCGACCCCCCCTGCCCATTGCAGGGACACCTTCCACCAGACCAGGTTTCTTCAAGCCCTGTCCAACCTGGATGGTGGTGCTGGTACCACAACATGAGGGCACCACGTGCCAGCTTTGCCTTCTGACACGAGTTCCTTCTCAACATCTACTTCTGACTTCAGGAATAAGACCCAAATCTAGGCCTTTCCTCTGTGAACCAGCGACCTGGTCTGGTGGAAGGGGACTGAGAACTCCCCAGTTCTTCCTCAGTGATCATAAAACAAGAAATCAGAAACAGAAAAGTGATCATCAAAGAAACGTCAGAAAGATGTTCTAGTTTATATTTGGGGAAATATGCATCTTGAGGGTGCTGAAGGAGATGTTTTGGTTTAATTAGGTTGCTTTCCAAGTTAGTTGGCTACAACCTGTGCTACCTTATGGGTTTTCTTTCCCAAAAAGCAATGAAGAAAAATAGACTCGAGGAACTGTGAGGTTTTTATTTTTTTTTTTTTTTTTTCTTTTCAGTCCTGTCACCATAGCAAACATGTTACTGTTCATTCCTGGTTTGATGGGATGGATGTTGATCTGCAAGAAGGGAACTGCAGTGTGTAATGAACTTCTCTAGGATTCATGTTATTCCTGTGGTTTCCTACTGCTCCAGATCTAAAGTGTGTTGATGTGCACTAAGAAGAAGTCAGTACTGCAGTAGCTTCATCCTTCCATACCTTACATCCTGGATTTTCTGTTTCCATGTGGATGTGCAGAGATGGGCAGGTCACAGAATCAGAAAATCCTAGAATGGTTTGGGTTGGAAGCTCATCTCATTCCACACCCTGCCATGGGCAGGGACACCTTCCACTATCCCAGGTTGCTCCAAGCCCCATCCAACCTGGATTTGAAAGTCATTCCCCTTGGGAAGGAGATCTCATCTCCACACCAAGTTTTCCACATATTTTTCCTATCTACATTTGATATTATTTTCAGGAGGCTTTCATTTTATTGCAGTTTTTTTTTTTTTTAGCATTCTGGGCACAACCTGAGCTTAACCTCAATTAACACTCCCAAGTATTAAAATATTATAATGAAGAGCAACCATTTTGCTGACATGGACTGGCAGTAACTAAGAATAGCTGCAATTTTCAGAGTAGCCTAAGGGGATTACACCCTCTAAATCCCTGGGAAACCCAGAATTTGTGCACTTGCTTGAGGCTTTTTTATTTAAATACCAACTGTAACATCAAAATCTTTGCATCTGAACATTTGTATAAATTAGAGACAATGTCGAGCTGAGAGAGGGAAGCTTGGATCTGTGTGTGCTGATTTGTTTTTGAATGGATGCCTATTAAAAACAAAGCAAAAAAGCAATTTAGAAGGCTAGGTCTCTTACATCTGGATGTCCTCCCTTGTCTGCTGGGATGTAGGGAATATTTGAGATTAATTGAGTTCCTTAATGGCACAATTTTCCAGAAGTGGCTGTGCCTCAGAGTGTGTTGATGCTCTGATGGATATAGATCTGGATGATACTTATGCTCCTCACACTTTTGATGTATCATCACCACCAAGGAGGATAAACAGACTTTGAGAATTTTTCTTTCTTGATGTTTTTATTACAATATAGTGAAACAAATGATCTGAAGCAGGCAGGGGGCCTTTGAAGTGCTTTGGAAGTGACAGTTCTGGCCGTGCTGAACAGCTGAGGAAGTGCAGGCCATGGTCCTGCTTAAGGCTTTGTATAAATGGGAATTATATTTCCTGGTCCTGCTGGGACTGTTTATAGCACAACTAGTTAAACACACTAATCACAGGCTAGTTTGGGTTGGAAGGGACCTTAAAGATCATCTCCTTCCACCTCCCTGCCATGGGACAGCTTCCACTAGACCAGGTTGCCCCAATTCCTGTCCAACCTGGCCTAATGTTCCCTGTCTGTACAGAATAATGCTTTAAAAATCAGTGGTTTGGTGGAAAACTTCTTAAAACCTTTGTTTCTTAAAGTATTGCAGAGCTAATATTGCTAAAATCTGTGTTTCAGGAGAAAATTAGGAATGCTATTATTAACATAATTTGCCTTTTGGCAGAATAAGATCACTGTGCCATGAGTGGTTTAGTTGTTCTTATGACTTCAATAAGTCATGTTTTAGCCACATAAAGTGCAGGAAAATCTCTTGTATGTCCTCTGTAGGTTAAAATAAATCCTGCTTAGCCACAGAGGTTTAGTCTGACCTAGGAAAGATTTACCATTTTAGCTCAATGGAAACCTCCTAGAAATGCATTTGTGTCAGCAAAATCCTGTTTCTGTAGGATGAAAACCTCTGGTTACCTTAAGAACTTCTGTTCTGGCACCAAACCAGCAGGTCTGTGCAGGTGTAAACACCTTGGGTCAGCCTTTGGCTCATGTAAAAGTGTTCTGAAAAGTCACTTGCCCAGGAGAAAAAAAAATGTTTTAGCCTTTCTGCTGCTGTGTTTTCATTAAGAAGATAATTATTAATTAGCAGTTTTCATTTATAGATGAGAGTGATTCAGCCCCAAAAATTCAGGAATGATGATGTGCTTTGAGCAATCACCTCGAGGCTTTTCTGCTGGATGGAAACATGGAGTTGTTCTGTGTTTTTCAGGGGAGCTTTGGGGTTTCAGGTTTTTTATGGTTTTCCTCCTTGGTTTCACCTAAAAGTGTTTCCATTTTCCCTGCTTTTTTTTTTCTATTCTTCCTGTTTTCCTTTGGTTTTGTTTTCCCCTGGGAGTTGGGAAGCCCTCAGAGAACCACAGAGGTCGAAGTGATCCCAGCTTATGTGCCCCTGGCTGGTTTTCTTTAAGGAGTCACTGAGGATTAAGTAAATCTTATTGAACAGTTTTCCTCTCTCCAACAGACCATCTCCACGGGCAGGGACACCTTCCACTAGCCCAGGTTGCTCCAAGCCCAACCAGCCTGCTCTTGGACACTTCCCCACTTGAACACTCTTTCCTCTCTCCCTTCTTATTCCAGGGCTGATATTATTGATTTGGTTTCTGAAAATGCTCTGCAATGTGCAGCAGCTCAATGGTGACATTTTTCAGGCTGTTTCCAAGACAGTAGTTTGTTGTCTTTTCCTGAATCCTGACAGTTGGAAGCAGATGACTAATTTTCTTTTTGAGGTATTTGCACTGTGGGTGTATGGCACGACTCCCACGACAGCAATTCAAGTGCTTTCACCCTGTAAATACATTTTGTATTATACTCAGGTTAGTCAGGGAGTGTTTTTTTTAAAAAAAAAAACAAACATATTTTAATAGGACCATTGAATGATTTAAAAAACCCACCGAGAATGGAGAGAATTAAAATGTATTTCAAGTGAAATCACGAAATCTTACAGGAATTAGGTGGATACAAGGTTTTGTATCTCTCTTGAATATTTGTGCCTCTGTTGTCTCATCAGAAAAATCAGGAGGATAATTAAAATGTCAAATCTTTGTATTAATAATAATTCAGGGAATTTGTTTGCTCTGGCTGAATAACAACTGTATTGATGGTGTGTAATTGTTAGGCCAAGCACTTCCAGGAGTTATCTGGGAGCACATTCTGGTAGTTAGGCTAAGATGAGGTCTGTTCCTTCATCCCAAATCTCTCTGCTGTGGTTTCCTCCCGACCTCGGGGCTGTTTCTTGGGTGCCCTGAGACTCCTGACCCCGCAGCTCATCATCAGATCTGCTGCACAGTCCATCCTTTACTGCAGCTTCAGTGTGGTGATGTTCCTTTTCCCACTTCCCAGTGCTCTTCCACCCCTAAATCCACTGAATTTTAAGATTAATTTTTTGGGACTAGCTTGTTCAGGGGTGAAAATCCATCCCTGCTGCTCCCACCCTGAGTTCTTCAACTACTCAGGGTGAGTAACTCTTGAAACACAACTCCTTGGTTTTTGCTTGGCTTGGACATTTCAGTTAAGTCCTGCTCACAGGCACTGTTTCTCTAAAGGAGGAAGGATGAGAGAAATACAAATCTGGGGTATATTTTTTCATTAATTCAATGTGATGAAGATTTCAGTGCAAGCTCAAACACCCCGTGTGCATTATATCTCTAAGCCTACACCGGCTTAAAATAATAACTACAGCAGCCAGGCTTGTTTAAAATTAAGAATAGGGAGCACATTAGCTGGCCACTGATCCTGCAGCTTGTGTGGAGCTTGTGCCTGGTGTCCAGGGAATGACTGGACGTGGCCCTCAGTGCCCTGGGCTGGGTGACAAGGTGGGGATCAGGCACAGGGTGGACTCCACGGGCTGGGAGGGCTTTTCCAACCTCAAGGATTCTGTGATTCTGTACTTGCAAGGATGGGAAACTTCATGGAGAAAAAATCATCAAGAAGGACCCTGGAAGTGCTGAACTCTTTCTGTTGCAGCTTGAGACGGTCTTGGTACTTTGTTTTCTCATCTCCTTAAATAATGATATTTGAGGTTTTACTGCAGTACAGGAGAATCCACAGGGCAGAACTTTGGCAGTTGCTTGAGCTTTGTACACAGCTACAGATCCCATCCCTGGGAATTTTTTCTGAGCTTGCATGAATGACAATGAAGCAAAAAAATGCCCTCTAATTTACCAAAGAAATGAGCTAAGTCATGCCAGGTTCAAACTACTCCAGAGTGTAAACTGCCTTGTTAATGCCAGAATACCTCTGCTGGTCTCTAAATCCAGCCTCTCCTGAGGAATTACTAGACCTCACACACCTTCTGTGGTTTCAAACTGAAAGAAGGTGGATGTAGATGGGATATTGGGAAGAAATTGTTCCCTGTGAGGGTAGGGAGGCCCTGGCACAGGTTGCCCAGAGAAGCTGTGGCTGCCCCATCCCTGGAAGTGTCCAAGGCCAGGTTGGACGGGACTTGGAGCGACCTGGTCTAGTGGAAGGTGTCCCTGCCCATGGCAGAGGGGTGGAATGAGTCCTTTCCCACCCAAACCATTCTGTGATACTGGAAACAAGACAAAAAATGGTACTATTCCTTCATCCATTGTTCATGCAGCGAGTGGTGGTGAAAAACATCCCCTGTCATCATCCTATCCTCCAAACAGCTGGGCATGTTTGGAGATGTTTCCAGCCTCCCTTGGAAGGGCACTTTTCCTTCCCAGTCGACCTGTAACACAACTGATCCCTCCAGTGCTGCTCTATGACATGCAAAAACCATCCCCACAAACTGTCACGGAAAGCTCAGAATTGTCCCAGTTTCACTCAAGTATTCTACAAACTGCTGCTTTTCCCAGGGCTTGCTTATAACATGGAAAAATGGTTCCATGACAGGGAATTTTGTCTTCATCTGTCTTCAAAATTCCTCTGTTTGGCAAAGCTCAAAGAGAAGCCCGTAAGAGCTATGAAACAATGTAGAAACTTTAGGTTTTTTAAGATCTGAGTGAGAACAGTTCCTGGGTCTGTAATTAAGAACCCAGCAGTGACCCAGAGGTGGGATGCAGGGAGGATGGACAGATCCAAGCCTGAGAAGTCCCCACTTAAAAGAGAAGTTTTCCTCAGTCCACAGATCCCAGAATGGTCTGGGTTGGAAGGGACCTTAAAGACCATCTTGTTCCACCCCCCAGATCTGAATCCAGCTCAGCTCTCCATCATCTCTGATGTTTCTTTACCTTCATTTCCCTGGGTATGTTACACAGGAGTTTTTTTAAGACTGAACTGCCTGTTCATGTCCCAGATCTGGAGCCCGGGGTAGCTGGAGCCTCAACAGTTTAAAAACAAACCACTTCCATCTTCAGACAAGTCTTCTTCCTATTTTTTCCCCATTTTTCCCCAGTCAAGAGGAGAGATAGTTGTACCTCTGTGTAAGCACAGGGGCTCAGGAGCAGCTGTCAGTTAGAACTCTGTTGTTTCATCTCCTGGTGAACGAAGAGCAGTGAGAAATTTAACACTGGAAAGCTCCTTTTGGTCTCACTTTTCCCTGCCTGCACAGGCACCTGGCTCATGGCTCTGTCTCTTTGCATCCTGATACTGCCAAGAGCCAAAATGCAGTTATTAAAGGATTATTCTAATTGTGAAACCTGGGAATTCAGTACCTTGTCACCCTTTTTTAAAAGAAGACTGATTTAGCAGGAAAACTCTCCTTGCAGGTGTTTTGGGCAGCTTGGTGACATTGGAAAGCTCCTGATCCCTGGTAATTCCTGTGGATATACTGAGCAAGAACTGTTTGCTTACACTGGTTTTAATCCTTCAGTATAAGACTTCACCAGTGTTTCCAGATTTGAATTGTGGCAATGTGCTTTTCTTGGCCTTCGTGGAAAAGTCCTGAGCCTTAATTTCCCTTCAGAGCTGCTGATCCCGACTGAAACAGGGAAGTGTGGTGGGGAATGACATTTCATCTTGGTTTTAAAGTCCAGTGAATAGCAACCAGATAGAAATCAAATCATTTTTCTGAGCACTTCAAATACTTTGCCTTTGAATTGTGCCAGTCGAGTGTATGCAGATAAAAAGCTGGACTGTATTAGCAAAGTAAGTTATATTTTCTGAGACTCAGAACATTCTTAGTGTCTTTTTTTTTTTTTTTGAGAAAACAGAGTATTAAGATCAAGTAATTTTGCTAAAAAAGAATATTTTTTTGATCTTTTTTTTCCATGGACTGGTTGTTGGTAAGGGTTCACTTTTCCTTTTCGTCCATCATTTGCTTGTTGAAAACCTCCCACCACTCTATTCCTCACAAAGGATGGATATAAACTGGCTGTGACAGCAGGATTATTTAAGTGCTCTCTATCTTAAATGTTATCGTGTCCAGGTACTCTGAATTATTACACATTAATGCTCCAGGATGTCTGTGAACTGTGGAAGTTTGACCTTTTTATCCACTCTGACAATCTGATCTGAAGCTTTGATTATCAGCAACAGGATAAATGTGTCCAACTCTAATGAAAAATCCTATCAAAAATATAAATCTCATCATCTTTTGAAGGCCTGTGAGTTACTGTGCTCTGAGATACTCATGTTACCTGCCCTTGTAGATCTAATTCCAGAGTGATTTTAGTGAGCTAATTCAGAAAAAAATGGAATATGAGGTTAAACTTGGCTGATCCTGGATCTTTTTCCTTGAATGATACTGCATCTTTCAATGATCAGTTGTAATTAATCAGGTTTCCTTTGTTTATATTTTGAATAAGAGAATTTTAAGGGCTCAAGGGTGGTCATGTGGACTGACAGCAGGTGTTGAAATAATTCCATGAGGAAATAGGGAATTTTGGGTTATGATGGAATAGTTCCAGTGAGGAGGTGTCAGTGTGTTGGGAGGAAGCATGGAAGGGCTGGTTTATAACTTGGAAAACCAAATTTCTCATGGTGAGGGCAGGTAAATGGATTTTTGTGACATCTTAGCACTGATCCTGCTTTGGGAGAAGGGGAAATAAGCTGTACTTGGGGAATGAGCACAGGACAAGGAGATGGGATCTCCACAGGCAAAGAATTTGCAAAACTGCTCTAGGGACCTAAAAGAAAACATAAATGGTCTTTGAATGCATTTTGCTTGGTTATGCTCAGAGTTTAGTGTGACACACACACCTTTTGGGCAGTGGTGAAGCCTGACAGAGCAGCTATTAATAATTAGAATTAATTGTGCACTTCCAAGAAGAGAGGGAATAGTTACACAAATGACTTTAAGAAAAGGCACAGAAGGGTGTTCTGCTGCTGTTGGAACTAGAAAATAAAAACTGCTTCTAGGGTAGTCAAATGCTTCACTTTAACACTGATCTTTGTGGAAACAGCTGAGAAAGTGGTAGGTGTGGATTAGAATTTAAAAAAAAACCCAACAAACACTCAACCATTAACGGCCCAAGGATCACAAGATCCACAAAGTGCTGATCTGTGCAAAAATTACTCCTTTTCCTTGGCTAAGGAAGATGCATCCAAAGAGATTTTCTGGCTCTGCCTTGGGAAGGTGAATTGTGACACTCTCAAAGGTGTTTTGGTGTGTCTGTGTGGGAATGAGCTGTAAATGATGCATAACTCCAGAGAGTTGAGCAACTCCAGAGAGGGGAAAAATGAAGGATTTAGGAGGTGATGGCAGGAGGATTAGTAAAAGGAATGTGAGTGCTCCAAAGGACAGGACAGGATGGATGAATATGAAGATCCCAATACTGGAAATAAAGGCATTGATCATAGTCCTCTTCCCATGGGCTGCTGTTACAGGCTCCAAAACCTGGTGTCGCTCACAATATGACACAATTTGTGCCTCACAGATGGAATGTGCCATGTTCTTTCTGGTTTTCATGTCTTTATTTGCAAAGCAGCTGCCTTCTGCTGTTCAGCTTATCTAGTGCTTCCCTCCATTTCCACATTTACTCTTAAAAATGGTTCTGTTAAACCTCTCCTTTGCCATGTCTGTAATTAAAAAAAAAACAAAACAAAGGGAGGGGAAATCCCTGTCACATCATTTCTGAACTGGCACATTCCTCCCAAAGGCTGGGCTTTCAGGGACTCTGCTCTTGTGAACTCTTTTAAACCTTCTTGTGTGAAATAAGGAGCTCCCTGGGTTTTGGGGGTGTGTGGATGGATTGAGCGAGACAGCAGAGGTTGTTACTGCCTTTATTTGCCTTGTCTCCTTGGGTTGAGCTGAAGAGCTGGGCTGGCTGCTGAAAGGCAGCAAAGCAAACAATCTGGGCAATAATTGCTTTGGCTCTCTGACTTTCTCCTCTGTTGAGGCAGAGGAGAAGTTTATGTGACCTTGGGGATGATTTCTGGCAGTGCTGGGAAGGCAGTACTTGGGTGAGGAGGCTCCCTGCTCTCCCCTTTGGTGAGACATCCATCCAGACACATAATACTGGTTTATTTTCTGCTTAGGAATGAGAGTAAGAGCCACAAATATCCCTTAGTCACTGAAAAGCATGAGCTGACATTTAAATTCCCTCCATAACAACATGTTCTTTCAAAGCCTCTTCGAAGGAGTTTGTTGAGAGCTCTTTAAATTCCTGAACCACTGCTGACTAATAAATGAATATAAATTATCTCTGAAACAGGTTCATTTAACTCTTGTCTAATGTGTAGCATTTGGCCTGTCAGAGTCAAAATACTGTGACTTGGTTTTGTGTGGCAAATTGAGCACTTTGTTTATTAAAATTGCTGATTTGTTGTATAATGAGGAGGGCCCACATTTCTGTTCCTTTCCACAGTAAGGATTTAAAGGGCAGGTCATCGTTGTTCTCCAGCAGCAAAATATTTTTGATTATGTGTTCATCTTGTGTAATACATTTCCTAGATGTTATTAGCAAGGTTTTAGAATTATTAACTTGCATTTATGCTTCACACAGAGAGAATTTGGCTTGTTAAATTCTGTATCTGAATACAGACAAATATGTCTATAAGTGATGTAGATTGCTAATAGTTTCTCATATAAAACTGGAGCATAAAAATGGGTTTGTGTTGTGCAGCTGAACCCTGCATCATGTAATATTCAACATTTTTTTTTAACTCTGAGCTTAATTGAAGCTGCAGCTCTGCACTTTCTTCATGCCTGACTTAAGGCATCCAGCAATGTCTGTGTTTTGCTGGCATATAATTTGTTTTTTTGTAGAAGCTTCCACATAGAAGGTGGAATTGCCACTTTGCCAAAGGTTTAGTAAATAATGATGGAAATAATACACAATTTTACTAATTTCCTCTGATACTGGGGGGGTCACAGGCTGGCTGTGCTTCTCCTCCTCCTCAGGTGGCTTTTCCCTTTCCTTCAGCAGAGTTGGGAGTTGGATGTTGTTGCTAATTGCAGATGATGTAGCACTGACATTTTGGGAAGTATAGAGAGATGATGCTGCTGTCTTCAGAGATACTGCTACACTTCTGCTGGCATTGACTCATTTAGTGATGAATTGCAGTAATAGCAGTTCAGGACCTACAGCACATTAGTGAAAATGAATCCACTGAGCACCAGTCCCAGGGCACTACAACAGCACTTAAAGAGCACTGATTTCCTTAAAGGGAGAAAAATCTGATTAAGGATTTTAGCTGTACCTTTGTTTTCTGGGTTTGTAAATTATTTTTTTAACCAGCAGTGTGTTACTTGTATTTGTTTCTTGCAGTGTGTTGTTCTAAGGAATTTAATATACATAAGAAAACCAGGAGAGGTCCATAAACACAGAACATTTCTTCCTGCTTTAGCAGATGGAAGACTCTTGTATTTTATAATAAACAGAGATGGAGCAGTAGCACTGCTTTAATTTCTTGGTATTAGCTGACCTAACACTTGTTATAACAGGAAAAAAGACCAACATGCTGAAATGGAGAAGACACGTAATAATTTACCCAGTGCTGGGTGTCAGTGGCAAAAATGTCGAATGAATGCAGCAATTGGAAAGAATTATTCTAATAAAAGGATGGGGCAGCCTATTATTGAAAGAGTTGTCTAATTTGAGGGGAATGGGGATAAAGACAAGCTTCATGTTAATGATGTGTTGGTGCTTTGCAGGAGAACAGAGTGTTCTCCCAGCTCTGGAGTGTGATCAGGGGAGAACAGCAATGGCCTGAGCATAATCTCCTCTGTGCAGCCTCCTTTAAAATCACCCAGCAGCTAGGAAATTAGGGATCTGGGATGCAAGGATTCCTAGAACAGGAGAAAATATGCAAGTTTGCATCTCCTTTCTTTTCCCTCCTTCCCCATCTTGACACCCTTCCTGCCCAGCACGGAGGGGGCATGTTTGGGTCGTGTCTGGAGCGTATGCAGGAGCAGCTGGAAGTGGTTCCAAGTACCCAGGAGTGCTAATAGATAGGCTCTTTTCAGTCAAATGTAGTCTTGTAGACTCTAATGCATAAGTCTGTGTGTCTAAGAGGCTGTAGAGATTTTCTGAACTGGGGTTTATGGATAGTTTCACTATTTTAGGGCTAATACAGCTTTGCCAGGTTGACATTATTTGAAGACGGTCATTGAGAGTTTTGTGCCAAGGGCATGCCCCTAATGTTGGCTACATTAAATAGCTCTGCTTCTGTCAGGGCAGTAAAAAAAATAGGTATTTGCTGCACCTGTTGCTGTGCTATCTTTGGGAAGAGATAAAAAACAGCTGTATAATTGTCTGGAGGAAGCAGAGGTATTTATAGCAGGTGACTTTGGGGGTGGGTGTTCCTGCACACAGGGTTCTCGGGGATCAGGTGATGAGTTGTGATGAAGAAAGAGTTTTTCTGTATTTTGGGATTTGACACGCTGCTTGACACTTCTGTCCAAATCTCCTGCAGTTTCTGCAAGTTAAGAAAGGCAGGGGAATTATTCTGAATAATAATTTTAAAAAATTGAACCATAGAGTCGTTCAGGTTGGAAAAGACCTTTAAGATCATGGAGCCCGTGTGGCTTTCAGCTACATCAAGAGACTCCCTAGTCTGAAGATCCAGGACTTGATAAAGTGCTGATATAGATAATTGATATTGATATAGATAATACTGTAAAATTAACTAAAAGCACTAAGGCTGTGTTGACAGCAGTGTCCAACAGCTGAGAGGACTTTTCAATGACAAACGCTTTTAGTTTTTAGGATTAACGTGATTTGTACATTCCTAAAGAAAGAGTTAAATTAAAGACGTACCTTTCTGGCTCAAATGAAAACATGGGCTGCTTCAAGAGGCACAGGCTGCTGGGTTCTTAATTTTAAAATCCTGATTTCTTCTGACAAATTGTGATTTAATTGCAGAAGTATTTAAAAGCACCCAAACAGTGCACATACATTTTGAGGTGTGTTCATTGAATAAAGATGAGGGAACTAAGGTGAGTCAGTCTGCAAAATGCTTGTTAAGGTTATGTAATAGAGGGATTGAACTGTCCAGGCAAACACTAAAGGTTGTACTGAGTTACAGTATTTATTTAATGCCTTATAGGTTGATTTAAATAATGAAAGATAGGGATAAACACAATTTTCTTTCCTTCTGCTTGAGTTTATTGTGTTGAGCTGTGTGAATGCTGTAAAAAATGCTTTGATATTCAAAGTTTTCATTTCATTTCCTTCTGAAAGAAATACCATGAAAAATTCAGAAGGTGAGAGTAAACCAGACAAGATTCATATGCCATTAATGGAATTATATTAAGAGTTGTAATTATATCCCTTAATCTTAAAAAGGTAAGTCTCTTACAGAATTAAGGTTTTTCTGCTGCTTTTCATGCCGTGTGAGGAATTATGGTTAATGCAAGTTGCTGATGTGAAAGCATCCTCACTAATCCTGTTTGGAGAGCGGCTCGTTCTGTGCTCCAAGGAAAAGGTGTAAGATGTATTATAGGCCCTTCGTTAAATAATTACTTAATTAGATCCCAGGACAAGCAGATACCAATCTGTGAATAGTGCTGGCAGGTTTCCCTAGGATTGGCCTCTAAAAAGCAGCAAAACTTCACGTGGGAAGCACCACGTGTGCGGCGATGGGTGCGTGTTGACGTCAGCAAGTTGAAGGGCAGGATTATTAGAAAAGACATTTTAAATCAGCTTAAACTCACGCGAAAAGCTCCTACTCACCCTTCTCTGTGAGCTTCTCCTTTCTCGAGCTCCTGTATAACACCCAACAACACCTTTATGGTTTCCTGACTGGAGCTGATCAAGCTTTCCATCATCTGAAGCTGCGCTTTCAAGTCCACAACTTCGGTGTGAGGCACGATTTGTTGGCATTCCTCGCTCAGGGCCACGGCCGCCTGGCAGGGCCGGCCCTCCTCCACGGGCGAGACGTTGACCTGCAGGGGCTGGTCATTACATTCGGTGGCCGGGCACCGCGCCCGCGCCGCGCACGCCCCGGCATCGCCCGCCGCGGGCTGGACACCGTTCAGGTGCACCGTCCTCCTCCTGTCCTCCTCGGCACACGGCGACCAGTCGCCGAGGTTGGGCAGGTCGGGCTGCGAGGCCGGCAGGTAAACGGTGGCCACCTCAGTCTTGAAGACCCTCCCGTGGTGGAGGGGCTGGGCGGCCTCCTCGCCGCTCAGCCGCGCCGCCGCCGCTCTCCCCCGGCTGGGCGGCCGCGCGGGCTCGTCCTCGGCGGGGTCGGCCAAGTTCGGGAGGGGAGGAGGAGGCGGCTCTTTGGGAGAACTGTGCAAATCGCTGCTTTTCCAGGCCTCGGCGCCGTCGTCGTGCGCGCCCGCGTTGGCGCGCTCCGAGACGTGGGAGATGAACTCGGCCGTCTGCAGGCTGCCGGCCTTCCTGCCCCACGGAACGGCCTCCGCCGAGCCCCGGCCCTCCCTGTCCTTCACATCGATCAGAAACCCGTTGTTCTCGCCCTGCAAGGTGTCCACGGTCGAGGCGCTTTTAAGAATATTCCCTTTTTTCCGGTCCAGAGGGAAGGTCTGGTAGCACTTTTTGAGATCGGGGGAAGTCTGAACTCCTGTGCTCTTGGTGACGTTGGGGATGGACCTGCGGGCGGGCACCGTCATGTACTTGCGATACGCCGTCTTGTAGGCGATGGCCTTGGCGTCCCTCTTGTCGGGGTCCTGCGTGCTGGCGGTGGAGGTGGAGAGCTGCTTGTCCCTCTGCTCGTTCTGGGCCTCGCAGATATCCTTAAACCTCACCTGCAGGGCTTTGTTCCGTTTCTTGATCTGCCGGTTGGGATCCAGCGCGTATTTCATCTCCAAGGCCAGGGAAGCCGCTGGCTCGACGTCACTGTCCGAGGCGGTGAGTAAGCATTTGCTGGGCTCCTTACTCACCATGATGCCTGCAGCCAAAAACAGTGCAAAAAGCCTCATATTACAACACAAATGCTAATTTCCCCCCTCAGGTTTGCAATATTTGGGCTGCTTTCCTACTTTTTCCCCTCAGGTTTGCAGTTTTTGGGCTACTTTTGTCTGATGCACCTGAAATGGCTGCCGCTCGCAACCGATGTGCTTGGCTCTGTAAAGTCATAGTTCTTCGTGTTAGATTTTGGTTTTTCTGGAGAATTCTGATTTTTATCTTGGTTTGTGAACACCTTCTCCTCAAAGGGGAGGATTCCTGGCAGCAGGAGCTTTTCCAGACCCCTTTTCAGAGGACAGGGATCATGGCTGCTCACTCAGCACTCGTGCTTCCCTGCAAATCAGTTCATGCTCCCAGTCCCTGAATTCACCTGACAGTTAATCAAAACTCCAGGGAAAATGAAAAACAAGTGTCTTTGTGCAAGTAAAGAAAACTCTAGAGCTCTGACCAGCCTTAATTCTCCTTTAGTGCAAATGTTTAGTAGCAAGAAGTGTCACACTGGCATTATTTTTTACACTGGGCTGGCTTACCAAACACGTTCTCCTGTCTGATGTATTCAGTGTCTTGGCAAGAAATTAATTGGTCATTAGAGGTGTTGTGATTTGGATTTTTATAAAAATTTACCTCATAGCCAAACCTAAATATAATCTAAATATAGGTTAATTATTGTTAGCAACTGGTTGGTGCTGCTGGATGCGTAGAATTTATGAACTAGGGAAGTTTGTGGAAGAAGTCAGCAGTGCATCAATTAAGGGTTTGCTTCAAATGCAAACCAACTCATCCTTTCCTTGAGTCAGTAAATGCCTTTATGATACAGCTGCTTATCCCAAAGGATCCTAAAGCACTAAAAAAACCCCTCCAAACCTGTGATGATTTGCAGAAATTACTTAATCTGCCATTGAAATATAAACACCTCCTCAAGGACGAGAAGATGCCAAACCCCCCCCACCAAAACCCAACAGCTCTGTGGTTGTTCAGATCACAAGGGAATCTGTAGAAGCAGGATAGTTAAGATCTCATTTTTACACCTCATTTGAAGTTGTCATTTTTACTCTCCTATTGCACAAATTTCTCCCTGAGACTTGCTGAATTACCAAATTCCCACTTAATCCAAATATTCTGCATGTATCTCCTACTTAACCACAGACGGACCCTCAGAGGGACTCGGAGTACGATGTAAAATGAGTAAAGGGACTTTCAGGTGTATTTAAAATAAGTTTTTAATTAAAATTCCTTTGTCTATTAAATAAAATATGTGGAACTCTTGAAGAGTTAAGTGCCACGATAGCATATGTTTTATAAAGCACAGGGGAGTCAATCCTTATGACTGGTCTATATTTAGTTTTAATTTAAGAAAGCATAATGGGGAAATTATTTTCAGTGGAAAATTGAATGTTTATGAGTTTTAAAAGCAATAATAACACTTCCCTAAAGATATTAAGATACGAGATGTGCACGGTTGGATGTCTGGGTCAAAAGATCTCATGCAAAGGTGTCATTACTTAATTTTTTTCTTAACCTTTTAATTCCCTGGTCCCAGTAATTTTTGAACAGGTAACTGAAATATTCTAGAATCCACCTAGTTTGCCTTTCTGTGTGACTTGTGAGGCTCAGGTAGAGGTGAATGAGCTGCACTTGTTTGAGGAGGGGAAGTTTCTGTCTGTCTCTGTGTGATGTAGTGGAGAGTCTGTAGAAGAAAGCAAAAGGAAGGAAAATGCAGGACAAAAACGTTCAAATAATGGATTTTGAGGTTGCCAGACTAGTTTTCCTCTAGACATGTTATATATACAGGCCTAGTAGCTGATACCAAAGTGACCAAGCCCCTGTTTTTGGGGAAAAGAGTGAAAAATGGGACTTCTAGGGGGAAGCCTGAACATTAAATTGAAGTAGAGTTATCCTTTTGTGCTGGGCTGGGGGGAAAGATCAGTTATCCCTGTGCCTTTAATACATGATATACAAATACAGACAGATTTTGAAGGGAAAAAATTAACTATATATGAATGTCAGGAATTTTTTGTTCCTGTTGAAACCATAACTCAGGAGCTTTGTTAGAGTCCTGTACTGGCTGTGTTAGGCTGTATTTTAATTATAAACTCGTTTGTGAGTGAAGTTATGGTTTTATTTGAGAGAAATTTTGCAAACAGAGCCCCACTGGGTCACAGCTTCCAAAGATGGGGATGGTAGGAAATACATCCATCCATCCATCCATCCATCCATCCATCCATCCATCCATCCATCCATCCATCCATCCATCCATCCATCCATCCATCTACCTAGAGTGGAGTTTTTGGAATGTTTTAGTGAAGACAGTGCCGTGTAAGATACAAACCTGATCTTGCAATTGGACACACGTGAGCTTTAGACACTAAAATATGTTGTAAAAACTACTGTCAAGCCCCAAAACTCTGCATTTCCAGTCACGTAGAACTACTGGAAGCCAATGTTCCAAAATGGTCTGGTAAATTAATGAGTTTACCAAAAACTAAATACAGGAACATAAAAGCCATTAGTGTTCAAATCTGCTAATGTGAGTTCCTGCACTACCAAAAAATTGCAGCAAAAATGAAATGCTGCATTTACAGAGATGTGAAATCCTCCGTAATTGCTTCTGAAAAGAGAACACATGTTTTTACCCAAAAAAAGGCTTAAAAAAATTGACTCTTAGCTCTGAAAGTCACCCATTACAGCCATCTCTGAGGATACCTCAGAGTTGTCAAAGTGAGTTTTCAGGCACTTGGTTATTTGACAGCAGGATCCGTTAACGTGCACTTTATTTTCAAGTATTGGCTTGATATTTCATGAGTGTCTCTGCCCTGTCTCAACTTCCAGGTTATTTCACTACCCCTTTAATCCCGTCATTTTTGGGGCTGCAGGATCACTGGGTTTGTTTGGAATGACTTAACATGGAGTCCCTAACCCAGATAAAACCAGGAGCCCGGTGCTGTTCTCCGGAGTAGATAAACAGGGAACTGTATTCTGCAGTTAATTTTAAGCATGTCTTTAATAGCCAATAAATTGATTCCTCACAAAATTGCTTGTCTCCCTTTCCCAATCTCCCAGGCCTGATTGGTTTGGCTGATCTGGAGTTTTCCCACCAGTAGCTTGGAGTAATAATTTCATAGATATCTGTGATTAAGAATGACAACAACCAAAAGAACTCGATTTTTTTCTAAGCCTCGCTCGGCTCCCGGTGTCTCCAAGGGGAACTCTCTGGGCTCAGCTGATAAAAGAACAGCTGAGCAAAGAGTGGATAGTGAGTTAAACACCTCACAGGGAAGGGTTTATATAATACCTCCTGTTTGGTTTCAGTTTTGGGTTGGACGAGGTGTTGCCTCCAATTTTGAGTTACTTAAAGCGTCGTCTCCGCAGGATTTTTGGATACTTTCGGATACTGAGTTTCTCAGTTTGCGTGAGCACAGACTTTGTGGCTCTCTCTGTCAAGCTTTGAATTTGAATTTTAGTTTCAGATGCCAATTACATACACATAGTAGATTTCAACTGTTTGTCTGTAGTTACTCCCAACAAACCCCGATTTGCTCAACTAAATATTTAAGTTATCACACAGCTTACTTTTTCCGTTTTTAGCTTTGATTTGTTTATAAACTTCTGGCTGATTACCCTTAAGGAGTGTTCCCCTATGTTTGAATATGGAAATAAACTATTAAATAATAATAATAATAATAATAATAATAATAATAATAATAATAATAATAATAATAATAATAATAATAATAATAATAATAATAAAGTGATGCACAGAGAAGCCTTAAGTTAGTATAAAATCTTCAGGGGAATTATGGAAACCAACAGTCCTGTTCCAGGGTGTGTCAGCAGGTAAAGTTTAGGTACAAATCTTTGCAGGACCTTCACTCTGCATCCAAAACTCTGCAAAGTCACTGTCCTGGGAGGGGGAATTACAGTGTGGAATTTCCAGACTGGTTAGTTAACGAAGGAAGAAGAGATTTGGAGCTCTTATTATATTATTAAATGTGATTTACATTTTATTTCTGTCAGTTTTATGCTCCAGAAGCAGACTCACAATGTGTTAATACAGACTGGACCTAAACTTTGCACGTTCCAAATGCAGATGGAAGGCACAGATTCCATGTATTCCTTGTGTTCTCAGACCAAATGAAGGCTTTGGAGATGCAGCTGAAAACAACTGTGCACATGTTAAGAGCACACAGGATTTTGTGTATGGCTGTAATAGCTTAAAATCATGCAAAGGGTTGCAAATAATTGGCCTTTTCCGTGTGAAGGAAGTGATCTGCAACATCTTTGGGCTCCTGAGTATATCCAGGTTGTGCTTCCTTGTGAGAGATCCCTGCTGCCTCACTTGGAATTTTTATATGCCTAAATACTACCAGAAAATGCTTGTTTTTCAAAAATCTGTAAGTCTTGTTAGTGTATACATAGAATATCATACAATTCTATTGTTAAAAATAAAGATTTGAAAGAAACTTAGATTTACTTCAGATAAATAAATACAATATGTTAATTCTAAATATCCCATTCATTTTGACTCCATTAAATTAGGAGTCTTTTCATTATTTAAAAAAAAAATCTTAAAAATCATATAGTATTATCCTAAATATTAATAAGCAATGTCCAGTAACAAGATAAAAATACTGGAAAAGATGAATTAGCTTTTAATTATTAGTTGTTTGCAGAAAGTTTGCCTGTGCTACAAAGTTTTATGGATTTTTAATACATAAGGACTGAGGATAAATTATGTCTTGCAGATAAATTCAGGGGTGCAGGTGTGCCCAGTTTTTGTGGGGTAAAAAGTACTGCTGACTCTTATTAGGAAAAGTGACGTGGTGGAGCAGCCTGTCATCATTTTGTCACAGAATTGTTCATGTAGAATAACAGAGTTTGCAGTCCTGCTAAATGTCAAACTAGTATTTTTTTAACTCCGTTTGGAAACCCCGAGGCACCAAACTTGAATTTTCTCTCTCTTGAACCTCCTTATTTATTGCTCACTACTGAAGTCATTCTTCCTGCTGCATTTCTAAGTGCCTTGGAAGTCTTTGCTTTGGAATAAACAGGATCATGTGGCATTTGATTTGTCTTTTCTCCCCTCCCATCCACTGGCAGGCTCTGGAAGAATGATGTATAAAATCATATCCCAGCTAATGGCTGAGATACCCAATAAATGCCTTTAAATGCTTTTGTGAGCTTCAGCTTTAGAACTAAATGGCAACAAATAAAATGTACGATTTAATATGCCTGGAGAATTTTTAGATAAAACAGGAATCTATTGGAGGATAAACTATTTAAGAATTTCCTTATGAGCCAAACCAGCTGAATGCAGCTGGTATATGCAATTTTCTCTAATTTTGACATCTCTACTGTGCTTTGTGAACACAAATTTTAATAATACTTAGGTTTTGTTGCTTCCTATATTGTGCATAAAATTAAAAGGAATCCATTCAACGTGATAAACTCCTGGAAAATAAGGGTTATGTAGAATTTTGCAACGAATAGTACCATTATCAGGAGATTTGCACTTGCATTAAGAACAGTGCAGACTTATGGGGTGAATTAATAACTATTAACTTCCCACTGGAACAAATGCAATGTCAGAAGATACTCCCTGCGAATTCATAGTGTTCTAATGCCAAACATTTGCTGGGATTTAGTGTTCTGGAAAAAATCATAGAACTGTTACAAAAATTATGCTGCTTTTTCTTACTGTGCTCTGCAGCTTATGGAGAATAGGAGGAGCAAAGGTTTATTAACATTATTTTGCCATGGAAATCTGGGCAACTCCTTGTCTGGGTTCCAGTGGCACTGGTAGGAGAAGGATGTGCTGGGGATGTGTTGCTGAGAGAATCACTCACAGTTCTGCTCTCACTACACTGCACTGTCTTCCAGGAGTCCAAAAGCCACACTACTTTCACTGCAAGGCTTTTTCATTTTTATGGGCCTTTCTGTTAAATAATTGAAAGGGCAAGCTGTTAAAAACAAGAGCGTAACGACAGTTCCTTATCTGCATTACTGGGGAATGCTCAGTGTTAATTGTTCTGAGTCGACATCGATGGGTTTTGTGGGTGTTTAAGGAAAAAAACAGCCAAACCACAGGGGAAAAGAGCAGTTCTGCTCCTTAGCTTTGACCAACAGGAGCTCTGGAGAGAGAGATCTGACTACTGGGGTTTGAAAACAGACACACAGAATGGTTTGGGTTGGAAGGAACTTTAAATGTCATCCAGTCCCACCCCCTGCCACGGCAGGGCCGCCTTCCACTATCCCAGGTTGCTCCCAGCCCAGTCCAACCTGGATGTGAATACTTTCAGGGATGGCCTGTGAGCTCCTACAGCAACTGCAGCTGGTTTTTTTCCTTCATCATAGATTTACAAATATTGGGTAAAGGGGAAGAAGGAGATGCAGGTTCCAGCTCCAGGCTTGGATCCTGCATCCTTGATTTTGCTGTGAGGTATCGGAGAGGCACCACAGCAGCACAAGAGATGCAGATCAGAGCATTCCCCTGGGAATGCAGGTGATCTCAGCCTATGGAAAGGGTGTTGAGTAGCCTGTGCTGGAGCTTCCTCCAAATGGGAGATGACAGCCAGGAATGACTTCCCTGAGGTCACTGGTTGGAAAGCAGCAGAGCCTTGTCAGCTTGCTCTGCCTGGATTAGGGTTACAGGCAGACAAGCTTGGGAGGGTGTGAAGGTGTGTTAAACAACTCAGCTGGGTAATTTAGGTCTAAAACCTGACATCATTAGCGGGATATTAATTGGGGAATAGTCTCAGTCAAGGAGTGTATTTGCTCTCCAGTGCTGTCAGCAGACACCATGAAATAAAGGCTGTCATTTTTCACCTTCTCGAGCAGCACATTCCTGAAGTTTCTGGTTTAAGCAGGTTCTGGCTCTGCTGGAATTGTGAATTATCCATGTATAGCTGGATCTGAGCGTGCTGATTTTGGGGAAAGTGCACAGATCAGTCTGACTTTGCTACAGCAAAGGCTTGTACAAAAATGAGTTTAGTTACCCAAAAAGAGGGATACAGTAGAGCAAAAAACTGTGTTTCGGTTGCTGTGCTGCAGGGGAATAATGGTCCCTAATGCTGCAAATCTTCATAAAAACTGGTTGTAAGATGCTTTTGAAATGATGTGAAGGAAGAGCCAAACTCTGATGTGAGGGGAAGTTATCTTAAATACAAACATCGGTGTGAACGCCCCCAATCTCAACTCCCACACTCTCAAGTTCTCATCCAGCATGAGGACTCGGGAGAAGGCTCGGAGTTGATGGATAGCACTGGTGCAAACAGCTCATTCCAGGTCACCAGGGAACATGTTTTTGGTTCCATGTGGGAAGAACTGTGTGGAGAATGAACAGGGAAACAATGAGAGCAGGCAAAGATGGTGTGGAGATGTAGAACACAATGCTCCCAGGTTTCGTGGACCTGGGACAATGTGGAATAAGACCTTAAAATAATCATGGTGTCCCTGCCTGTGGCAGGGAGTTGAAACCAGATGGTCTTTGAGACCCCTTCCAACCCAAACCATTCTATGATTCTGTGTTTCTGGATTTTAGGATGGGTTGTTTGTGATATGGATGATTAGGAAGTGCATGAAATAATTCAAGACCTTGTTAAGAATATTTTTGTCTGAGTTATGTACTCTGCCTGTGAAGCTGCAGAAGGGTGGCTGAGAACTCCCCTGTTATTAATGAGAATTGGGTGATAACTCCAGAACTGTCTGGGTGAGGCACCACAACCAGACAGATAATTTGCATCCCCTTTATTGTGGCTTTGTGTGCTTTTATCACAAGGTGTGAATGCGAGAATGTAACACATTATTCTCACTGACTTGCTCAACTAGAACTACCTAAAATACACAGATTCCTCTGGAATTCAGCAGCTTAGGCTCAGTCTGCAAGAAGGGCTGTGTGTTATCAGTGTTACCAGGCAGTTCAGGCATAATTTCTGCTGAGTGACTCTCTCCAGCAGTGGGATGTTTTATCTGTCTCTCTGTCAGCTCCTCAGAGATATCGCTGTGTTTTATTTGCCGATGGCCTTGATACACAAAAATGTGTTAAACTGATCCACAAGTTAAATTTCTTTACTCGTGGATGTCTCCTCATTCATTTCTGTTGGCATTCGCAGAGAATAATGAATATAATAACAAAATGGGCACGAACAACCCAATCACTAATGGTTTGAAGGAGACACTGGGCTCGTTGTAGATAAAGACACAAACATTAGTGATTTTACTGAATCCTGTCCTCTTCCTTCTCCCAGGAGGCAACTAATCAAACCAAAAGTATTTTTCGTGTCCCTAACTTGAAAATACAGCCCTGAATTGACACACCTGCTTAAGTGGGTTTGTACTGAGAATCAGAGAGTCCCCGTTCCAGTTTTTAAAGTCATTTCCACCGTGGTTGGGCTTTATAAGCTTTCACCTGACCAAATCCTTCCAAGCAACAGGATCACAACCTTGGCATGAGCATTGGGAAAAAAGAAAATGGAAGAGGTGAGGAAGGGAAGGTGTAAAACAAGCAGGGAAAGTGGGGAAGTGCACAAAACAAGCAAAGCCTTCTTTTTTTTTAACTTGTGACAATTCCTCCTCACTTAGACCAGATGGAATGAGCTTCCAGTGCTTTTGTTTTTAAACTGGTTTAATTTTGTAGCTGTGTGGGCTTTATTTGTAGGCATGTTACAGCAATCATGGGCAGGCAAAAATAACACAACTTGCTTCTCTTTCCCATGGATGTCATAGACATGAGGTAAGGCTGGGGTTTTGTGAGGTGTTCAACTCTTTTTGATGTGGGCTGAGTCTGAGACGAGGTATCAGCGATGTGCAGAGTCTGGGGAACGGGACGTGGTGGAGCTCCAGCACAAAAATCTCTTGTAATGACAGATATAGAAGTTCAGATCTGCACCCAAATATAGCAGGACTTGGAGGCCTTCAGCTTTTAAATCCACCTCTGTTTAATTCAGACTGTGAAAATGGCCCTTACCCTTTTACACTGTATCAAATCCAGCAGATTTAGCTGGAAAAACTACTTCTGGAGTAAAATCCAGCAAAGTGGACACCAAGATTTGCTGTTTGATCACTGAATTATTATTTTTACACCCAATTCTCTTTGCCTGTGAGACTCTGCATGGATGTGGAACTGGAAAGCAGCTTTAAGGCTCTGATCACCCCGACATGGGGCTGTGCATGTTCATGAACAAGGTGAACTGTTGTCAGTATTAAGGGATAAGTTTTCTGCCTGAATGTAGTAAAACTGTAATAAATAACCTTCAAAGTGAGGATCTGCTACACTACAGTAAGTGAATTGAGTGCATTCTGTGTGGTCAATAACAATTTAAAATTGGCAGTATCTAATGAGTCGTACTCGTGTGTGTTCATAGGTTATACAGCATTTTCTAAGCAAGCACTGATTTTCAGAAGCAACTCCCACTGAATTTACCACTCTGAGATGATTTTTTTCCCATAAAATATGCTCATGATCTCATTTCCATAAAGCCTATTTAATTTGCAAACTGATTAGTAAAAATACAAAGGGGGTAGGGGCTATAAAGTAGATTTGTTGCTTACATGTTTTTTAATATCTCACACAAATTCTCAGCAGTTCTTTAAATCGTGGCTGTCAGAAAGCAGAATATTAACAGCTAGTTCAGATAATCACGTGAATTTTTTATGCTCTCAGATATTCTAGATTTACTATCATTTCCTCAAGTGTGCCTGAATTATGGGACCAGACATCCTCCGTTCTGCCTGACCTGTGGTCAGAATGGCCTTGAGACATCACAGCTCAAGAGCTTTGTGGAAGTATCCTGACATTTTAGCCTGGATTTTTGGCAGGCTCGTAGGTTTTCCCTGGCTTTCACCACCACATCAGTCACGGCAAAGGATTGGCATGGCTAAGTTTGGCTTTTAAATTCTGCAGAACAGAACATCAGTGTTGATATTTCCTTGTCCTTTGCAGAGTCTGTGGTTGAGTCTGGATCTCCAGGTAACTAACGGTGTGCTGTGGTGACCAGTAGGGTTTGGACACTGGTGGTGCTGGTCAGGAAGGTGATTCAGCAGCTCTTGGGCTCCTTCTCTATGTTCATCTCCACTGAACTTTCCTACTCTTTGTGTCCCCTCTGATTTAATTAGATATAAATTCTAATATATAATACTGTATGTGTGTCTCTCATGCAAAAATGCTTCGTTAGTGCAATAGTTAACTGGGAAAAAAACCCACAGTGATGATCTTATAAGGTACTTGTTTGTGAGCTTAATTAGTAGAAGGGTGCATTGAATATTAGGTGCTGGCCCTCTTGATAAGTAACTGACACTTTCTCTTCTGGTGCTCTTGCCCAGCTGCTTTTTACGTGTCAATCTGGGGGAAAGGCACTGATTCTATTCAAGATTAGAATTATCTTGAGCATCTTGTTAAAAATACACATCGTTAATAATGATGGAGTCCTAAAGAACACACATTTTTCATCAAGGGCATCATGACATCCTTACAAAAAAAAACCCCCCAAAAAACTGATTTAATATCAGCCTTCCCCATTCTGTGAAGGCAGGATGCTTTCGATGCAACAGCACCTTAAACTCTGGGGCAGGAATTTTATTTTAGAACTGTTAGAACAATTCCATCTGAGCCTTTGGATTAGCAATATACATTATGAATTTCTCCTGAAACCAGGGACCATATGCCATCACTGTAAGGCAGAATATCAACCTCCAGGTAGGTGATAAATCAGTAATATCTGAGCACTGTGATCTTTTCATCTGAGTCTGAATTTCTAATGCCAGAAGAAAATCCAGCTTTTAACTTAGAACTGGTATTTGTACTGGGAGAGAACAGATCATTGTAGTGGAGACAGAGCAGGCTCGTAGGACACCAACAGGCATCACACCAAGAGTAAGGAAATACGTTGCTCTCCCTGCTTTCGTATTTTTACTATAGGTCTGTTCCCTTGAAATTCTACATTAAATTCATCTGAGTACATGGCTAGGACAGTTGCATGTCATGTGATTATTTTTATTTATTTATTTTTAGCTAGTAGTTTTTCCAGCCAGCAGCCTGATTTTAACCTTGGTACATGCAGCATTCCTGGCAGCACTGTAAATGTGAACGGTGAGCACCATGGAACACTTCAGGAGAGGGAATAAATTCCCAGTTTATATCAGACCTGACCTGTTACTGGTTTGCCTTTTGTTACCGCTTGCCAGCAGGGAAAAAAAAATTGATTCTTAGAGGCTGGAAAAAACAGGTCTTCCCAAACTTCCCAATCCCAGAGCCTAATGAGTTAAATTTTCCTCCGAGCAGGATTTGAGCTGCTTAGACACACAAGGTCAAACGGAACCGCTCCATTACCTATTCTGACTCGTGCAGAGAGGGGGGCACAGCTCCTTTGGGACAGAGCCCTCGGGAGACGGTGACATAAGCAGGGAATATATTCCCTGCTCCCAGCATTGCAAGATGTCCCTATTTTTCTGGGGCCGGCTGCCCCCCGCCTCCCCCAGGCTGATCCCAGCGAACTGCAGTCCTGCATCCCCTCGCTGCCGTAACTCCCTGTAAACATGGCATTAAGTACAGGCGTTGAGGTCACGGGAGAGGATTCGGACTAGAGATAGGGAGGCAAGATGGAAATGCAGAGCGGGAAGCTTGGGATGCCTTGCAGGATGCAAGGATTGTGACTTCAGGGATGGATCCCTGCTACCTTTTGTCCCGTTTTCCCACGGCGTTTTCACGGCATCCCCGATTTGTGCCGATGGTGATGAGGGACTTGGGTGTATTAAATCGTGAGAGCCCTGCGTCTCGATATTCACACTTCACTGAATAGCAGCAGTTCAGCCCCCGCGGAGGATTTTTGGGTTGGTTTGGCTTTTAATAGCAAGTTAAGGGATGAACGCATCCGATGCTCCTCCATCGCCGCGCCGTGCGGACACTTCATTAGGACGGCTGAAGTTAATAAGCAGCGGTAGTTCCTCGCCATCAGCCATGTGAAAAGCTAAAGCACTTCGTGCATCCTCCGAAAATCCTCCAGCTACACCTCTCCCCTCCCAGGCACCGCTGGAAAGGGAGCGGGGAAAGAAAGGCTGGCATTTTGCTAGATCGGGATATTCTCTCCTTCTCTGTCACGAAAGTTATTGGATGCAGGAGCTGTTCCCAGGCAGGCAGATACGCTATTGCATAACGCTGGCGCTCAGCGCCAGCCTTTATCCTCATCCCTACGAAGTTTTCCGCTGGAAAAACCAGCGGAGCGGGGGGTGTTTTTGGGTCTGGGGGCGAGCGAGCCGCGGGCAGGGCTGTCCCTTACCTTATGCTTCCTCACGCAGAAGTGGCGGTCTGGGCGAGCATCTCCCTCCCGCCGCCGGGGCGAGCTGGGCGTCAGAGCCTCGGCGCATCTGCCGCGGAGGAGCCGCGGAGCCGCCGCCGCCGCGCTCCCCGCTGCCCTCATGGGCTGCGGCGGGGGCTCGGAGTCCGGGGGTCCCCTCGGCCGGGTCCCCGCCGAGGGGAACTTGTTGAGCGGGACCGGCGGGCGTCCCCCAGCCGGGCGGGAGCGGGGAGGAGGAGCCGGGGGCCGGGCTGGCGGCGGGGGCGGGCGGGGGAGGTGGGATGGTGGGATGGAGGGATGGAGCGATGCTCGCCGCGCGGGGTCCGCGCAAAATGAAGGGGGGAACCGGGAATCCGCCGCTCGCAGCCTCGCTAAAACCCCACAGTTACTCCTCTGTTTCCTCGACGCGTGGATTCGTTAATAATAGATTCATACACACCGTCCCCGAGCACCCCGGTTTTCCAGTTGCGCTACGGGAGCACTGGAGCAGCCGCAGAGTGGGTGATGCTGATCCACTGGGAATCTCAGCGAAGCACTGGGTTAAAGCTACGCGGCTGCGTTTTATTGGGAGGGCAAGTGTTTGAGGTGCTGAAGGAATAGATGCTCCCATTTGCTTTTAAAGCTCGGGGAAAATGGATGCGAGTTCAGAGCAAAGCCCTTTGGTAGAGCAGCCGGGATTGATAAATGCGATAATGGGCTTAAAACTTCAATCCCATCTTTCCTCATTCTCTCTCAAACCACTTTGTCTTTTTATAGAAGGTTTAGTTTTTCATAGCAAAAAAAGTTGGAAGTTAAATGGGTCGTGTGTATTTAACCAGACTGACTGACAGAAGATGTCACGAGAGGCACGGGAATTGGTCCGAGTTGGGAAGCGGTGGGTCGGTCTCCTTTCATTCTGAGAATTCCAGTAGTTTTGCTGTTTAATACTTTTCACCATGGCATAAAACTCACCTAACCCAGGTGCCACCAGGTGCAGGCCACAGTTTCTCTGTGGTGGCACCGCCTTGGCCATGGGTGGCGTTGATGAGGATTGTTGATTTTGGGGTTACTGAAGCAGCCCCTGATTTGAATTGGCAGCTGCGAGCGGCCGGACGAGCCCGAACCGCCCCGTCAGTGCCAGGGCTGACAAACACCTCAGCACAGGAGGGAGGGACACCCGGGCTGGGCACTGCACGAGTCAGTGCATCCACAGGGCAGGATGCAGCAGAATTCCTGGCTGGAGTCCTGGGTGTCTTTCTGGAGTTAATTAGCTGGAGCAGCCCATTGCAACAGGGAACGCACGGCGCTGCCGCAGCGGCCGGAGCATCGCGCCGGGGCCAGGCTGGGCAGGGGAGAGAGAGAGAGACCCCCAGAGTGGGCAGGGACATCCCTGTGGGCACAGCTGCCACACAGACATCGGCGTGGAGGTGGATCCACAGAATTCCTCGCTGGTTAAACTGCAGTTTGGCTGTGCAGGACTGGAGCAGAGCAGTGTTCAACAAATCAGGCAGTCAGCAGAGGGCAGCTAAGTTGCTCTCCCTGCCTGTACCTGTCCAGGTATCCGACTGCCCTCCTTCCTCTGCTCCTTACTCTGCAAGTTTGCTGCTGATCCCTAAAAGAGGGTGTCCAAGGGGGTGATTTCTGCATCAGCTGCTGCTCTGCCCTGGGGTAGGAACTGGGGGCTCCCCAGTCTGGTGGCACAGCTTCGATCACACTGAAGATCTCTCATGGTATTTTATCAGAGATTCTTTGTCCCCAAGACATCAGTGGGGAGAATTAAATATCAACTTGCTTGTTGATGTGACAGCATCCACCATGCTTTTGCTTTTTTCCTTTCTCTGCTTTTCTTTCCAGCAGTGCTGACTTGCTCTATTCCAGGTCCTCTGTGGATTTCTCTGTACCAAAATAAATGTGTTTTTTGGCTGCAGCCTGTACACAGACGTGGCTAAAATTACATGGTAGGGTGACCATGTTTTAAATAACGTGTGCTACTTGCACAGAGGAAATAGATCAGTGGTAGGAGATGCTGTTGCTTTTCCCAGGCTGAAGATGTGACTTTGCACAGACCATGATTACTAGAAGAAAATACTCGATATCCTGAGTGACTTGAAAGGAGAATCTCTCTGACAGAAGCAGCAGTTAAACATCATTCTTGTCTTCTCCATAATGATATTTAGAAGCTGTTGTCTCAGGGCTGATTAGCCTTGCACAGCATTATGCATATGCCCCATTTATAAACCATACAGCATTTTCTGTAGATTTTTAGGGAATTAGAAAGTACTTTCTAGTTCTGGACCAGATTCACGTGTAACTACTGACACCATTGGTGTGCCCAGGGATATTTCAGATGAGGGTTTGTGAAGAATGAAGTGTTTCCTGATTATTGTGGTTCACGTTACTGTAAAAGCACGTAGAAGTAAATACACTGGGAACCTGGAAATGCTTCATCATCCCCTTTGCCAATTTTTTAGCCTTTAAAAATGCTGAGCACAACTGTTGCATAATGAAATGTAGTGTCAAAGCAGTGCTTGAGAAGGGGGAGAGAGGTCGGGCTTCAGCCTGGGAGGATGCAAAGAGAAAAGAGACAGTTCAGTTTAATTGTTTTAGATTACAGATTTATTGCTCCCCTAATGGAGTGTCCTGCCTTCCCAGGTTGCCTTTTTCTCCCAGTGTTTGTCAGGGAGGGGTGAGCACTGCCCAGGGCTGTGATGGTGTGTTCCCATGACACGGGCAGGTGGGTGGGTGGAAGTCCTGCCTTGGACTTACGGAGTGAAGGAGAAAATCATATATTTGAGACCATATATATATATATATATGTATTTTTAGTGGTGTTCTCTGTGGAGAAGTACAGCAAGGGGTCCTTCTTCCACACTGCTAATTGCATAATAAATTTGGGGAGGAGTGTGTACTTATAAATGTTAATCTTCTAGCACAGCCTGATGTTACAGACTTCAGATTTTCCTTGGTTTTTTTTTTCTTAAATTCAGCTTCTGGGAGAGTGTGAGGAGACAGGGCATTACTGAATGACTGAGGTGCTGGTGTGGGAGGGTCAGCCTGTGCCCTCCTGGTTGGCAGCACCAAGACCTGTCCTCCCCACGCTGAGGTTTTGGCTCAAGGGCTGCTCCTGGGGGGCTGTGTGTGCTGAGCAGGTGTTCTGTGTGATCACCCTTCACTAGAATGTGCAGGTCCTACACTGAAATGCTAAAATGTGATTTTCTGGAACAGTCTATGAAGTTCTTGTCATTCTTTGAGGAAACAAGCTGGAATCCAGCACATGGAAAAGCATGTGGCAGCCAGAGCTGGAGTTATCATTGGCTGTTCCAGAGAGCACCAGCGAGGGGAAGGCGATAAACCAACACCAAAGGGCTGTTCAGAATCAGCCTGAAAGCTGCTGTTCAAACTTCCCCTGGTTTGAAACGCTGAGGGGCAGGTTCAGGGGTGAGTTCAGGGCCCTGTGAGTAGGGAAGAGCCAAGGAAACGTCCAGTGTCACGTCCAGGTGAAGGATGGGCTGGAGATGCCCCTTGGCAGGCTCTGCTGAGCTGCTGATGTGTCTGGGGCTCGGGAAGGTGTCACAGCTTGGGACCATTCCTTCAGAGCCTGCTGTTGGATCTACCTTCAGTAAATTAGGAGGTGTAATTTAAGTCCCAACACTAAATACCTGAGCTAGGCTCCAAGGGATATACACAGTCCTTTAGGACCAGCCTAATTTGTCTCAGAACATTACAGATTCTGTTTTAGGTGAAAGAAGGGTGAAGTTCACTGCATTTGAAACACAGATGTGGACAATGTTGTATCTTTTCTCCCTATAGTCACTTGGGCCCAGTGCTGTCACCCAGTCTTTGCTAAAAGCAGGTATTTTGACATTGCTGAATCTTTATTCCCATGAATTAGGTGCTTTTTCCAGGCCTTTGGATGACATCTGCCTGCCTTCCTGGACTACGTTGGTTATTTGTTTATTTACTTATTCCAGCCTGCCATTGGAAGAAAAATGGTGGGATGTTAAATATGCTTCTCTGCTCCAGCTGAGGTGGAGGCAAACTTGGCTTGAATTTCAAACAGGTCTCCATGCAGTCAAATCCTTGGAGGTGCTCCTTGCTTTGAGGAAGGATTTATTCTGCTTGGCTGTGATGCCAAAGAAATAAGGTGTCTCAGAGTCCTGTTCAGCAGAAATTTGAGGGATTTGATGTAGTGTCTTGCACCATGATAAGTTTTTTCCGTGAGCTTGGACAATTCATTTGAGCCTGTGCTGTTGTCTTTCTTTATCTGTTGAAGATAATCTTTATCTTTTGAAGATAAAGTGGATTTCAGCCTATGTGTGTAATACCCATAATACCTGTGTGCAGCTAAAATATTAACCAGCTCATTGAGGGAACTGCTCTTTGTGGGTTTGCTGCTCTAAGAAAGAAAATGCTGAGTAACCTCATTAGCTCTGATAGTTATTTCTGTGCTTTGTTGGGATAAGTAGGAGCAGGATTCAGTCCTCTCTCTCAAATTCTCTTTAGAAGAAAATATAACAGCAGGTTTCAGCAGCTAAAGCTGAGATTTTGGGTTCCAGTTGAATGGTGTCCCATCAGGAACCCAGATTGCTGTAGATGTTTATCATTCATACGAAGAAAAAAATCTGAATTTTCTTGGAATAAGAGTGGGAGTTTTTTCTTATTTCCACTGTGTTTCTAGTTCAGAAAAGTTCCCTTTCAATACACAGATATTTTTGGGAAGAGAACTAAAGTGGTTGGAAATCCTTGTTTGTTCTTCTGAGGATGAGGATTCTGATCTCTGGTGGTGAGGAATCATTTGTCTGATCAAGATGTTCTCAGTAGGTGCTGAATTCTGCCCTGGTTCCATTATCATGCAGCTTGTACAGTGTGGAAATAAATGAGGGGCTGGGAGAGTGTGATGTATGAGACCCTAAATGGCTGCATTTTGTTCAGATTTGAAAGGCAGTTTAGCTTGTCCTCATTACTGATGACTTGTGCTTTTATAGCCCTTCTTTCTGCATTTCAGAAATCCTTTGTGCCCATCTGAATAATAAATCACCCTGTTTGATTTGCTCAGCGAGAGCAAATGTGGAATTACATCCTTATTAAGATGTCTCGAGAAACTGGGAGTGTGGGGGAATTTGTTTTTAAAGGAACATTATGCCAACTTTGTTAATATTTTGGTTTGTCTCGTTTATTTTCTTACTTTTCCAGATTCCGGGGATTTCTCTCTGACTGCTTTATGGCAAAGGGAAAAATACTGCCCTGCTTAAAAATAAAAAAATCTGATCAGACTTCTGATTGCCTTCAGACAAATGGTTTCAGATGTAAGCACCTAATGAAATTTGGAATGAGCACGAATTCCATCTTAAAATTCAAGTTATGGACCAAAAAAAAAGGCAGATCTAACAAATAATGGGGATACTGCATCTGCTTCCTATTTGCTCTGTGGTGGAATATATTATTTATACAACATTGATTTCATTAGATGGAGGATTTAATGCAACTTTTCTGTCAAACTGGAGAACATTCAGTGTTATAAAGTAATGTAAACTCCCAAACCCTCAGCAAGGTTTTCTCAGTTGAAATACTGAACTATTTAAAATTTGAATAGAGCATAAAAATATAGACTTTTATATGCTTTTACATGTTGCCTTAAAGTTAGAAGCCCAGAGAGCATCCTGGTCCTATTGCATAATGTTTAACAGGAAAAACAAGCCAAGATTAAATGTATGAAACAAGTGAAAAATG
This sequence comes from Lepidothrix coronata, assembly GCF_001604755.1. Classification (NCBI taxonomy): domain Eukaryota; kingdom Metazoa; phylum Chordata; class Aves; order Passeriformes; family Pipridae; genus Lepidothrix; species Lepidothrix coronata. Next base: position 4,765,778 of record NW_016690205.1, read on the forward strand.
AAAATATGAAATTATGGAAGAGAGAAATAAGTGACCAGAGCAAATAGATGTAAATTGAACACACCATTTCTGCAGGTGCTCTGAGTCTAAACCAAAATTAGAGATTTTGGCCATAATGTTGAGAAATGAACTCTTTAGCAGAGTTTCTAAAATCCCTGAGCAGGCACCAAAATCTAATTGCCCTCAATAACTTTGATGCACGACACAGAGATGTGGTGGCAGTGAATAAAAAGGGATATAAAGAGGCAGGTTGCAGTATCGTGGGCACCCCAAATTTAGCCATATGCTCACAATTAAGAGCTTCCACTCCTTTATTTATTTTTTTTTCTAAATAAAATGACCTAAACTCTTAGCTTTTGCAAATAAGAATATGCTACATTCATGACTGACTGTGCAGACACCTAAATCTTTTATGTGTTAAAATATATGTGACTAAGTTTTAACTCAGGAATATGAGAAGTTGTTTTTAAAGTCCGAAAATCCTAAAAGCACAGGTTATTTAAATAAGTTGTGTTGTGCAGGAGCCTGATGATAAATATGGGAAGCCTGATAATGACATTAAATGAGTTTACAGTTGACAGCAGGAGCCAAGTGAAGTCCTTCTTAATCCGTGGTCTGTAGCTCTTCAAAATACAGTTCAATAAAGTGCCTCTGTCTTTATAACTTCTGGGCACTATATTAAAAACCATTAAAAGCAGCACCACATTTTGATTTTCTTCAATTTTTAAACAATTTTAAATATTAATATGTAGCAGCAGTTGAGGAGCATAATTAGCAGATGCCTTAAATCCATGGGTGTCCATCAGCATTGCAGGAAAGCCCAATAACTGAAGGGGCTCTTGGGAAGGAGGGAGAAACCTCCAAAACCACAGAAATAAATTAGTAGTTTTGGTAATACTGTGAAACCTCCTCAATTTGCTTCTAGGAATTCAAAGTGGTGCCCCAATATTTGAGTGTTTCCACATCCCTCCCTTGTCAGTGCCCTTCTGCCCGAGCCTGGATGGGGAAATTTTTTGGGTGAGAGCTGGAATGATTGTTCCTTGTCTCCAAACTTTACTTGACTTCATGCATTCCCTCGGTGGCCTTGCCTTTGCTGCCTGGCTCCAGGACTTGCGGAGACACAACTTCCATGTTTTTCACTGTGTGTGGAAAATAAGTGCCTCAGTTAAAAGTACCATCTCATATTTGTTTGAAATTCATCTCCTGTTCACTCCAGCAGCTGCCTCCTGTTTTTCAACCTGTGAAATCTGGAACACCAGCTGTGCACTCCTTTCATCCACCACCACTATGGATTTGGAAATCTTGGAAAAATATAAATCCCCTCTCTGTCTTCTTGGAAGAATCTGTGACTTTGTGGCCTCTTCTCAGGAGGGAGCTTCTCCAGCTCCTTGTCCTGGAGGCACAGACTGGTTTGGGTTGGAAAGGACCTTAAAGACCATCTCATTCCATCTCATTCTACCCCCCTTTCCACTAGCCCAGGTTGCTCCAAGCCCCGTCCATTCTGGCCTGGGACACTTCCAGGGATGGGGCAGCCACAGCTTCTCTGGGCAACCTGTGCCAGGGCCTCCCCACCCTCACAGGGAAGAATTCCTTCCCAATATCCCATCTAACTCTGAACTCCAATAAAAATCTCTCTCCATCTTTCTTCCAAATCCCCTTTAAATACTGAAAGGCCACAAGGTCTCCCTGGATCCTTCTCTTCCCCAGGCTGGGATTTTAGTTGCCCTTCCCTGTACCTCCTGCAATCCCTTCTGTCTCCCTCAAGCTGTGGAGACTGTATTTATTTACTGAACTCAAGTTTTCCTTCCCTGTGAGTTGCTGTGAATCCAAGTTTTCCTCGAAGGCTGGTAGGAAACGCCACCGGGGCTTTATTTGTGAGCTGAGCTTTTCCTGGGGCCGATGAGCTGGGCTGAGGAGCTAATGAGGTTTGTTTGGATGTGTAATTCTGTTATTTCACATCAATTACCCAGTGACAGATAAGCTCTGCAGGAACTGATTATCTAAATAAGGGGCTTGATATCCTGGGGGAAAGCTGCTGGGGACTGAAGGTGATGCTAAATGGACAGGGAGGGACATGGTGTGACTGATGCTTCACCTCACACACATTTTTTGGTGGCTGAGACAAGTTGGGGGGAAAAAGGTCAAGCCCCTTTCTCTTGTCACTGTAAAATCACAGGGTGGTTTGGGTTAGGAGGGACCTTAAAGCTCATCCCATTCCCAATCCCTGCCATGGGCAGGGACACCTTTCACTAGACCAAGTTGCTCCAACCATGTCTTGACATCCCATAAGAGCTCATTTAATAGACAATTTATGATGTGGTGTTTTTCACAAAATTTTAATTGAACTTGAAATTATCTTTTGGGGCATTTTTTGTTTGTGATTTTTGGTGATTTTCTTTAAATGAAAACTGTTTAATTTCAGGTGTTATCCAAAATTACTAGGTGAAGATTACTGGCTAGAAAAACCCCAGTGACTGGAAAAAGCAAAATGCATGTTAGTTTTTACATTTAATAAGGAAAAAAAAGAGTTTTAGTAATACGCAGGGATGCAATGAGTACTTCCCTTTTATTTATTCATGTTTATCACTTGCCTTGAATTATAAAGATATTAATTCCTACCTACCAGTTAATGACTTTGGGTGATGTTTGTACTCTCTTTATGCAGAAATTGCCCATATACCTCACAGTTACTTATAGGAACAGACTTAACCAGGGTTACTTCTGTAGCCTTGAGAGACTTTTGTCTTGCTCTAAGTAGCTTTTCTAAGGTATTTTTAAAGCATTTTTTTATAATCCTTTTTTTCCCCTCCCCAACAGATGAGGAATATTTTCAGCCATACCAACAGAAGTAATTCTTACCCTTTTCAAATCTCATTTTTGCCAAATGTCAGGAGTGGGATGAGTCCTGTAGGCTCTGCCACCACACAGGGTTGGTTTATTCTCCTGCTGTTGTTTCAAATGTTACACCTAAAAAAATTGTGGTTATGATGGTTCTGAATGCACAGAAATTATGTCAGGAAAAGTACTTTGAAAATAATGATACTATTGCAGTAAAATAGGAATAAAACATTTCACTCCTGTTTTGAGAACTGAAGATGGGATTAATTGGGATTTTTGAGATCTCTCAGGTATTTTGCTTCTTCAGCTTTTCATATTTTCAGTATATCTAAGTAGTACTGTATCATATAGAAATATTTGAATTCTATAGTATTTTAATCATAGAATCACACAATGGTTTGGGTTGGAAGGAACCTTAAAGCTCATTTAGTTCCACCCCCTGCATTTCCACTGAGCTTTTGCTGTGCACTGGTTTGAATTTTATTTATTCTTTCTTAATATTTGTTTCACATTTTGAATATATATCAGAGTTACTTTGTCTCAGTTGTACTGTTCTGAGAGGATTGAACTTGGCAGAGTCTGGGATGGGAAATCCTGAGTGAGTCTGGGCATGGAACTGAGCATCAGAACATGGAAAAGAGGTTCTGCTTAGTCCTGTTACTGCCCAGCTGGGAGGAAAAAAAGAAGAGGGTGTGGATGATGGAATATCCATGTACATTTGCTTGGAATGATGTGGGAAGGGTGAGCTGAGCTCTGTGGACCAAACCAGCCCCTTCCCACCACCTTCCCAGGCACACGACCCGTCCCTCTGCTGCCACTGCAGCCATAAAGGTTGATTTGTACTTTGGAACGTTTTAAATCACTGGTTTTAATCTTGGTTTGGATTTAATTGCTTTTTTCAGAGAGAGATTAGTTCTCATTTAGGTGTGGATTTGTAATTAAAAAACATCTCTCAACTTAAGTTGCTTTTGTTGCCCACACGCATCAGCCACACGTGTGGGAAAGCAATTACAGAGCTGAATATACTGAATATACATTTAATCCTGGTGTTAATGTGAGGGGCATTGTTAGAACGTGATAAATGACTTCTTATTTGGGAGGAGATTTACTTTTTTCCCTTCTGATTTCTGCCAAGACCAAGTTGGGAGGAAAAAATGAAATTCAATTATAAATCAAAATTTATTTCAGTGGTGGAAAAACAGCACTTCAAAAGGCTTTGTTGTTGCTGGAATATACAGAGAGCACTGGATATGATGAGGAAAATTACCAAAACATGTTTTGCACTTTAGAGGTAGTGAGTTGTTCAATAGAGAAGTTATTCCCCTCAGATGTTTTAGGTGGGTTTTGGTGGGATTACAAGTGTAGAAAAACCTGAATTACCTTTATCTGGAGTAGAGCTGCCTGCTCAAATATTCCATTCCTTCCTTCAGGAGTTGGAGGATATCCCTGGAAGTGTCCAAGGCCAGGTTGGACAGGGCTTGGAGCAACCTGGGCTAGTGGAAGGTGTCCCTGCCCATGGCAGGGGGTGGAACTGGATGAACTTTAAAGGTCCCTCCCAACCCAAACCATTCTGGGATTCTGTGACCTTGGTTTTTCCGTGGAATGGAAAAGGGAATGAGATGTCCTGGTTTTAAAATATTTAGTTTGTTTCTCGACTTCCAAGTCTCTGTTGTTGATCTGAAGTCAATAGAATAAATTGAATTTAAAAATAAGAATTGTGTGTGTGTGTGTGTGGGAATTCCTGTTTCCACACTGTGGTTTATTTGCTCCGTGAAGTTTGTCCTTTACCCAGCTGATAGTCCCCTTTTCTCCTGCTGGTGTTGGATTTCTGCTGAGTTCAGGTAGGAAAAGGATAAAGAGCCTTTTATCAGCAGCATCCTGTTGGAGCTTATTGTGCTGAATGTTTTGGTCATTGTTCCAAATCTTAATAAAAAAGGGTTTTAATTAATTCAGTTTTCTCCAGTAGAAATGTTCATCTCCTTTTGCTTAGATTGCATGTTAGAGATTGATTTCATATTCTTTTCATGAGGTACCTTTGAAGCTCTTCTGGAGACTGTTTAGCAAGAGGTTGTCTGAGAGAATCCCCCAAAGTATTCTGAGTTACTGTGAGTTTAATAAGAAATAAAATTCAAATTTAATAATGTTACAGGAAGAATTGGGTCATTCTTGGAGACTCAGCCCATGTTATCATTTCAGGTTCTGCAGAGGAGTCCTTCCCTGTTCCCTTTAATTAACTGCAAAGTATTAAACAGGTCTGTGTTCCTTGAGAGTGGAGATGTGGCTGCTCCTCCAAATAACTACAGGGAGTCTCCCAGAAAATAGAGAAATCTGAACTTTTGGCTTTTTGTTCTTGAAGGGAAACACTTGGGAGTTTTTCCTGTGCTCCTGGAAACCCTGCACACGTTGGACAAAATGGAACAACCTGAAGGAGTTACAGGCAAAGTGAGATTGTCTGTGCAAGAGGCAACCTGTGCATGTAGGACAAGGATAAAACTCTCCTCCTCTGCTCTGGAGCCAGGCTGGGAGAGCTGGGGGTGTTCACTTGGAGAAGAGAAGGCTCCAGGGAGACCTTGGAAACCCTTCCAGTGCCTAAAGGGGCTCCAAGAGAGCTGGAGAGGGACCTGGGACAAGGGATGGAGTGACAGGAGAAGGGAAATGGCTTCCCACTGCCAGAGGGCAGGGTTAGATGGGATACTGGGAAGGAAATGTTGGGTGTGAGGGTAGGGAGGCCCTGGCCCAGGTTGCCCAGAGAAGCTGTGGCTGCCCCATCCCTGGAAGTGTCCCAGGCCAAGTTGGACAGGGCTTGGAGCAGCCTGGGCTAGTGGAAGGTGTCCCTGCCCATGGCAGGGGGTGGGACTGGATGGGCTTTAAGGTCCTTTCCAACCCAAAGCAGTCTATAAAACTTTCTGGTATACAATTCCCATGGGATAACAGTGCTGAGATTCCCATCTGTCCCCATGGGAGAGCTGGAAGCTGGATGCTGGATCCAGGTTCTTGCAATGGCTCTGCTTCCATGGCCAGCAGAGCTCAGCCCACAGCTCTGCCACAGCCTGGCCTGGGACCCCATGGAAACGCTCTCTCTCGTGGTGCTTCTGGTTTCGTGCCTCTGGCATGGGAATAATGGGATTTCTCCTTCCTCTGGTGACTCCTGTTCTAACTCTGGACCAAATCTGCAACCTGTGCATCAGCAGGAGCTCTGCTCCTCCAGCCCTCACCTTGCATGTCTCCCAGAGGAGCACGGGGGTGATTTGGGAGCCAGATTCCAAGGGAAGAGGCAGGTGAGGTGAGGATATTCCAGTAGGCAGGGAAGAGCAATCTCACTTCTTTGAAATTCCATGTTTGCTCCTACTGGGTATTAATCTGTACAGCTCCTCTTAGCTGTCAATGTTGGGACAGAAATTCTAACTGGAAATGGATCCTGTCTGGAAATTGTATTTCTCTCGTTTACCGTGGTGGTGGGTTTGTGTGAATACTGTTAATTTTGGTGCTCTAGTGTTAAATATCATGGAAAATTGAACTTAAGTTAGAGAAGTCATAACCAAGGACCAGCCTGTTATCAGCAGTGCTTCTGTATTTAATCAGTTTTCCTGCTCTTTGGGGAGGAGGGAATGAGAACATTGCCTGTGATGGGGATTTCATTTTGATATCATGCAAATATGAAGAGAGCCTTGTCTTTATTTTTACCACTGATGAGAGCCTGGCAGTAATTCCTGTCTGCAAGGACTGTGTCACCTTCTGCAACCCTGAAAGCTGAGAGCAGCACATCCCATCCTGCTTCCCCATGAACCCCCTTCCCATATCCACTGTTGTCTCTCCCAAAAAGTTGGTAAGGGAACAGCCCCCAGGGTGTAGTGTGATAGTTTATGCTCTAAACAAACCAAAGGTGGGAACTAATTAAAAAATGCAAAAGCTTCCCCCAGGAGACCTCCTGCAAACAGCTTTTTAATCCAGGGGTATCCAAACTGCATGGTTTTATCAATTAAATTTTGATTGCACATATTTCTTATCTTTCAAGCTCACTGAGCCCCTCAATAAACCAGTTGCTAAATAATTTATGTCACAACAGTCGAATGAGAAGCAACAAAAGTGGAATAATTTGTCTTGAAAATGGCTGTTGCTTTTAGGTGCGTGTTCATCTGGCAGCATCACCTGCCTGGTGTGAACAGGGGGTTCATTTAATAGATGATAAATCTTCCCTTAATATTCCCTTGGTTTGTCGTGGGGATACCTCAGTGCAGTGATTTGCCTGCTGCAGAGCCAATATCCATAATACCTGTAGCCATCCCAGTTCCTGGGATTGTTGCAGACATTTCCAACACAGGATGCTGCTTATCTACACTTTTCTTTTTTTAAGGTATTTTGCAAACTTTAAATTCTTTGCCTGGTCTGCACCAATGTCATCACTTTATTTACCTGGCTTTCAACTTTCATTGTATTTGATAAGTAAAATGGAGTTTCTGATTGCATTAGTCTTGTTTTTATTTTTGCTCCCTCAGGGATTTCTTGAGAGGGACTTTGGACAAGGGCATGGAGTGACAGGACAAGGGGAATGGTTTTAAAGTGAAAGAATGTAGGGTTAGATGGGATATTGGGAAGGAATTCTTCCCTGTGAGGGTGGGGAGGCCCTGGCACAGGTTGCCCAGAGAAGCTGTGGCTGCCCCTGAATCCCTGGAAGTGTCCAAGGCCAGGTTGGAGAGGGCTTGGAGCAACCTGGGCTAGTGGGAGGTGTCCCTGCCCAGGACTTTAATGTCCTTTCCAACCCAAACCATTCTGGGATTCCATGAAAATGTCAGTGACATCTCTCTGCTCTGCTGTGAGTTTGAGTCCTTGTAGCCCTTCCTCAGAGGGTGCTCCTCTCTTTGGAAGCTCTTCCTCAAACAGGGACTGATAAAGGGGCCCTCCAGCTCTTGTTCCTTCTGCATCTCCTTCCTCGTCCTTCCCAAAGTGTCCTGTTATCACATGGAATGGTATGAATGGCTTTGAGCATCAACCAGTTATAGTTAAAATAAAAATCAGGAATTCTAAGTCCCAGAATGGTTATATTCCCACATTCAGTGCTGCATTTTAGGAGAATTTTTAAAAAATATATTTATATGTCATTTCCTTTTTATTTTATCCTATTTGAATATTGGCCATTGCCATAAATACAGTTGTTTTCTGTATTTTATGACTACATTTATAATTCTGTTACCAACATTAATAGATGTGTAAACCAAGATACCTGGAACAGATTTATTGAGGGCAATTCTCCAGATTTTTGGTGAAATGGTGTTTAGCATAGCAGGGGGAGAAAAAAAATGGGGAAAGGAAATTGCATTTAGAAAACCAGAAACAGTCCTGACCTTGAGGACTGTTAAGCACCGTGGGTTCCATGGAAGAGCCTCCTGTTCAATCCCGACACTGTGTGGAGCTTTTAAAAGCAAAGCATTTTTGGTTAAAATGCACTTCTTTGAAAAAGAGCCCTAAAAACATGATAAATGTTGTTGTTAAAATGTCTCATTAATTTTTTGCTTGCTTTTTACAGAAGTTACTGCAAACCACTTTCAAAGCAGGGAATGCTTTGTGTGTATTCCCATTGTGTGGATTTTGGAGTTTCTAACCAGTGAACCTTTTGCAAAATGAATTCCAGTTGAGCTCTTGTGATCTAAGAATCCCAGACTGGTTTGGGTTGGAAAGAATCTTAAAGCCCATCACATTCCACCCCCTGCCATGGGCAGGGACACCTTCCACTAGCCCAGGTTGCTCCAAGCCCCATCCAACCTAGCCTTGGACACTTCCAGGGATCCAGGGGCAGCCACAGCTTCTCTGGAAATCCATTCCAGCACTTTACCACCCTCACAGGGAAGAATTTTTTCCTGATATCTGGTCTAAACCTGCTCTCTGTCAACTGTAAGCCATTCCCTCTTGTCCTGTCCCTCCAGGCCACTCTCAGTAGTCCCTCTCCATGTTTTTTGTAGTCTCCTTCAGGTACTAGAAGGCCCCAGTTGGATTTGGGTTCTGGTTGTGATCTCTGTGAAGATCCTTTTCTCTTCTTCTCAGAGGTTTCCCTGGATTCAGAGCTGTGGGGCTTTTTGCCCTGCTCTTTGGGAATATAGGATTTTCCTTCTAATGAAACAATAATCTAATGAAACAATTCCTTCTGAAGCAGCAGATCAGAACCCATGGAAGTGTTACAGCACAGGAAGCTGTCAAAGGGAGATGGTTGAGTACATTTACCTTGCTGGGGCTCACTGGGATTGGGAAGGATTTGTCGGAGGAGGGTGATGGAGAGCTGCTCCCAAACAGGGCAAGATGTCTGTAGGTTTGGTCCTCTGTTAGCATTTGGCAGTTGAAAGAAGTTTGGAAACTTTTGGACAGGGATTTTTTGCTAAGAACCAACTGAACTACCTTCCCCAAAAATGGTATTTCAGAGAATCATGGGATCATTTAGGTTGGAAAAGCCCTCTGAGATCATGAGGTCCAGCCGTTCCCCCAGCACTGCCAAGGCCACCACTAACCTGTGTCCCCAAGTGCCACATCCACATGGCTTTTAAATCCCTCCAGGGATGGGGACTCCACCCCTGCCCTGGGCAGCTGTGCCAGGGCTGCACAACTTTTTGATGAGGAAATTTTCCCTACTCTCCAACCTGAACCTCCTGGCACAACTTGAGGCCCTTTCCTCTTGTCCAGTCTCTCATTACTTGGGAGAAGAGCCCACCCCCCACCTGGCTCCAACTTCCTTTTTCAGGTGGCTTTTTTTTCCCTGTGGTCCTCAAACTAATTTATTTCAGTAAAACATGAAGTAGGAAACTGAAAAATGAACTTTTGACTTTTGTTGCATTTATGTCGCATCCACAAAGTGATTTGTGTTAATTGCAAGAGCTTTTGTCAACTTAAACTTTTATCTGAGGAATGTTTTGCTTCTTAGTTTGCCACGTAGGAGTTGTGCTAAGCCATTCCTGCAGGGACCCAGCGTGGAGCTGAGCTCTCCAGTGTTCTCTTTTATGGAAAATGCCTCATTTATGCGGCCTGGAAGAGCTCCTGGATACAGCACTTTGCAGGAAAGGGACTGGGAAGTGTGGGCTGGGTTGGGACTGCTCTGCTGTGGGAAGGGCTGAGCCCATGGGGTGGCAAAAGAGGGGTGGGTAGATCTTGATCTCCTGATGGTGCAGGATTGGTCCCCAAGACAGGGAAAGCTGGGAGCTTGTGGCTCCTGGCAGCAGCAGAATAGTTCTGCTGTGCCTGAGGGAGGCTCTGGGGGGATCTGACTGTGCCTGAGGGTGTCGAGATGCCAGAGGCAGATTCCTCACTGCAGTTCCCTCCATCCTTGGAGCTTTGAGATCCAAGGGGGTGAAGCCCAGAAGAGCCTGGTCCAACCATGGAATAACAGAGTCATTAAGGTTGGAAAAGACCTCCAAGATCATTGAGTCCAACCAGTGCCCAATCCCCACCTTGTCACCCAGCCCAGAGCACTGAGTGCCACATCCAGCCCTTCCCGGGACACCTCCAGGGATGGGCACTCCACCACCTCCCTGGGCAGCCCCTTCCAATGCCTGAACACCCTTTCCAGGAAGAAACTGTTGATGTCCAGCCTGAATCTTCTCTGGCACAGCTTGAGGCCATTTCCTCTTGTTCTGGAACCTTGGAGCAGCAACCCTGGAGAAGCCTCCTGAGGTTCCTCCTATAGATCATTATCCCAGTAGGACACCAGGATGCTGTTCTTTGATGCCCCACCTATCAAGATGGAAAATTTCCTTAGACCTTTTGCACTTTTCAGGAAAATCAGGTCTTTTTAATTCTTTCCTATTTTGGAAGCTGGGCAGGACCTGATCATCAGCATTGAAGTCTTGTAAGAGATTTCCTTTTAAAACAAGTTTTCAGTTGACTGAGACTGAACTGTGGAGATCAAATCAGGATCTATAAAATATGTTATGAGGCAAACCAAGATTTTCAAGACTAAATAAAGTGATATTCACCTATAAACTCTGATATCAGTGCTCTGCATTCTGCATAGACTTACCCTGGGTTGACCTAAAAGAGGTTTTGCTGTCGAGGCAAGCCCTGAGCTCCTTAAATCATATCAAATAGAGGAGGTGGCACATCTTTTCCAGGAGCTGTGGGAGCAAAATTTATCAGTGAAAATGCCTTCCTGCATCTTGATTGGCAAAGAGAGGCTTTATAATAATGTTTGTGGCAGCAGGAAAATCCCCAAATATTTATCACTCCCCCTATTGCAGACGTTCACTTGTGTTTCTCAAAGGGAAAAGACTCCCATGTTTTATTCCCCGTGTTCAAAAAGGCAGGATTTGGCCTAAGGAAATGGAAAATAGTGGGTATTCAGTAAGAAAATGTGATAAATGGGAACATTTGGTACTTGTTTGTATTCTGCTGGTGAATTTACTGTCAGATTTTCTATTCCAGGAGAAGAAATGTTTGTTTTAATACTGTGAGAAATACATGTATGGATTTATATACATATATATATATATTTATGGACCTTAGGGGGTTTGCTTTGTTTTGGTTCTTTTTCCTGCTCTTACTGGTGTGATGCTGCTGGTAAAAGCTTCAGGAATCTGTGTCAAACTCCCTTTGGGATGCACTGAAAGCTGCAATTCCATCCAGCTAATAAATATTACACAATATAAAATATTCTTTAAAACAAGAAGTGATGGGAGACCCTCTGCCTTACCCATGTTGGGTTGTATAATATCTTTATACTATAAATTATATGAAATATATTATTTAAATGAGCAAACTGATCTGCTGACAGATTGAATTTTACATTTTCACAAACCAGTATCCTTAGAAGTTCCCAAAAAGTTGAAATTTGGGACATTTTAGAGATGGATTTTTATCTTTTGAGTCGACGAATGGTGGCAGTTTAATTTGTGGCTTCTAGAATAGGTTAACAACTGATTTTTAGTTCTTTATTTGTTGCTGATGTAGAGAGAATACATGTTGTAAGCAAAGAGAAAACTTCATTTTTATATCTTTACAAACTGGTAATTGTGAGGGACTTAAACCCTTTTCAACAAAATAGGGTGAAAACATTCTGAAAGCCAAAATGTAGATAGTTCATTCAAGTGGTTTTGGGATTTTTGTTTTGGTTTTTGTTTATTTATTTATTTATTTACCCATTTTTTTTTATTTAGCTGTGTAGTCTTTTAAGGACATGTAAGGAGATTTTTTTTGTAAAAATAAATCTGATTTACACTTTTTGATCATTCTTGAACATGGAAAGAGGGACATTGCACTGAAACATCCTTAAACTCAATGTATTTTTGATTTCTCTTAGATTTTCTCACTATACATAAGGAGCTTAATAGTCCCAATTTAAAGATTTCCCTGAAAGAAAATGCACAAGACTGTTTAAAATAGGATATTTTATCCCTGAGGGAGAAAAGTCTTGGCATGTACTGTCTCTCCTTCAGGGAATTCTCTTCTCATTCTGAAATTCCTCAGTGTTAGTTTTACTTGTGGGGTTTATTTGATATGAAAATTCCCCTTCTTGTACCTGTTCAAGAGCCATTTGAACATGGAGTGTCTTATTTTAAAGATAATTTAGGGAAATAGGTACTTTTGGAGCTTTCATGGGCCTCTTCAGCTTTTCCTTCAGAGCTCAATGGTGCAGAAATTAAAAGTAGTTTTACAGTTTGGAATTTCATGTTCTTTTTTTTTAATATAAAATTAATTTCTGAATAATCAGGCATCGTTTCCAAAGGAAAAAGGGACACTTTGGTGTTGTGTTAAGTTTGATTTTCTTTTAATGTGGCTGAATTACCATCCTTCAACATGGGAGCTGGGCTGGCTTCCCTTATGACAGGCTTGCAGATACTGGATCCCATGGTTTTGCTTTGGGAATACTCGAATCATGGAATAGTTTAGGTTGGAAAAGTCCTTTAAGATCATCAAGTCCAACCATTCCCAGCACTGCCAAGGCCACCACTAACCCATGTCCCCAAGTGCCACATCCACATGGCTTTTAAATCCCTCCAGGGATGGGGACTCCACCACTGTGGAGTCTGTTTCAGGGCTGGACAACCCTTTTGGGGAAGAAATTTTCCCAACATCCAACCTGAGCCTCCCCTGGCACAGCTTGAGGCTGTTTCCTCTCCTCCTGTCCCTTGTTCCCTGGCAGCACAGCCTGCACGCCCCCAGCTCCCCCCTCCTGTCAGGGAGTTGCAGAGCCAGAAGGTCCCCCCTGATCCTTCTTTTCTCCAGGCTGAGCCCCCCCAGCTCCCTCAGCTGCTCCTGGTGCTCCAGACCCTTCCCCAGCTCCATTCCCTTCCCTGCACACACTCCAGCCCCTCAATGTCCTTCTTGTCAGGAGGGGCCCCGAATTGACCCCAGGATGTGAGGTTTGACCTCAGCAGTGCCCAGCACAGGAGGAATAATCACAGTCCTGGTCCTGCTGGATGCACCATGGCTGGCACAGCCCAGGGACCACTGGCCTTGTGCCCACCTGGGCACACCTGGGCTCGTGTCCACTGGTGACCAGCACCCCTTTTCCCCCAGGCAGCTTTCCAGCCACTTCTCCTCCAGCCTGGAGCTCTCCATGGCTTGAGGTGACCCCAGGTGACCCACTGGCCTCAGTGCAGCTGGTTTGAAAAGAAAGAGTGAATCCAGCACCCCTGTGTTTGGGCAGGAGAGACATTAATTGTAATAAACTGCTTACAAACTGCAGTAAATGTGCTCCTCTGGTGTGATAGGCTTTGATTATCCTACTGTCTGTGTGGCTCCCTCATTTCTGAGCTTTGATAGTAAGGAAGGATGTGAAAGACTTCAGGATAAACCCTGACAGTGTTTCAGTGAATAAATAGCTGATAAATGCCCAGGGCAATGGCAAGTCCCTGATGTTGCCCTTGCAGGACTCTCTGTATCAGTGTGGCTTTGCAATTATTCCTATGGTTAAAATTAAAATTGATTTTTTAGAGAATTAGATCCCTTTTTATTATGTGTTGCTTGGAGTGCTGTAGATGATGACAGTGGTCTCCACATCCAACTAAGGATTAAGAACCAGCTTAAGTTTAACATTTAATCATCTTTAGCTATTGCTAAATAGTTAGTAGCACCTTGAGTACAAATATTGCCTATAAATAATTGCAAATTTTATTAGCATTGTAATTAAGAGCATGCTGGCTGCAGATGATACCTCACTAAGTGCAAAGAAAATGCTGAAGGGTGAGCAAATGACTGATAGTGCATTTTTTTCCTAATATTAAGTAGATTTTCATACCCAGCAGGGACTTGAACAGTGTTTATAGGTGGGGATCTGCAGGTAAATGTACCAGGGATGTCTGTGTGAGACAATGTTGGCTTAAAAGAACAATAATGTATGAAAGAAAGAAAGAAAAGGGGTTTTATTACCTAGGTAAATACTGAGAGGAGCATGAATCATTGTTTATGCAGGAAAACAGCAGTTAACAGTTGGTTAACTGCTCAAAGACCCTCTCAGCACCACTTTGGGGGCTCAGCATCAGCTACACAACAACATTTCACAAAGTTCTGTGATTTTAACTAAAACTTAAAGCACTACAGAATCCCCTCCTGTTCATGTTCCATTTGTATTTGCTAAGCTTTATTTTCCTATGTTTATTTTTTCCTCCAGCACCCATTCCAGGTTTTTACCAGGTTTCCTGTTGGCATTTTCGCTCTTGCAGGTGGACTCAGAGTGTTTCACCACCAGGCATTAAACTTTCATGTTCCTTTCCCATTCTCACCATGCTAATTAAGAAGATATTCTTGTGTAGTTATCTCTCCCTTCAGTGACTCATCATTTTCCTGGCTGATGGGGACAGCCAGAGCAGCCTGTGCTGCTCCCAAGGGAGGGCTGGACTGCCTGGGCAGGAGCTGGGATGTTAGAGGGGATGGAGGAGGGACAGGGGTCACCAGGAGGTGCAGAGGGTGACAATCAAATTCATCCACACCTCTGGCTGCTCCTGCATTGAAAAATGAGAGTTCAAATGTGTTGGCAAGTTCAACAGTTGATCTGCATTAATTTGCTCTGCTCTGCTCTGGAGAGACTCCTCCTGCAGGGCTCTGTGCAGCTCCGGGGGTCCCGACATGGGAACCATGTGGAGCTGCTGGAGCAAGTCCAGAGAGGCCACGGAGATGCTCCAAGGGCTGGAGCCTCTCTGCTCTGGAGCCAGGCTGGGAGAACTGGGGGTGTTCACCTGGAGAAGAAAAGGCTCCCAGGAGACCTGAGAGCCCCTTCCAGTGCCTAAAGAGAGCTGGAGAGGGACTCGGGACAAGGGCCTGGAGTGACAGGACAAGGGGGAATGGCTTCCCACTGCTAGAGGGCAGGGTTAGATGGGATATTGGGAAGGAATTGTTGGCTGTGGGGGTGGTGAGGCCCTGGCCCAGGTTGCCCCAGGATCCCTGAAAGTGTCCAAGGCCAGGTTGGACAGGGCTTGGAGCAACCTGGTCTAGTGGAAGGTGTCCCTGCCCATGGCAGGGGGTGGGACTGGATGGTCATTAAGGTCCTTTCCAACCCAAACCCTTCTGTGATTCTGTGATTTTTGTTTCATACCAAATTGCCATGACAATTTCCTTGGATATGAAATTCATCTTTTTAATGTTGCAGCCCTGTAAATTCACTGAAATTACTCCCCAAATGGTAGATAAACACCCAAATATGACCAAAGCTTTCAGCCACTTTCAGAACCGACTTTGTCAGAAGGCAGCAGAGCTGTGTGTCGGCTGCTGGACACCTGGAAAGGGCTGGATTTGCCAGTGTGGGTTCCATGTGTTCATGTGAGAAAAAGCAAAAATAGGTTTGTCTTTGCCAAACAATGGACTTGGAGGTTATTTTGAGTATGTATGAAAAGATACCATGAGAAAACAAGGTTTGTCTCCAGCTCTCCCGAGCGTTTCTGAACCGTCTGCAGCGCCGTGAGTGCGGTGATGGACTGAGTTCCATCTGCAGCTCATCTTAGGCAGCCAGTTTAAAAAATTTATAATTCTGACTAGTGCTGGCACATCCCTTTGATTGATGACATCATTAGGGGAGACAGGACTGAATGTGGGCTACTGGATGTTTTCTTCCAGGCCCATCAACGGGGTTTGTTGTGAGTGCTCGTTAGAGGCTGTGGTGACAATTACTGTTCAGATTTCTGAGATGAGCCCTCCTGATTTCCATTTCATAGTTGTAAACATTGTCTTTGTGCAGCCCCAACTTCTAGGAGTTTGCTAGAAAGTGCTTTTGATGTCCTGGAACAGCAGCTCTGGTGGCCTTTCCCTTTCATATTCATGGAGTTTGCACATTCCTGACAGCTCCCATCAGGTGTCTTTGCATCATGTTGAAAATGTTCCACATGGGCCAGATCAGTTCTGGGGGAGTTCCATGGGAGAAAAGCACATTCCAAGAGTGCTTATCTGGTGGAGGTTGGGGATTAGCCTGTAACTAAGAGGGCTCAGAGCACACACAGATAACCTGGTGTCATTTGGGCTTTAATCTCAGTTACTTGGACTGATGTGGAAAGAAATATTTTAAATTGAAAGTAATGCTGATCTTAAAGGTAACAATAAAGGCTCTGTGCCTTAGAAAGGAGAGAAAATTCCTTCGTATTCTCTTGGGCTGGGGCACAGAATAACCTTGGAAATGGCACTGAAAAGAGGAATTTAGAGTTTTATCAAACCACAGAAAGAATCATTTATTTTCTGAGTCATTCTGTGGGGTTTTCAAATTTTTATTGGGTTTTTTTTTCATCAAAGACCAGAAAAGACCTGGAAATTATTAACAGGCTTTTAGCAGATATTTAGAGAGAGATGATGGACAAGAAGAACCTATTTATGGGATCTTACTACATCTAGTAGCCATAGGAATGGGTTGGATTTGTTACTACCACACTTTGACACACCACAAGGAAAGATTTAACTTTCTTTTTGGCACTTTTTCCATGGTTTGAGACAGGTCTGGTTGGTACAGCTCTTCTACTTTTATGAAACTTATTGGATTTTGGTGGAGTTTTTTTAAGCATCACAATATCTGAAAATACCACTCAGTGAAATTAAAACTCGGGGTTTAGCTGTGGTGCTCAGTGTAATGATTTTTTAAGAGATTTCTTCCTTGAGCAGAGTATTGACTTTCCAAATGCAAATCCTGATATTGTGTGATATTTTTAGGAGTGGTGTTTATTACCTTGCAAAGCCTTTAATGTCAGAGCAATTTTTAGATGAAGAACATGTTGCAAAAGCTTCAGTGCTAAACCCATGAAATTGGAAATGGAAACTTTTTGAGATGTTTCTTTGTTTTCTTAACAGAATTTTGCATATTCACAGATGAATTTTAATGATGGAATTATATCTGCTACATTGTGTGGGGCTCTCAAGCAATATTATGTTTCGATAGCAAGAAATATGTTGCCTTTTCTTAAACAATTGCCTTCTTTACTTTTATTTTTCCAGGGGAGTTTTGTGGCCTGCATGACAGCCATTCTAAGGCAGATGGAGGACTATCACTATGCTCATTTAATCAAGACTTTTGGGAAGATGAGGTCAGATGTTGTGGTAAGTTTAACTTGTTTTATCTCTTCATAAAATACTTCACCTTCTGTTTGTTTTTTTTCCCGTTATTGGTCATTAAGTACCCTTGTGAAATGTCAACAAAATGTGTTTGGCATTATAGAATTAATATAAAAATCTTTATTAAAGCTCTGGAGCTGTTCAAAGCATGAGACACTGGATTTGAAGCAATTAAAGCATGAAAAAACAGAAGTGATGAGACTTTTGTTTAAGAAGAGAAGAATATTAAATAAAACTTTCTTAGGAAAGGAACTTTCAGTGTTGAATCTTCCAGATGTCCTGCTTTCCTTTCTTTGAGTAGCTTTTACACAGAGATCTGCTCACTTTCCCTTTTATACAAACCATTTTAACCTTAGAGGTGCCCTTAGTTGTTAAATAAGCAATAATAATTGAAATTTGTCTTCTCAGAGTCGTTCAGTGGCCTGACTAAGGCAACAACCCAACTTAATTAAAGCATAATAGAAGGAGCTTATAGCTGAGGAGATAACTCTGTAATAACCTAAACTGTCTTTGCCATATGGCTGCAGAGGGGACACCAAACTCTTGGCTGAGCTCCATCAATTAGTGGTGACCCAACGCTGCTCAGCTCTGTTCCATTCCCCACTGCAATCCTGGGAATGCTCCAGGCAGTCTCACCTGGATTTTAATCTTTATTCAGGTTCTCTTCCTTCCAGACCCAACAGAACAAACCCAAGGTCTTCCCATTGTGTAAATTCTTTATGTTTGGACTTTCTAGTTCATTTTTAATTGTTGTTTTTCTTATTTCTACCCATATTCTACCAGATTTGAGCTCTTTGCCCCATGCCAGTTTTCAGATAAGTTGCTAAAGCCTCTGTTTGCACCTGATCTGGCATCACTGAGTCACAGAGCTGATAATTCCAGAGGGTGAAGACAAAGTCCTGCTGCAAAGAGCTGCAGATGGGCATCACTACATGGAAAGGGCTTCCCAGTTACCCTGCTGTGGGATCTTGGAGCGTTTACATGGATAGTCATTTGGTTTTCCACTAATAATAAAACGTTCCCAAGCGAAATGCAGCCAGTGGAGTGAAAATACTGCTTTTTAGCAGACAGAAAAAACATGAATGTTAAGGTTTATCAAGCCAAATATTTCTCTATTTTTAAAGCATTTGGCTCTGGAAAAGGAAGTCTGATTGCAGGGTTTTACATGAGGAAAGGTGAAAGCAGTTTGCTCTGAAAACACGTTTAACCCAGGCAGCAAGTAAGTGCCACACAGTCACTCACAGTGCCCTGCACTGGTGGGGTGGCGAGGGGGTCAGGGAGAGGTAAAATCTGTGGGTTGAGATAAGAATGGTTTCATAATTGAAATAAAGGAAAATAAAATAAAAATAAAATTATTAGTAATGTAATAATGATGATAATTATGATGATGATGATAAAAATAGCAACTAAAGGAGAGATAACAAACAGAAGGAGAGGAATAAAACCCCAGACAGACCCGTGCTGTCCCATAAAATGGCTCAGCACCCACTGACCAATGCCAAGCCCGTCCCCCAGCAGTGATTGGCAGCTCCCAGCCAGTTCTCCCAGTTTGGTTGGGAAAAAACCCAGTTGATAGACCAGGCATGATGTTCTGAGGTGTGGAATATCCCTCTGGCCACTTCAGGTCACCTGTCCTGGCCATTCTCCTCCCCAGCTTCTTGTGCAGCTCCTCCCTGGCAGAGCCTGGGACACTGAAAAGTCCTTGACTCAGGGTAAGCCCAGCTCAGCAAAATCCCAAATATCAGTGTGTTAGCAATGTTACTTTGATCCTAAATCCCAAACACAGCTCTGTACCAGCTACTAGGAAGAAAATTAACTCTATCCCAGCCAAAATCAGGACAACATATAACAAAAAAATGCAGAGAGAAAAGTGCTGCTTAGGAAATCTGGGATTTTTCTAATGGCAACAAAAGTGTTTGGTTTAAAATCTCTCTTTTTTGATCTAAATTGCCTGCAAGGTGCTTCTGTAGGTCAGATCTTCCTTGTGAAAAACAGTGTTATTATATATTTGAAATTTGGCAAGTGGTCTGTTTATAATGGGTCCTTTTTAAGAGTTTGATTTATGTGCACTCAGTGCTCTGGGATTCAGGAGGAATCACTTCTTTCTTCTGTCCTGACTCTGAATATTCATCCTGCATGTTCTGGGGTTGTGGAGCTGGAATTGCTCTGGACTGTTAAAATCATATTTTCCATCAGCATGTGAACTGTTTGACTCCCTGTTTTCCACTGTTGTGCTCCCCTGTAATCATTTGTTTTAGCAGGTTTTCAAATCCAAACTTGGTCAGTTGCTGCAACAGTTTATATCTTTAATTAAATGTACCTTTTAAATGTTTTAATATTGCTGTGTAAATGATAATGTGTGCTAATGGAAACTAAAGTATGTAGTAAGTTGGTAAAATATTAAATGAGTAATATGATAAGAGTAGAAAATGCTACCTTAAACTGGCTTTAAGTATAATAAAAGAAGATGTGCAGGTATAATGGCAGAACATTGTTAATGCTGTGAAAAAAGGAAACTTCAGTGAGTAAACTGAATTTTCTTTCCTTTTTTTAAAGCACAAATAAAAATGATTGAGTCATCAGTGAGAACAAAAAGATGATACAACCCAGTTTCTGTGTTGAAGAGAAAAGCTGACACAACCTTTTCAGTGAGAGCCAACCCCAGGAATTTCTGTTCTCAGAAGTATTTCCTGATAGATGAGATTTCACTGTTAGTGTGAAAGCCACCTCTTGGTCACTGGTCTCTGTTTCCCCATCAGAACTGAAGCTCTGTCACCTCCTTTACTGTTCTCAGTCCATGTTCCTCTCTTGGACCTCCTGTTTTCTTCTCTCCTTAGTGGTGGGATGTTGCTGAACTGGACTGGATGGCTTGGATGGGAAAAACACCTTTCCCTGCCTCTTTATTTGACATTTCTTGGGCTTTCCATTTCTTTAATCCAGCAGTTTTTTGTGAGCTGCTGTCATTTGACTCACCCATTAGAGTTTAAATCCACAAGTCTTTTCATTTTGTCTCAGCATCCCTGGACATGGAGGTGATGATTGCACCTCCTATTCCAGAGTATTCAGTTGAATCACAAAGCAGTGATTTAGGACTGAAATTAGATTAAGCCAAACAGAAATTAATAGGTTTTTCCTGAAAAAAATGACAAGAAAAGTGAAGCTGTTGTTGCTTCTTTGCCATGGGAGACCCTTAAATCTTTCTGTGCTCTTGCTCAGCCAGGAGATGGAACTGCTGGAGGAAACTTTATGGGCTCTGTGATGGTGGTGTCAGGTTTAGATTATTATAATGGTCATATTTGGCCTCAAAAGCCTTCTAAAGTGTGAGGCAGAATGCAATAAAACCAGTTTTTTATTCCTCTGCAGAATATAGTGTTTAGATTTATTAAGATATGTCCGTTCAAAGAGGAATTTCCAACTTTAAGGTCCCTTCCAACCCAAACTGGGCTGTAATTCTGTGATTCTGTGAAATCCAGACCTGTGATTCTGTTGTCACCCTGAGAGGAAACGTCAGCCAAGATCAGTGAGGTTATTTCTGGGACTAATTGATTTCTCTCCCCTTCTTACTTGATAAAAATTATTTTTATTTGAGACATATGTGGTATTAGTTGACAAAAAAAGTATGTTGATGTTTTGCCACATGGAATATCTCAGGCTGAGCTTTCTCAGTGGATGGGAATTGGGAAGGGTTCTTACCTATTCTGGATTAAGCTCCCTTGGGATATTAAATATGATTTGTATTTGTAGTTGGAGAGAGACCAGGAGTTGCAGCCCTTGCTCCTTTAATACAGGTTCTTATAATTTTTTTATGTTCAGAAGAATTTGTTCTACTTCCAGATATACTGAAAAAAGTAGATTCTACAGCAACCCAGCATGCCCTGGGAGTTTCCCTCTCTACTCCCACCCCCCAGAAAAGCCCTGGGTTTTGCTAATAACATGAGGTTAATTCATCCAAGCCATTTGCTTTCCTATAAGAAAGATAAAATGGCAAAGAGAGCAATGTTCTGAATACATAAACCACAGGTGAGCATGAGGAGCTTTGTATTTGATCAATAATTAGCTCAGTTGTTAGAGAGCATTATTTAAAGTACCTGAGTGAACATGGGGTTATTAAAATGTAAATATCAGTAGATTAAAATGTAGAGCTGAATCAGCAAAGTAGGTCAGATCAGACGTGGCAGAACCTCCAGGGTGTCAGGAACGAGCCCCAGTCATGAACAATGTAATTCCTCCACCAAAGTACATGAAAAGTGAGCAGTAAAATCTGCAGTTGGATCTCTTACATGAAGGCAGATTTTACTGAGCTCCTGGAGAGCATCTGGCCTGAGTTTGGCTTTATACAGTGGTGACACCTCTTGGACCACGAGCAGTTCCAAAGCATCATGATGTGCCTTAGTGGGCACATTGGTGTTTGGTCAAAGGTTGGACCTGATCATCTTGGGGGTCTTTCCCAAGCTTAATGATTCTTTGATTTTATGATTAATTGGGTAGCAGGAGCTGGGATGCAGAACATCCCAAAGCAGCCCTCGTGCCGTGCATGTGGCAGAGCCCAGGACCCTGGAAGTTCGTGTTAAACTGAAAGAGAGTAGGTTTAGTTTGGATATTGGGAAGAAATTCCTCCCTGTGAGGGTGGGTAGGCCCTGGCACAGGTTGCCCAGAGAAGCTGTGGCTGCCCCTGGATCCCTGGAAGTGTCCCAGGCCAGGTTGGACGGGGCTTGGAGCAACCTGGGCTAGTGGAAGGTGTCCCTGCCCATGGCAGGGGGGGGAACCAGATGGTCTTTAAGGTCCCTTCCAACCCAACCATTCTATGATTCAGTGATTTGTGATCCCAGTGTTGTGTCCTCAGGATCTCTGCAGCTCCCTGCATCCCTCTGACTGGGGATCTCTGAGCCAGGAAAGGCATTTTAACAGAACAGTGAATCCGGAGATAAAATGTGACGAAGATACCATCTCTCACACATGGAGAAAGACTGATGAGAGCAGCAACTTCAGATTTGTTTCTCACTGAAAAGGTTACATAAAAAGCAGTCTTAGTTAAAAGTCCAGTGAATGTAACATTTTGGGGGTTTTTTTGTAGGCATTTGACATTTTAAAGATAGACGAGATAAATACCATTGCTGAGAAACTGAATCAAAGGGAAAATATTCTAACCTTGGAATAAAAGTTCATTTTTATCTCTGTGTGAAGTGGATCAAGGACTTTCTGCATTAAGTTCTTTTTTCCCCTTTATCTCTCTCCCAGCATTTGATATTGCTCCAATTGTCAGATAGCAATTACAGATTCCCAAATTGTAGGAGATGATTTACATTGTAAAGTACATGAGGTTTCTGGTCCAAAGAAGTGTTTGTTTATAGCTGTGTAGGAATAAATTGCTTTATGCTGCTAAATTAACTTTTGTTCTGGGACAGGTTGTCACTTGCAGAAGGAATTACTGTTGCTGCCTTTAGGGAAAGTCTCTCCCAGTTTTGGGATGGCCAAACCATTGCTGTGCTCTACCCCATGTCAGGGTGATGGGCACCACCACACTTAAGGATCCCATTTTGAGCTAGAACATGTATTTATTTTAATAAATAAATAATCTTGATTTCAGGACAATATTCATAAAGGGAGGGAAAACTCATCAACTGACTCCAGGGAGTATTTTCAGCGTAATGATAAGATTTTAATGAATATTTAGCTTTTTTTTTCCTTCTCTTTCCATGTCCCAGTGTGCTTTTAACAGCTTTCTAAGAGACCCCAGGCGTGTGTCACAACATGTGTGTCACAATACAGGCTGCCCACAAAGGGACTGTGAGAGTTCATGGTATAGAAAATAATTATTCTAGATAAAAAATATATAAATATAATGTGTGTATATGTATATATAGATATGTATAAAATTATTTTTTTCCCAGATGTTACTCCCTTTGGGATAACTGTTGAACCAGTGGTAGGTCCTGAGTCATCCCATGGGCTGTTACAATGTGAGATTAAAGTTGTTATAACTTCTGACAAGTTTAAATGGAATTATTGTAGGATTTATGGACATGATGTATAAATATGCTCTAGTAGGATTTAGGTGTGTTTTATATGAATAATGGCTTTTTTATGAAGCAGAACCCGAGGACACCTTTGGAGCGTGGTCATTAATAACTGCCACCATCCCGTGGATTTCTGTGATCCAGCAGAACAGCCTTCTCCAAATATTTTCTCTCCTTTTAGGATTTTCTGATGGAAACATTCATCATGTTCAAGAATCTCATCGGGAAGAATGTCTATCCCTTCGACTGGGTGATAATGAACATGATGCAGAATAAGTGAGTACGGAGGGAAAGGCTCCCTGGATTTCTGGGCTGGTTGGGTTTGTGTTGGAGCTGAAACCACGGGGTTGCTTGGAAACAGTAAAACACAAAGCTACAGCCAACCTGGGCTGGGCTTTTCTCCTTCTCTGATGCAAAGAATTATTTAAGAACTGGCTTTGGAGGTGGCTGAGCAGTGTTTTAGTGACCTGTTTTAGGGGTCCCCAAATTAAGGGTGGCATCAGCCTGAGATCCCAGATTTTGGAGCCAACAGCAGGTGCAGTAAGGTTCAATACATACCTTATAACAATTAAATTTAGTGTTCTCAGGATAAATGATATGTTTTCCACATGACCTCAAAATAGTTACTGTATGGAGTTGTATGCTCAGGAATATTTTCAGTGGTGTTAACAAAAAAGGGCATTTTAAACCCAGATTCCACCATCACAGTAATGCAGAGAAAGGCTACAAATGTTTCTAATGCTTGTTTTTTTTCCTCAATAATTGCAGCTGTGTCATTATTTAGCATTCCTTTGTGCAGTGTTTTATGCTGGTGACGTTTTATTAAGTGTGTCAAATGCTTTTATGTGTACTGAGATGAAAGTATAAGGCAAAAGCATTATATTTACTAGTTGCCTGGAGAAATCTCGGCTGCGTTCACTGGTAGCGACCACGGCTATAAAGTTGTCAGCGTTTACTTCTATAAAATCCTGAACCACAGTTATAAAAATGCGCCATAACTTTAGTCTTGGTTTCTGAGGTCTCCTTAACCGCCTCCTAAAAATTCATTCTGAATAAATACGAGGCAGGAGATCGAGCCGTATTTTGGGGTCGCCTCACCGGTTTGGGATTCTCCCTCGTGTGTGGCCACAGCTGGGGAAGCACCTGGTGTTTGAAATCGGGAGCCCTTGGAGAGCAGCTCATGAGGAACATCTAAAGCCCCTTGGGTTTCTTTGTTTCTTAGTAATTTCCAAAGTGATTTTGCTTCTCCAGCTGTCTCAGGAGCCTTGTTGCAGGTGCTTGGGAAACCCTCACAGCGTGTGTTACCTGTGTCGTTTGGAACAGGAGAACTCCTCTGGGCTCGGGAGGATTCTGTAGGAGATTGAAATAGGGTTGGGAAGGTCTGTGTTTTGGCTCTCTTAATACCTTGACTGGCATAAATAAGCAGACATGTGGCAATTACAGGGGTAGGAACAATATTGCATAGAGGATTCCTTAAATTAACCAGCTCTGGGGTCCCCAGTACAGGAAAGATGTGGAGCTGCTGGAGCGAGTCCAGAGGAGGCCACGGAGATGCTCCAAGGGCTGGAGCCCCTCTGCTCTCAAGCCAGGCTTGGGGGGGTTCACCTGGGGCAGAGAAAGCCCCAGGGAGACCTGAGAGCCCCTTTCAGTGCCTAAAGGGGCTCCAAGAGACTGGAGAGGGACTTGGGAAAAGGGCCTGGAGTGACAGGACAAGAGGGAATGGCTTCCCACTGCCAGAGGGCAGGGTTAGATGGGATATTGGGAAGGAATTGTTGGCTGTGGGGGTGGTGAGGCCCTGGCACAGGTTGCCCAGAGAAGCTGTGGCTGCCCCTGGATC
>NW_016690205.1:4793325-4885296 GCF_001604755.1 Lepidothrix coronata
GATCCAGGGGCAGCCACAGCTTCTCTGGGCAACCTGTGCCAGGGTCTCACCACCCTCACGCTCAACAATTCCTTCCCAATATCCCATCTAACCCTGCCCTCTGGCAGTGGGAAGCCATTCCCTCTCCTCCCTCCATTTATTAGTTGAAATAAAATGCAATAATGTATAATAATAATCACAGTAACAACAAATGTAATTTAAATGAAAATAGCAAAGAGAAAAGCAAATGAAAACAGTTGCTCATCACCAACTGACTGATTCCCAGCCAGGCCTTGAGCAGCCACCCCCTCCAACATCCCACCCAATTCCATGTGCTGAGTATGATTCCACATGATCAGTTGGGATCAGCTGTCCTGGCTGTGTCCCTTCCCAACCCCTTGTGCACCCCCAGCCTCTCCCTGGTGGGCTGAGGAGAAGGAAAGGCCTTGTCTCTGTGCAAGCCCTGCTCAGCCATAACAGAAACATCCCTGTGTTGTCCACCCTGTTCCCTGCACAAATCCAAACCACAGCTCCACACCACCTACTGGGAAGAAAATTAACTCTACCCCAGCCAGAAACTTCATGAATTTTCTGTGTGAAAACCAAAAAACATCTTGCAAAGAGGAGGATGGATGCAGGATGAGGGAGAGAACGCCGGATAAACATGTACCTTTGTACTGTTCTGGAGTGTTTATTTTTGGAGCTTCCAGGGAAATGTGGGCTGTTCTGCTCCCTGGTTGTCATAGCAGTACCTGTCAGATCTATCCTGTGCTCTCAGAATTAACTCCAGTGATGGCTGTGACCATCCATCAATAGTGGGCAAACACTGACGTGCTGCAGCAACTGGGGCAAGTTTTGCGTAACTCGGAGCCTTAAAATCTAGTCCAGGCTTCAGCAGCCTGGGAGTTATTCTTCCTGACAAGTAACCCAAAGCCAAAATAAAATTGGGGTTTAGATTATGGAAATTCGGTTTAATTGCAATATTCTGCTGGGTTTTGTACAGGCTTATTGAAAAAGAAACAAAACCAAACCCACTGATGGTTTTAATAAATGTATGAAAATGGGCTCTTTGCACTTACATAATTGACCAGTCAAGTTGCATTCATCAAATAAGTGCAAGTGCAGAAGCCCTTGTTTAAAAATCCATCGCAAGCTCCTGATGGATGAGGTGTAGTTTTCATAACAGGGAAAAAGAGACCAGGAAGATGATAAAGATTCTGGATTGAAAACTGCAGGGAAAGCAGGGACACACAGAGTGCCATGGTTTATCGAGTAATGTTAGATGTGTGGGGATGGGGTGGAAGAAGCAGGAAAAAATCTTTAAAATCATTGTTTTGTTTTGCAAACCACTGCATGGGTTCAAGTCTGTGTTAATTCCATGTTCAAAGATATTATTAATGGCTTCAATTTGCTCCAGGAGAGGTCTAGGTTGCATATTAGGGAATATTTCTTCATGGAAAGGGTGGAACAGGCTGTCCAGGGCAGTGGTGGAGTCACCATTCCTGGAAGTGCTCCTGGATGTGGCACTTGAGGACATGGTTTAATGATGAACACAGTGGGTCGATGGTTAGACTTGGTGATCTTGGAGATCTTTTCCAACTTTAACAACTCTATTCCATGATTAGTAGATGTGACTTGAAAGTCTGAACTTTTATCTGGGGCACTGACTTTAAAATATTTCCTCAATTTATATTTTTTATGGAATGTGGTAACTGCTTAACATTTCTAAATTGAAATAGGAACAAAGAAAGTGTTTGAAATGCAGTTATAGTTTAGGAGGACAAAGGAATTATTGTTTCAAGAAGAGTCTGAACAGTATGAAAAATAGAAGGAGTAGAAGGAATTGGTATTACTTTTCCTGACTATTAATGCATTTCCTACAGGACTGTGCTTACTTAGAAAGTTTAAGAGTCCAGACATGCAGCTTGAACAGCAAAATAATTTTAGTCCAGGCTGGAATGCAACAAGACTTTGAATGGGAGCAATTTTCTTTTCCCTTAGTGCTGAATATTTCTCTGTATAGAAAAACCTCCCCCTATTTACCATGTATAGATTGAGGATAACAATTTTCAAAGCATGGAACTTCCTTAGGAACCAGCTTTTAGAATTAACTCCTGTTTCTCAAAATTTGCTTTTCACCTGTAAATAAAAGACACAAATGCACATTGATAAAACCATATAAAATTTCTGTACATGGAGGGTTGTTTTTTTTTGCTGACAACAAAACCTGGTTGCATAATGTACTGACCTTTTCAGGACAGACCTTGCAGGATTTTTACTTTAGCATTGTACCTGTCAAATTAACTGGACCTGGGAGTAAAATGAATGTACTTGACTGTGTTTAAAATAACAGGGGGATTTTTCTTACTCAAAAGGCCTCGATTCCTTGAAGGAATATTCTTCTTTCCCCTTGATGGTTTCCATAGCAGGAGGAAGGGAAGCATCCTCTGCAGCAGGTTGATTTATCCCATCCCAGAGAATTAGAAATGTTGTCCCTGGCACGGGTGTGGTTGTTATTATATATTGATAACATACATCAGTGTTGTGGTTGTGAGAATTGATGAACATTTGGGGAGGTGGCAGCTCATTGGATTTAATGATCTGTTTTTCTCCTTTATTTCTGTAATCTGTGATAATTTTTGCTGGAGCAGTCATGGCCTTAAGCTGAAGGAGGACAGGGTTAGATGGGATATTGGGAAGGAATTCTTCCCTGTGAGGGTGGTGAGGCCCTGGCACAGGTTGCCCAGAGAAGCTGTGGCTGCCCCATCCCTGGAAGTGTCCAAGGCCAGGTTGGATGGGGCTTGAAGCAACCTGGGCTAGTGGAAGGTGTCCCTGCCCATGGCAGGGGAGTGGGATGAAATGATTTTTAAGATCTTTTCCAACCCAAATAGTAGCAGCCAGTGAAGCTGCCCACACTGGGGATGTGTCTGTGAGATGTCACAGTCCTTCCCAGCCCCCCCAAAACATCTGCTGCTTCTCTGAGCACTCTTCCCATCTTCTGTGTCATGGTTAATCCCTTCTGGGGTCTAGAATTGAAATAACCATTTCCAGTGCTAAAATAGTTGCCATGTTGGTGGTAATTATATCACCTTCATCAGGGGTTTCATGGGTTTGCAGACATGCTGGTTTTTGGGCAGATGTCCTGCAGCAGGGTGGGCTTGGCCTGGTGACGGTATCAAACACCCACTGTGACACTGCTTGTTCTGGATTTTATTGTCCTGCTTCCCTTGCCAAACCTATTTTTCTGTCCCTAAAGCAGGGATGGGCTTTGCTGTCCTCCTGAGGATGTAGATCTTGGTGCCAGGGCAGCTCCATCAAACCAGGTGAAGGCTGTTGCAGGTGTATTTCATCCTAAGCACAAAGGGAGAAGGTGCATTTAGTCTTGCTTCAAAAATACCACCTTCATTGCTCAGGAGCACTTAACATCTTCTCAGAATATTTCTGATATACTCCCTGACACCTCAGCCTTTGATTTACCACAAGAAAATTACAGTGACTTGAAAGGGATTGTGTGCTAGGGAACACCTCTTCCTGCACCAGAAAGAAACACAAAGGGATAAATAAAACAATCCCAAGTGCTGCTGTTCTTGAGTTCAAGGGGGGGGGAAGTGAACATGGAGGGGTTTTGAGATTTTTTTTCTTTTATTTTGGCACCTTGCCAAATTTTAAGTAGCAAGGCAGTCCTGAGGTTTAGGCATGGTAATATTCCTGGTCATGGAGTAGTTGTCCTCCTTGGAGTGGTGGTAAATTTATCCCTTCAAGACCTTTTGAATGCTACATGTGCCTTAGAAACCTTGAGAGCTTAGAGAAATATATGGATTTATCACAGAACCATGCAATTGTTAAGGTTGAAAAAGACCTCTGAGATCACTGAGTCCAACATCAACCCAGCACCACCACCATGTTCACCACAAAACCATGTCCTCAAGTGCCACATCCGTGTGGTTTTCGAACACTTCCAGGGATGGTGGCTCCACCACTGCCCTGGGCAGCTGTGCCAGGGATTGACAACCCTTCCCATGAAGAAATTTTCCCTAATATTCAGTCCCCTGGCACAACTTGAGGCTGTTCCCTGTCATCCTGTCACTGTCATTTAGAATACTGGGTCCAGGGGACATCCCATGTTACTGCTGCAGGTTTTCCATACAGGATTATCCACAGGGGAATCGCTGGTAGGAGTGGCTCCTCCTACCAAACTCCAGTTTGTCCTGCTGCTTGTCTTCCTTGGTGTATTTTACCAGCTCTTAAATATCTGTTGCAAACATTTAATGAGCAGTTGAGAGGTCTGTCATTTCCCAAAGTGGCTCAGAAATGGGATAATTTTAGAGAAAAATAGGGCACAGGAGCTGCACAGAGTGAAAGAGGCAGCTTGGATCGACTGGTACAATAAGATAATATTGAAAATGGCTTTTTCTTCTTCTGTTTCTGGAACCATCTTCCACAGGATGCTGTGAATGTCTGGTTTCTTTTGTTTTTAACAATACACTTACAAAGCCAACTCATTATTTTGGATCCTTGCCCTATTTTTTCCCAACTTGTGTATGTTGAGTGTTAAGAGCTCCTGGGTTTAATACATTGTTTGGAAAGAAAGCTGTAAGAGGTTATTAGACTGTGTGTCATGGTAATTCTCTGTTGAGAGTCTAATTGAGAGCTGAAGCAGCATTGCCAAATTAATTTCAAATGGAACAGAATGATTCTGATATTATTTTCCCTTCTGGAATCTAAACCTGGGTTGACATCAAGGTACTTTGGGATGACTGTACTCATGAGCATCATACCAGCTAATATATTTATCAGTTCGAGTTTTATGCTATTTTTTGGTTGTCAAATGATGCAGTTCAAGAAGAATTCAATATATTCTGCACTAAATGATGGATAATAAGATGTCGTTACATATTTTTGTTTGTCTGGTTTGTGCTCTAATTATTTCAGGAGTAGCAGAAACCCTTGGCAGATTACATTTCCTCAGATAAATTCTTTAGCATAAGAGTTCCTATAATTTAAAATTTTCTTAAAATTTTCTGATTACAGCTGAAAGAACCGTAATTTTAAATTTGATTTTATAATTCTAATGTTCTTTTTTGCTATTGCTGTCTGAAGCCACCCCAAAGACCCTGGTGTGTAGATACTCAGAGTTTCCTGGTGTGTACATACTCCAAGTTTAGCTCTCTGTAAGATGAGATCCTGAATGTTTGAATTCCCATTATTGTCCCAGTGTGGGTGTTTGGGATGAAGCTGCATCTGAGTATTTGCTTTCTCATTTCCTAGAGCCTTTGGGACCATGTTCCTTCCAGCTTTATTCTGCTTTGCCTGGCTCTTTTCATTAAGTTTTGGTGCCAGATCACTCTCTCCCTGCAGCACCACACTTCTTGGGACCACCTGGATTTGCTATCTAGGAACCCACAGGGAAAAATTATCAGTTGTAAACGTGACAAATAAACAAGACTGAGAAAATGATGATGGTGAGAATCCAGAGAACATCCTGGTGGCACCTGGGGACATGGTTTAGTGCTGGGTTAACAGTTGACCTTGACCTTAGAGGTCTTTTCCAGCCTAAAGAATTCCATGATTCTGTGGCTGTGGGGAAGAACAACCTTGGCAACTAAACCCACCTGGATGTGCTCTTCCAGTATTACTGGGAATTCTGGTGCCCTGACAGCCTGTGCTCCATCCACTCTGCACATTTAAGCACCTCCATGAGGAGTGTCCACGTCACACTTCCAAATATGAAACTGCTGCTCCTTTTTAGCACAGAATGTGTGTCGAGAACACAAATGTGTGAATCCCCATTTCTTATAAAAGCAACGGCATGAAGTAGGTAATTAAATCAAGCTGAAGGTGTTAAATCCCAAAGCATGTGAGCAGGACTCCATTTTTACCAACAGTCAAAGTTAAAGTCATGTGATGTCTATTTTTAATGTCTGTTTTTACCAGGGAAGGTGTAGCAATTTTCACTTAAAATCGTTATTTTTCCACGTCAGTCTCAGTTAAGTTAATGCTACTGCACGTTTAAAAATACCTGGTGAGTGAAATATGTGCTGCTTTTTCACACTTGAATTTTATTAATCTTTTCCTCTTCCAGCATTGTAAAAAGCCCCTCAATATTTCAGTCTTTAGAAGGAACAAAAAATGGTTGTTTGGATGTTATAAATGGAATTTCAGGCTTAAGTGCTTTTCTTGGCTGTTCCTCTGTAATGCAGATTTCTGTAGTTACCTTTGGACTGTAAATTGTATGGTTTTGACCATCAATTAGTGACTTCATTATTTTCAGCACTCAGAGGTAGGAGAGAAAATGGCCCTTTGGCTGATCAGTCATATTTTAAAAAGAATTTTATTTATTTTTCCAGTAAAATAGTTTGCTCTGCACTGTAATTCTCCTGTTTTCTTTAAATAAGTATTAGAACAACAGAAATTCATGCCTCTTTTCTTCTTCCAAAGAAACAAGGGAGAATCCAAGCCCTCTGCTCTGGAGCCAGGCTGGGAGAGCTGGGGGGTTTCACCTGGAGAAGAAAAGGCTCCAGGGAGACCTGAGAGCCCCTTCCAGTGCCTAAAGGGGCTCCAAGAGAGCTGGAGAGGGACTTGGGACAAGGGGGAATGGCTTTCCCGTGCCAGAGGGCAGGGTTAGATGGGATATTGGGAAGGAATTGTTGGGTGTGAGGGTGGTGAGGCCCTGGCACAGGGCAGCTGTGGCTGCCCCATCCCTGGAAGTGTCCAAGCCCAGGTTGGACAGGGCTTGGAGCAACCTGATCTAGTGGAAGGTGTCCCTGCCATGGCAGGGGGTGGAATGAGATGATCTTTAAGGTCCCTTCCAATCCAAACCATTCTAGGATTATTCTTGGAGAAGGTTGTAACATTGCAAAGGAAAATAGAGTTGAATCCGTGCTCCTCTCCTTGT
The DNA here is from genome assembly GCF_001604755.1 of Lepidothrix coronata. Taxonomy (NCBI): domain Eukaryota; kingdom Metazoa; phylum Chordata; class Aves; order Passeriformes; family Pipridae; genus Lepidothrix; species Lepidothrix coronata. Next base: position 4,800,200 of record NW_016690205.1, read on the forward strand.
GTATCAGCAAACAGTGCAGGAAATACTGAAGTGTGTTGATTCCTCTTGATTTACTTTCCCTGGTCAGATCAGTGTCTGTAACATTCCCAGGTTATTCCTTCTGACTGCCTTCCATCAATCACCTTTTGATACAGGAGTAAAAAAATATTGGGAAATAATAAAAGCTCCAATATTGTCCCTTGTGCTGTACCAATCTCAAGAGCCATCAGGGAAGAAATGGAAGAAGGACTTTTATCATTGCAGGTATGAGAAGTCAGGAGGCTTTAAACCTGAGGGATGAGAGACAGAAAAATTTATCAGGCTCCTGGAGAAGTTTAACCTTCACATGCTGAAGCAGTGAAGGTGACTGAGTAGCTCTAGATGTAAAGAACACATCAGGTTATCAGACTTAAGAATTATTAAAGGTTGTTCATGGTTTTTTCCTCTTTTTTTTTGCCTGGGAGATGCTTTTAGGACTGATAAGTGTATACAGAACTCTATCCTTTTACTCTCTGCCCTTTCAAAAATCTCATCTGCTTTATTTTGCCAGCATTTGGTGAAAAATGACAACTTGGTAACACCTAAAGAAACTTCCCAGAGCCTTCTGGACTGAGCTGGTTTTAATTTTGGGAACACTAGTTCCCATTTAAGTGTGGTGAGGTGAGCAAGCTTCCCTCAAAGTGGAAGGAGTGATATTTTGAGCCACTTTCCTTTGGCCTGGACAAGCCCAAGGACAGGGAAGGGTGCAGCTGTGATGCTGGGAAGCTTCTTGGGTTGCTGTGTGTTGAGAAAGTCTTTTGTCACCTCAGGGGGGACCTTCTCCCTCTCTGCAGCTCCCTGACAGAAGGAGGGACCCAGAGGGGAGGGGAAGGTCAGGCTCTGCTCCCAGGGAACAAGGGACAGGATGAGGGGAAACAGCCTCAAGCTGAGCCAGTGATGTTTAAATTGGAAATAAGGAACAATTTTTTCATGGAAAGGGTTGTCCACCCCTGGCACAGCTGCCCAGGGCAGAGGTGGAGTCCCCATCCCTGGAGGGATTTAAAAGCTGTGTGGATGTGGCACTTGGGGACATGGGTTAGTGGTGGCCTTGGGAATGCTGGAGGAATGGTTGGACTTGATGGTCTTAGGGGGTGGCCTTAGAGGTCTTTTCTGTCCTTAATCATTCTGTGATTCCATGATTTCCAGTGAACATGGCAGGAGGAGCAGCTTCACTAAACAGAGATTTTGTATCTATTAGAAAATAGTACTTTATTGTTAATATACCAATTTTTAATAAATCACAAGTATAGTGACCAGCACAGTTATGAATTTACTACAATTCTGATAAAATATAGCTAAAGCCCTGTTTGTTTTTATCTTGCCAAAACATCCCTTTTCTGGGTTTCCATCCTTTTAATGACTGACAATTATGCAGCACTTTGGCTTTCGAGAGCAGTAGGCTCAATGCATGAAAAGCCAGTGAGGCCTTTTCTGGGGTTATTAAATTTTAGGATCAGAAATATTTCATGAACAGATTCTAGAAAACAAGCTTTTACAGTTGAAGTATGAGAAAGCACAGCCAGTATAGTAAAAAGTGGAGGTTTTTTTAAAAAAAGGAAAGAAATTATTCATGCTCTGATGTAACAAATTGTGCACTCTGATTACAGGACAGGAAGAGTTTAAAGTATATTTAGAGAGAAAAGAGGTACCAGATCATTGGCCATCACCAGTATGAGGGTTTATATCACTGACTATGAGGTCTGAAAATCACCTTCTCTCTCCCTCAATGGCATTGCAGGCATAGGTTGAGCTAAGCCATTCCTGATGGATGTTTCTCCTTTTCCATCCTACGGATTAGTATTCCAGCTGAGCAGGCAGTAAAACAGAGATATTGGTAGATCTTGGGATGAACAGATTGAAGTGAGAAGTTAAATTCATTATTTTTGAGCATTAGCCAAAGTGGGAGCACCCTTAATATACAGGTAATGGATACATATAATTATTGGTAGTAGAAAATATCCATCCTGGGGCACCTGCTGTGCAAATCCTGCTCTTTGAGTGGCTGATGTTTAAACTTCCAAGGTGTTTTTCATTTGGGATCTTCAAAACAATAATATGAAAGATATGAAAAGCAAATGTTTTCATTCTTTAAATTCCTTGTATATAAACATTCAGCAAATGCTTGTTGAGCTGGGAAGGGTTTTTATTTTTACTGTCAGTGTATTCAGGGATGTGTTTGTATTTGCTCTGCTGGGGGCAGGAGCTTTGCTCTCCCAGCTTTTCCGGATGTTTGTCCTGCCTGTATGGGAAAGGCTTCCCCTTTTTCTGTTAAAACCAGCACCAGTCTCCCTTCAAGCCTTTTCTGTGCTTCCAACCTGCATCCAGAGCCTACTCCTGCTGTGGGAAGGACTGAGCTCTGCAAATGCCTTTGCTGTTCCTCCTCTGACCTTTCCCACCCCCGCCTGACTGTTTAGCTTTCCTAAGCCTTGCCTAAGCCCTTGCCTTGAGATTTGGGAGAGCATCAGCCTGGCCTTTGTGGGAGTTGTTTGCTGCTTGCCAGAGACTTCAGTAAAATACAAAAAAATTAAATAAATATATGGCTGCTCCAGAGGGTGGGAAAACTGTCATTTTTCAGGTCAGTGTTATTATGAAAAGTCTCTCTCTCTGCAAGTGGCTACAGAGAGAGCTGAAATGGAGCATCTGCTCCCTGATCCCATCTCTGCCTGTGCTGGGACAACTGCTGCAGTTGAGTTCAGAGCTCCCGGGTGACAGACACACCTCCCTGTGACACACAGAGCTCCTCTGGTGCAGCATCGTCCCCTGATCCCATTTGTTCATTCTCTGACAGTTTAATTGCCTTTGGCAGCCTTTGTGCTGGCTCAGGTGTCACCTGTCTGTCTGCAGCTGGTGCAGAGCCAACACTAAAACCCTGCCTGGTGCAGGGCCTGTGTCTCCTGTGCCACAGCCAATTCCTGGCGTGGGGATCGCTCCAGATCCAGACCGAGGGGAGAGGGACCCTTCATCAGGAACTGGAGTTGATAGGCCAAGGAGTAATGGGCACACTTTGAAAGAGGGGAGATTTAGTTCAGGTATTAGGAAGAGATTTTTCACTGTGAGTGTGGTGAGACCCTGGGACTGGTTGCCCAGGGAGGCTGTGGATGGCCCAGCCCTGGTGGTGTTGAAATCAGGTTGGATAAGGCCTTGAGCAATCTGGTGTCCCTGCCCATGGCAGGGGTTTAGGTTCTACATTAACAGAAAACTTAAAGAATCACCTTTGTGACATTTCTTAATGCTGGGATTTTCCTTCTGAGAGCTCAGGCGTTCAGTGATCCATGGGTTTGTTCCTCTCTGTGTTTGATGAGATGGATTTAGTTTGTTTGCCTGTAGCTGGCCCAGTCATGCCTGAGGTATGCAAGGTGTAACGGGAGGACTCAAAAAAAGGATGTAGGAGAAGATAATTGATGATTTTCTGTCACTTCACTGATAAAGATATCCAAGCAGAAACATTTCTGGGATGAATTTCAGCTACGTGTTCCCGTCAGTGAGTTTTTAAAGGAGGTGTGAAACTCCCATGTATTTGTCAGGATCCACTCTCCCTCCCACATTGTTGTCTCATGTTCTTCCTGCTGGACTGTTTTGCCAGCCAGAAACCAGGTTTCATTTTTAAAAATCAGAGTATAATTACCTGCTGTCAAAATCAAACATGTTTTTTGTAAGTTCTTCTCGAACACGGAATAACTTTTTGTTTGTCAAACTATTTTTGACAACATCCTTCTTCCACAACCACTTCAGTCGTGTTTCTCAAGGAAAAGTTTTCTTAAGGAAAAATATTTCCATATTTGAGATATGAATCATAGTTATTACCTGATATTTGGTGTCATATTGAGATTTACCTTCTTCTTTTGAGACAGCCCCAAGCACTTTTTAGGCTTACAGTTATGCATTGAGCACTTGCCACTGTCTTGTGTCCTAAAAAATGCTACTTCTTAGCCAGAGTTTTTCCTGATCTACATAAACCTGTAGTTTTCAGCGGTTTTGACAGCATCTAAGGATTTTATTGGGTTTTTTAAAGAATTATTCTTCATCTTCTCCCATTTGTCCAAGTGTTTTTACGGCAGCAATGCCAAGAAGCAGGCGTGCTTTTCCAGGTGAATACTGATGGAGGGGTGTAGAGAGGGATCATTGCATTGTCATTCCTTGCCAAATTCATTGCTGGAGTACCTTGGTGTAGCAAGGAAATGATACAAATGTGTGCTGAGTTTGGCTTTCCTTCAAATGACACTTCTGTGTGTGCAGCCAAACCTCCAAAGCTCATTTTTCACCTTCACCATGTTCTAGTGCTGCTGAGGGAGGGGGTAGGGGCTTGATGCTCCTTGAAGAATGTGTTCTCAGCTTTATGATCTGGAGTCATGTCATGAAATCATACAATCCCAGGTTGTAAGGGGGCCTCAAGGATCTTCTGGTCTAACCTTTGTTGGCAAAAGCACAGCAGATCTGTAAGGAAGGGAGTTTGGTTCTCGTTGAAGAATACGTTCTCAACCCTTCTGTAATTTCTCTTCATGTCTGAGGACTCTCATTCTGCAGGGAGTTATCGAATCCTGGAATGGTTTGGGTTGGAAGGGACCCTGAAGCCTGTCCAGTCCCACCCCCTGCATGAGCAGGGACACCTTCTATTATCCCAGATTGCTCCAAGCCCCATCCAACCTGGCCTTGGACACTTCCAGGGATGGGGCAGCCACAGCTCCTCTGGGAAATCCATTCCAGGGCTTCACCACCCTCACAGGGAAGAATTTCTTCCTAATATTCAAACTAAATCTGCTCTTCTTCAGTTTGTACCCATTACTCCTTGTCCTGTCACTTCACTTTCTGATGAACAGTCCCTCTTCATCTTTCCTGTAGGCCCCTTCAGACATTGGAAGGTGCTCTGAGGTCTCCACACAACCTTCTGTTGTCCAGGCTGTAACAGCCCCAACTTTCCCAGCCTGTTTCCCAGTCCCCTTATCAACTTCATGGCCTCCTCTGGACTTGCTCCAACAGTTCCATGTCCTTCTTATGTCGGGAACACCAGACCTGTACTCAGTAGTCCAGATGGGAATCCATTTCTTCATTTCTCCTCTTTTAATTTACTATTTTCTGGTCTACTCTAATGTTTTCCAAATGGAAGAAAATCCACCACTCTGGTAAACTCTTGTCTCTTGATTGCAGAAGGTAAAAATCTCTCATTTGGTGCCGAAAACACAGTTTATAATGAACATGAATCACAAACAAGTATTAAATGTAAAAGCCAAGGGACTTGTGAATGGTCACCAGCTAGTAAAGGCCGATGCAGGTTTTTTAAATTCTCTGTATTTCTGAAGAGCCATTGCACCCTTTGATGTGTGTTGTGGGTGATCTATGGCATCACCCAGTGCTTGTCAAATACCACTCAGAGCAGGCATTTGGCTTAGTTAAAACATCCTGATGTTTTTACAGCTTCCTATATTTTAGATTCTGCCAAGAAAACTGACAAGGAGAAATGAGGAATTTATGAGGAAATCGTGAAAAATTTATGGTGACTTCAGGGATTTATTCATCCAGCACATAAAGTGTGGCTTAACTTCTGACATCGGAGCTGCTAATGGGCAGTTTGAATATAGACTAAAACTGTTGACTGGTTTGTATAAATATGCAGATTGCACACTGGATTCCATCCTGTGCTGGACTTTGTATTTCACAGAATCATGGAGTGGTTTGGGTTGGAAAGAACCTTAAAGACCATCCAGTCCCACCACCTGCCATGGGCAGGGACACCTTCCACTAGCCCAGGTTGCTCCAGCCCTATCCAGCCTGGCCTTGGACACTTCCAGGGATCCTGGGGCATCCACAGCTTCTCTGGGCAACCTGTGCCAGGGCCTCCCTACCCTCACAGGAAAGGATTCCTTCCCAGTATCCAATATAAATCTACCTTCCTTCAGCTTAAAGCCATTCCCCCTTGTTGTATCTATGCACCAGCTGATGGACTTCTAACTTAGAAGAGTTCGTTTCATTATTAGTCAGGATTTCAAACCTATTGTTTGTCTTAGAAAAAAGTTGTGGAATAAAACCCCTTAGGAGAAAACCGGAGTATTGCCAATAACAAACTTAGACCAAATCCTTCAATATTAGATCTTTGAAAGAGCCCCCAAACCTCAGTCCAACACTCACATGAATCTCTGAAAAAAAAAGAAGAAAAAAGCAGGGGTGTTTTAGATATTTATTTTTTAAGCTTTGCTGGGCACTTTCTGGATATTATCTTCACAAAGCAGAATTCAGTGTGTGGACATATGAGTCCACAGGGAAAATAATAGCATTTTCCTCAGCCTCATTTCAGTTTGACTGTTGCATTAATTTCCTTTATAACTTTTGACATCTGTAGTACGAATTGCTAATTTGTTTGGGCTGAGAGTTAGCAGGAAAAAATGACTCCACTGAAGCCAATGTGCAAAACCACTGTTGCATTCAGCATTTTTTCCATGGTTCCCCTGACGTGACCAACTCCTCCATTTTTTGTGCTTAACCTGGATCTGATTGAAACTTGTAAACTTTGCCCGTACATGGAGTTTGGTATCAGAGCTTGCTGTTCTCTCTGCTGTAAAATATCTAATCCCTTTTACTTACATGTTTCTCTTAAAGCTGTTCTCTTGTTCTGACATGGAAATCCTCCCTGTGATGGATGAAATCCAGCAGTTGCCTTGATCTAATGTGGAGACTGGAATGGGTTTGTTGGAGCTGATAAATAGGGAGGGTTTGGATTAAGACACCCTGCAGTGGGTTTTGGGCAGAGGTGTGGGTGTGGGGTGAGCAGTAGGGCTCCAAGACTGGGTGATTTTGGGAATTAATCCCCAGATCTAGAAAAACTCTTTCCAATCTGTCAGACAGAGCAGTGTCTCACAGAAAGCCCGTGGCGTGAAATAGCAACCAACCACAATTATCCTGACATAGCCAGTTTGGGATGAGACAAAATTTACTGGTTTTCCAAGCTTTTCAGGTAACTCAGTTGAAAATCTGGAAGGGCTGAGTTGTGTTTTGTGGATAGGACTGTTAGATGGCAAATAAATGCTGACAAAATGTATTGGGAACCAGTGGGAGGTTCTTCCGAAGTAGAAGGGATTCACTGGGTTAAGGAATAGGATGGGACAAGGGGGAATGGCCTTAAGGTATAGGAGGGTAGGTTTAGGTTGGATATTCAGAAGAAATCCCTCCCTGTGAGGGTGGGGAGGCCCTGGCACAGGTTGCCCAGAGAAGCTGTAGCTGCCCCATCCCTGGAAGTGTCCAAGGCCAGGTTGGACGGGGCTTGGAGCAACCTGGGCTAGTGGAAGGTGTTCCTGCCCATGGCAGGGGGTGGAACAAGATGAGCTTTAATGTCCCTCGCAGTCCAAACGATTCTGTGATTCTAAGGAAGAGCAGAAGGTCCTGTTCTCTCCATCTGAATCGTGGGAGATGTCCATGCAGCTGTAAACATGGCAGTTGTGCATCCATGGCATGGTCAGAAGGGGTGAATGCCAGAGAATCATAGAAACATATTTCCAATTTAGGTTGGAGAAGCCCTTTCAGACCATCAGGTCCAACCATTCCCCAGCACTGCCAAGGCCACAGTAACCCATGTCCCCAAGTGCCACATCCACATGGCTTCTAAATCCTTGCACGGATGGGGACTCCACCACTGCCCTGGGCAGCTGTGCCAGGGCTGGACAGCCCTTTCCATATAGAAATTTTCCCTAATATCCAACCTGAACATCCCCTGGCACAACTTTGAGGCCATTTCCTCTTGTCCTATCCGTGGTCTGAAAGTGTTCCCACCAAATCATTTCCAGCTGTGTTATTAAATGAAATCACAGTGGTGCTGAACCATCTTGCTTTAGGGTTTTGGGTTTTTGTTGCCTCCTCCCCAGTGCTCTTTATTAATAAATGAATTCTCTCCATGCAGTGAATAAGCCTGTTTGGGATGTAAGTACTGTAATGCATCTTACAGAGCCAGTGCTGCATTTGGGAATGCTGCAGGATCTGTCAGGAGCTTTAGGCTGCAAAGGAGCAATCCTGAAAAGCCTTTTCTAAAATAAAAAAGGGAGATTTACGTGGTTTGGTTTCTTTATGCTTGGAGAGAAAATCACCATGTAAAGGTTTTAACTTGTCTTACTTTCTAGTTCTGTATCACTAAATTTGATACATCAATTAGAAAATTCCGTATAAAGGGTGAACTAAAGATGCACCAACAGTAGAAGGGGTTTTCTGGTGCTGGTCAGTGTGAAGTTTGTCCACTGGAACACTGTAATAACAATTTAAATGTCTTATTGATTTGATCATTATATGGGTCTGAATTTCCCTACACAAATTCTCCTTCAAATTTGACTTGGTAAAAACTGGCCTCTTTATTGCCTTTTTTTTTTTTTGATGTTTTTCCCCCTCTGGATATTGATTAATTGCTTTGATTTATGTATTTATTTACTCTTAGAGTGCTGCATTTTGGCTGTTGAGTGCATGAGCAAACAGCTCATGATACAAACATTGAATCATGGAATGGTTTGGGCTAGAAAGACCTTAAAGATGATCTCATTCCTCCCCCTGCCATGGGCAGGGACACCTTCCATAGACCAGGTTGCTCCAAGCCCCATCCAACAATGATTCTAAACTTTTATTACCTTTTACAACATTTTATTTTTCCTTTTTTTTTTTTNATATATATATAAAATGTTGGTTTTACATTTTAATCTGAAAAAACATGCACTGGATTTGTTTCTCAAACAACTGGGCATTGTGGGTAAATTAAACTTTCCCAACTTGTTCAGTTCTTTCTTTGCTGAAGGGCCTTTGTCAAAGATGCTTTGTTTGCCATAAAGGGAGATTCACAGTGACAGTTTTATATAACAACAATAATATTAATTTGAATTATTTTTGTAAGAATCTCAGAGCATCTGGGGGAGATCATCTGCATTATGTTGACCTTACAGATGTTCAAGTTGATTCATAGAGGAATGAAGTAATTTGCCTGTGCCCATGCAGGGAACAACCAGCAGTGAAGAATAGAATTCAGATCATAGATTATTTTCACATGAATGTTCTGCTCCATTTTAATAACCAGTGCATTTTCTCTATGAATATTAACCCATATGTCCAGCTGAGAGAGCCCAGTTCACATCTTGGGTGAAGAAGTTGAAAATTCATTCCAAGTTTTATGCCAAATCAAGGAAGGTCAATGTAATACTTAGTTTTATAGGGTGTAGGCAAACATTCCCCCTGAACAGGACACAGGGTTATTTACTTTTGTGGAGTTTAAAGTTGATGGTCATAGAATTGTCACAGGATCACAGAATGGTTTGGGTTGAGAGGAATCTTAAAGACCATCTCATCCCACCCCCTGCCATGGGCAGGGACACCTTCCATAGACCAGGTTGCTCCAAGCCCCATCCAACAATGATTCTAAACTTTTATTACCTTTTACAACATTTTATTTTTCCTTTTTTTTTTTTCAGTTGTAAAATGTACAGGAAAAATAAATAACTACTATTAAATCTTGCTCAGCCCTTTTTCCCCTTCATACTAAAATTTTCTTAGATTATTCTGTATGTCTTGGTTACACATACTTAAATTTCCAACTTAAATTTATAAGGTATTCTTATCCTACTGTGTAAGTCTCCTGATCTGCAAATAATAGGATAATTAAAAATTCATGTTTATGAAAATGACTTTTTTTTGGTGGTATATTTTCCAAGTCACTTGACAGCAGTGGCTCTTGGGCTCCAGGTGCACTTTGTGTCCTTGAGCTCTCCTTGTCTGCAATAAGCAATTGCTGTGACCATTGTCAGCTTACAAAACACTTCGCTTAAACAATTCCTTCTTTCCCTGACTCATAAATTCCCTGGCTCTGGGAGTGCTGTCTGGATGGGGGGAATGCTGAGGATGCTGAGCTGGGGAAACTGGGTGTGGAGTCACCCAAAGTGCAGTTCATCCATCCAAGGCACGAATACCTGGCATGGGTTTTGATTATTTATATCTTAGTCAAGACAGGTCAGAGATTAAAATGAAGAAGGAAATTAAAGCCCGGATTTTGAAAAGAGCAAATGTAAGTTGGGCGCAATGTCTGACTCCACATGTCGTTGGAGGGGTGAAAAATGTGGTTATTCCTGGCTCTGTGATAGACAGCAAAGGTTGAGATGGGATGGGATGGGATGGGAAGGGATGGGATGGAATGGGAAGGGATGGGATGGGATGGGATGGGATGGGATGGGTCTTGCTGTGACACTCACAGAATCATGGAATGGTTTGGGTTGGACGGGACATTAAAGCCCATCTCATTCCATACCCTGCCATGGGCAGGGACACCTTCCACTAGCCCAGGTTGCTCCAAGTCCTGTCCAACCTGGCCTTGGACACTTCCAGGGATCGGGCAGCCACAGCTTCTCTGGCAACCTGTGCCAGGGCATCACCACCCTCACAGGGAAGAATTTCTTCTCACCACTCCTTGGATTCTCATTCCTTGGCACTGACCCTCGTGCCCTGAACGTTGTGAACCAGAGTAAATTTTTTGCTCTAAATGTTTATCTTATTTTAAACCAATTCACAAATACAGAAATAGGATGACCTAAGTGAATAATTTCATGTTTGGGCTGGGTTTTTTCTCTTTTATCAGTAACAGTGTAAATACTTCTCTTTTTTTTCCTGATGGAATTTCAGTGGGTTATGTTGATGTGAAAGAGCTTTAAAAAGTAGCACTAAGTTCCTCTGAAGGAGTTTAGAAAAAACCAAACAAGCAACAACTTGCTTATCTCTGCAAAGATTTATGTCTTTTTGTACTTGAACTCATATTCAGGAGTTTTGCTTGAGGATGGCCACGGAATCCAACAGAACTGCAGGAAAACTACTCAAGGAAGCATATTCTGCCATGCAAATTCAGTGGGTTAAGAAGGACATGATTTGTGAAGGTTTTGAATTTTAACCCATTTTTTTGAGTTCCTCAGTTCGTTTTGGAGTCTGAATTATAGCAAAGAAAAGAAAAGGGACAGATTTAATGTCAAAATTCAGGTGTTTCAGAACACCGGCGCAGGGAATTTATACTGCAGGTGTCAGGAGGGATGGCAGCAGTAAAGTCAAGAAAGCAGCTTCCATTTTAAATGGGATGCTGCTCATTTCTGGATGTGCTGAAGGCTCTGATAGACACAGGCTTCACAAAAAATGGGCATAAATTGTACAGACAGATGTTGCCTTTGGGCCCACGGGTGCTGGGAGGAGATGTACTCTGGCAGATGTTGAATAAAGGGTTTGTATCCTGCTTTGAGGACCCCCCAGGAGAATCAGAGGGGTTTTATTAATAGGTTTTTAATTGCTTCCCATCCTTGAGCACACAGGAGAGCAGTGGGAATGTGGTCATGCACCAAAGTGTCTCTGATGAGGTGTTGTGTCGTCAGATTGGCTGCTGCTAAATTGGGTGGTCTCAGAAAATTATGTGAAAATAAACACCAGGACAATATTTCCTGGCTTTATTGAGGCTCAGGGGGGACTTTCCCACTCTCTGCAACTCCCTGACAGGAGGGGGAAGCCGGGGGGGAGTCAGGCTCTGCTCCCGGGAAACAAGGGACAGGATGAGAGGAAACAGCCTCAAGCTGTGCCAGGGGAGGTTTAGATTGGATATTAGGGAAAATTCCTTCATAAAAAGGCTTGTCCAACATTGGAACAGGCTGCCCAGGGCAGTAGTGGAGTCCCCATCCCTGGAAGTGCTCAAAAAACATGTGGATGTGGCACTTGAGGATGTGGTTAGTGGTGAACGTGGTGGTGCTGATTGACACTTGGATTTGATGATCTTAAAGGTCTTTTCCAACCTTAACAAATTTCCTGGTTCTCTGATTAGTAAGGATGCAGTCTGGATTATTTTAATTTGCCTTAAAATTTTACTTTTCTTCAGTCTTTGAGCTGATTCCCAAGACTGGGAGGGATCCACGGTGTCAACTCCGACCTATTGTTTTTCTAAATCTTGTGCCAATATAAGGTGCAAGAAAATCAATTCCTTCCTTATCAGGAAACCAGTATGTGGTTTTCCATTTCCTATAAACATTAGTCTGAAATGTGCTAATGGCCTTTTTTTAAAAAGCATTTTATTATGATACCTAGTTCGGCATAGTAAAGGATTTATTTTTTATGTGCTGTTTGAAGTTACATATAAATTCAATCTCCCATTCACAGTCCACTTACTTAACTGAGTACTTAATTTAAAGATACTTTTGGCTTGAATTCAGTTAACTTAAAATTGTTTTTGAGATAGTTGCAGCACAAATATCAATGACAAACAGGCCTAATTTGATCTCATGTGCAAGAATATATATACATACATATATATATATATATATAGATATATATATAAAATGTTGGTTTTACATTTTAATCTGAAAAAACATGCACTGGATTTGTTTCTCAAACAACTGGGCATTGTGGGTAAATTAAACTTTCCCAACTTGTTCAGTTCTTTCTTTGCTGAAGGGCCTTTGTCAAAGATGCTTTGTTTGCCATAAAGGGAGATTCACAGTGACAGTTTTATATAACAACAATAATATTAATTTGAATTATTTTTGTAAGAATCTCAGAGCATCTGGGGGAGATCATCTGCATTATGTTGACCTTACAGATGTTCAAGTTGATTCATAGAGGAATGAAGTAATTTGCCTGTGCCCATGCAGGGAACAACCAGCAGTGAAGAATAGAATTCAGATCATAGATTATTTTCACATGAATGTTCTGCTCCATTTTAATAACCAGTGCATTTTCTCTATGAATATTAACCCATATGTCCAGCTGAGAGAGCCCAGTTCACATCTTGGGTGAAGAAGTTGAAAATTCATTCCAAGTTTTATGCCAAATCAAGGAAGGTCAATGTAATACTTAGTTTTATAGGGTGTAGGCAAACATCCCCCCTGAACAGGCCACAGGGTTATTTACTTTTGTGGAGTTTAAAGTTGATGGTCATAGAATTGTCACAGGATCACAGAATGGTTTGGGTTGAGAGGAATCTTAAAGACCATCTCATCCCACCCCCTGCCATGGGCAGGGACACCTTCCACTAGCCCAGGTTGCTCCAAGCCCCATCCAGCCTGGCCTTGGACACTTCCAGGGATGGGGCAGCCACAGCTTCTCTGGGCAACCTGTGCCAGGGCCTCCCCGCCCTCACAGGGAAGAATTTCTTCCCAATATCCCATCTCCCCCTGCCCTCTGGCAGTGGGAAGCCATTCCCCCTTGTCCTGTCCTTCCATCCCTTGTCCAAACCCCCTCTCCAGCTCTCCTGGAGCCCCTTTGAGCACTGAAAAGGGACTCACAAGTTCCCCCTGGAGCCTTCTCCTCTCTGAGCTGAACAGGGGTCCTTCCTGATCCCCATCTTGCTGCTGGAGGTTATCACTTCCAGAATATTGCTGCAAAAAAGCACCTTGTGTAAATATTCCCACTGGATTCAGGCAAAAAGAGCTGGGATGGTTTGTATGGTTTAAATTAACCAAGTTAACCCAGTGGCTTTTGACTGACACGGATGGTGAGTGCTCTGAGGAACCACTTTACTTTGAGCTCCAGAGCAGGAACAGGAAGAAGGTGAAGGTGTGGAGCCTTTTCTTTTTGCAGAACCTTCTTTAAGCCTTGTTCAGCTTTAAACTTAGAACATAAAGCCTTTGGAGTGTGGGTTGTAAATCCAAGGATAATAAACATCAGCCTCATCCAAACTTTCTGCAGAACTGGTGTTGCTCACAGTTGGGCTGGATGTACTTTGCCACATGAGAGCTGGGTAAGGATTGAGTTGTCAGCACAAAGGTTTATTTCACCTTTCTCCTATAAAAAGATGGATCAGGCAACGTGTGCTGCATTATCAGATTATCCCAAGAATTGGAGTGTTTTGCATGTAAAGCTTCAGTGGTGATAACATTGTGCCAAACGAGTAGGAACGAACAGATGCTGAGTAAATAATCCCATTTTGTTGTTATTTGTAATGAATTTGTTGATAGGAAACAACTTCTCTATCTGTTCCCATCCTGATAATTTGATAACCCATTTGTATTATTTAAGCTGTGTATTTTGTGAACACCAAGGCCGAGTCATTTGTAACAGGAGCAAGATGTAGGAACCACTCTCCTCAAGTGTTTTTTAAATTGCTTTGCTTGCAGCTACAGAGTTTGCTGGAAAGAATGATTTCTCATTCTGAAATTTCCGAGCCTCAGGAGTGGTCACAGAGCTGAGGAAGGGACAGCCTGGTGATTTAAGACTATTTAATGCCCCGCTTGTTGTGGAACAGAGCACTGGAGACCTTCCTGGTCTAGCAGAACATATCACTGCAGTTCCTTAATGCCCTAAACCAGCAAACTGATTTATCACCTATTAGGTCTTATTAGATCCCATTCAGTAGAAAAAATGAACTGCTGGAGCTGGATGGCAGAAAATTAATTTGAAATAAATGTGATACACTCAAGCTTCTTCAGTTCTTCTCTCCAAGTCCCCGTGGCTGGGAAGCTGGTTTTCCAGGTTGGACATGGTTTCTTGCAGAGAGGGATGCCATGCATGCAGGGACACAGGATGATGTAAAACTGGCCTGTTTGAGACAAGTGGAGCTTTCACGTGGTGACTTCACACATTTATAATGTAGATTTGTTAAAAAACATTTACAGTGCCCTCCTTACACATGTCCTTTGGTGCCTGGAGGGGCACAGGGGAGCAGCTGGCAGGGGGAGGGCACCTCTAAAGCTGTGTCAGGGAATCACATCATCTGGGGAGGGGGGCTCAAGAGTAGGGTTTTATTTCTTCCAATAGCATTTCTTTCCCAGGAGAAGCCGTGGGGAGCCACTGTAAACCTTTTCACACAGTTTCAGTTTATTATGAGTTTAAATCTGTTGTTTAAAACTGGAGTTGTTTCTGTGGGTGGTTGCCTGACACGTGGGGAACCTGTTGGAATGAGTCCGGAGGAGGCCACGGAGATGCTCCGAGGGCTGGAGCCCCTCTGCTCTGGAGCCAGGTTGGGAGAGCTGGGGGGATTCACCTGGAGAAGAGAAGCTCCAGGGAGACTTGAGAGACCCTTCCATAACCTAAAGGGGCTCCAGGAGAGCTGGAGAGGGAATTGGGACAAGGACCTGGAGTGACAGGACAAGGAGGAATGGCTTCCCAGTGCCACAGGGTGGGATTAGATGGGATATTGGGAAGGAATTGTTGGGTGTGAGGGTGGTGAGGCCCTGGCACAGGTTGTCCAAAGAAGCTGGATCCCTGGAAGTAGATGTCCAGGGAAATTACCAGAGATTTTATTCCTGTTGTGGAATCACCCATCCAGATTTTTGCTGTCCTCCATCCTCATTGTACCCCATGCAGGAATGAGGTTAGAAATTATATATGGAATCATGGAATTGTTTAGGTTGGAAATGTCCCCTAAAACCGTGGAGTCCAGCCCTTAACCCAGCAGTGCCAAGCCCATCCCTAACCGTGTCTCTGGATACCACTTGACTGAGTGCTGTTCCCATTGTAGTTGTCATTAATTTAGGCAAATCAAGGTGCTAAAATGTTCTTATGATTTCCAGCCCTGTCCCCATAAACGTGTTTTTAAGTAATTTTGAAAGAAACCAAGTGACACCCCAACTTCCTGTGCTGCACAAAGCAACTTCCCCAAAAAATCTGTGTTTACCATAACCTAAAGCTCCTTGGCAGAAGTGAATTTAAACAGCTGTGATCACCCAGTAATTACAGTTTGTCACAGACTAATATTTACTTCTTTGACTAATTTAAAACCCATTCGTTATCCTACGTCCAAATTAAGAACAAAGCCCCGTGTTGGTCCCTGGATGTGTAATTGCAATTAAGATGGTCTCTTGCAGAAATAATACATGTAGGGTTAATTTGGACCAAGAGTTGTTTCTAATTCTGCCTTTGTGTTTCTGTACAATTAAATTATCCTGCTGTGGCACAGAGAAAATCACACTTATTTGGAGCTGGGCTGGAACGTGGTGTTTTTAACGGAAGGGTTTTTAATGAGGCTGTGGAACGAGGGCTTGGAGCCTGGATTGTTGATGAAAATCACATTAGTGATGTTTGCTCATTCCACGAGAGGTGAGAGGCTCTGATCGGTGTTTGTGGCCCCAGTTGTGAGTGAACAACTTTCCTAGAGCAAATTAGATAATTTCTGATGGAAATGTCAACTCTTGAAGGGTTGAATCACAGGAGGTCTCTGCATAAGTCTCTGTTCCTCCCTTTTTTGTGGCATTTGGCTCTCAAACATCCCATGATTCTTTGGGAATAAAAATATCATTTTATCATGAATTACAAATTTGAGTGAATGTGCATAAAGGAACATATTTCCCATTGTAAGAACGTCATTTGAATGGTGTCATCACTCAGTACTCTCTCATGGATTGGACTAAATCACAGTTTTTGAGGCTCTTTTGCACCTTCATGTGCTGTGTGTAGGGCAGAGAAAGTGTCTAACTTTTAAGTATAAATAAAGTGAGAATTTCTCAATTCAGTGTAGCAAATTAAATATTCAGATGGATATAGATTAAAAAAAAATCATAAAAACTCTTTCACTGTTTTCTCCAGCAAGGGGGAGAGGCCATTCTTTCCAGAGAAAAAGGAGAAGACTTAAAATATTGGGGAAAGATCTTAATCTCACTTTTAGTGTCTTTTGGGTATCAGTTTTCAGGGATCGGGGTTTGGGTGTTGCTGACATTACAGCTGAAATTATGTAAAATCTGGACAACCTGTATATGCCATTCTGCCTTTAATTTCTCTCCTTGCATATGGAAAAAATCCAGAAAAACGTGCTTTTTACCTTATATAAACCTTAGTTGAACCCTCCAGTTGAGCAGTGCTGGCCTACAGAGCTCCTGGCTGTTGCCAGGCTTTTTCCATAATATCTGCTGCAAATGGACTTGAAAATCCTGGCAGGTCTGATCTGTGTGAGCATCAATATCCATTGGAAAAGCAGATTTTTTCTTGCCCTTCATGAGTCATTGCAGTGCCAGTGGAATGAGATGGTTTTAAGGTCCCTCCCAACCCAACCCATCCTGTGATTCCCTGAAATCGGGTTCTCTGCAATTCCTTTTATGAAATACTTTAATTCCATTCCGTCTGTTAATCCCGAGGAAGCTCTTTAAGCTACTGAATTATGCTAAGGATAAAAGAACTTTACAGAAAATTACATGGCTTTTGAAATACAAACAGTACTTTAGAGCACCACAAGACTAAAATTCCATTTCTGACGGCTGAGTTTGTGAGACAGAACAACAACCTGCAGGGGCTGCTCTAAAGAATCCTCACCTTGCCAAGGCAGAGCCATATCACAACTTGCTTTAATGTGAACACAGCAATAAGTGCATCTCTAAAACTGTGTAAGGTCTGTTTACTTGCAGTTTGAAAATCACACTTATTTGGGAAGTTCCTGACTCCAGCACACGGGAACTCCATCGATCCCGCAGTGCAGACGGGGCAGTGCAGTGCCAGGGAAGTTAATTTGGTCATAGGAATGTGGTTCTGAGCCTCACGAGGACAAGCCAGCCACTCCCCTCCCAAAAATCAATGCCACTGGACTGATTTCCCTGCACTGGATCAAAGAAGAGTTGGGCAAAAGGCCCACATAACATTTATGCACCATTTATGCTCTTTTTATGTTCTCCCCTGGCCTGAATTGCACAGTTTGGCTACCTCTAAATGGATAATTTATAATGCCAATGGCACTGAAAGCCAGCAGCTTCTCTTGGAGCAGACTGTAATTATTTTATGGGCTCATATAAGCAAAAAAACTAAGTGGGGAAAAATTCAGACCAGCCCCAATAGGAGATTTTCTTACCCAGAAAAAAACTTCCTAAACCAAATGTTCATGGTGACTTTTTTCAACCAGTGCTTGTGTACAGAGTAACAGCTAAAGCTGTCCTCATCTTATACAGCATAATGTCATAGAACCATAAAATTATTTGGGATGGAAGGTACCTTAAAGCCCATCCAGCCCTGGTCAGAGACACCTTCCACTAGCCCAGGTTGCTCCAAGCCCCATCCAACCTGGCCTTGGACACTTCCAGGGATCCAGGGGCAGCCACAGCTTCTCTGGGCAACCTGTGCCAGGGCCTCCCCACCCTCACAGGGAAGGATTTATATCCGCAATTATATTTTGTGTCTTACTTCACACCAAGACAATTTAGCACCACCTTTGTCCCACTGACACACTTGGCTGTTTTTTATGACCCCAGTTGCATTTGCCTCTTAGGCTTTGACTTCACGGGGCAGAAACTAATCCCAACTGTAAAAATTCCTAGGAGGATTGGAATGTCTGAGCCAGCCCTGGATCCTGCCTGGCCTTGAGCCCATCCCAAGGCTGCACTGCAGCCCCCCTGCACAAGAGCCCCTTGGTGTGGGGCAGGTGATCCCTGTTTAAATGCATCTGTTTGCAGCATTGGGAATGTCCCTCTGCTGCCCTTCAGTCCTGCTAGAACAGAAATCAGCAACATTCTTGATGTTACAGTGTTGTTATCTGCCCTGCAAGCCTGATTTTTGTGCTGTATCATCTCTGTTTCCATGCACAATCCCTCGTTTGTGGGATGATTTAACCCTTTCCCCATGAACCAAAAATCCCGCTGATAACCACGGAGCGGACGGGCATCGTGCTGGGAGGATTTGAGCTACTGGCAGGTATTGAAGCATCATATTGAAGCATTTATTCCACTCCTGTCTCATTTCTACAAACAGGAGGCTGAAGGAGAAATGGGAAGAACAGCAAAGCAGTGATCTTGTCCGAAGGTTAATGGCTGGGTGAGGGGAGTGAGAGGCTGTGCAGAAGGAGAGCGACGTTCCCGTCTCGCCTCACTCCCTCCCTCACACACCCCACTGCCTCCTTAAAGTGGTTTGTGTCACTTTAATATCTGAGAGCCACACTTTGGATCAAACACAGGCTTACCTAAAGCTCCAGCAAGACTTTTTTACTTTACCAGCATTAGTGTTCCCTTCACAAAGCTGTCAGCCACGTAAGCACCCGTGGAACAGCAAAGCAGAGCAGCTGCTGAGGTTTAGCCTGCTCATTTCTTACAAGAAATCACTTTTCAGCCTCTTCCCAGGGAGAACACACTGCCTGTGTCTGTCTGCTGGGAAGATGGATCCCAGTTTTGTGGAAGTTCTGCTCTGTGTCCGTGATTCCTTGTAGTTAGAAAATAAGGTGTAGGACTAGAAGCCAAATTCTGCTCCCATGGAAACTTTCTGCCATCAGGCATCACAGTGAAGTTCACATTTTGGGTGATGGACAGAGAGAAGGGACCTCTGAGCACACCTGATTGGTGACCCCAGCACTTAAGAAGTGCTAAAGAAACCTTTGGACATCTTCTTCATCTGCAGATCACTTTCCTTTTCCTCATTAGTATTCTTTGGCGGAATTGGATAAATTAAATCCTGCAGGAAAAAATTGAGATTCTTTTCTAAGCAACCTCATGATGTTTGTTTAGCCAGGTGCAATTGTCTTGCAGTTGATTGCAAGATTGATGAAAATGCCAAAGAACCTGAAATGTAGCAGATCAATTCTATTGATTTATCCATAATTAGCTAAAGTAGCCTTAATCACCTCTAGGTATCCATGGAAATGGGGAAGGTGCAGCGGGCAGTGCCCTCAGCACAAAGCAGGGGAGGTTCCTGTGCTGCAAACTGTGAGACAGTCAAATGTTTGACAACCTTTTGCCAAATTCAGTCAGAACTTTGGTGCATGGCAAGAAAATTTATCTGTGACATCCTTTCCCATCCTTTCCTTTAATTAATTCTCTTGTAATTATTCCTCTTTCCAGACTGAATATTTCTGTGAAAAGCAGTGCAATAGGAAAAAATCATCTTCAGCTTTATTGATTTTTACCTCTGCAAAAACTGGCTGAATTCCCGCATGAGAGCAAGTGAAAACAAGAACTAAGATGACAAGTCAGGTCATGAGGCCCTGGCACAGGTTGCCCAGAAAAGCTGTGGCTGCCCCATCCCTGGAAGTGTCCAAGGCCAGGTTGGACAGGGCTTGGAGCAACCTGGGCTAGTGGAAGGTGTCCCTGCCCATGGCAGGGGGTGGAATGGGATGAGCTTTAAGGTCCCTTCCAACCCAAACCATTCTGTAATTCCATGATATTTCCAGAGGGGAAGGAGGTGGTGTCTGTTCATTTCAAAGATTTTTGTATTTTATTAAGCACTTCACTCTAATGAAAACTGCTTGTTTAATGTCTTACCTGATGGCAGAGGTTCATCCCAGCAGTACTGCAACAAATTCCATGTTTTAAATCGCAAAATCTCGTGCAAGTTTGTGCCAACTACCATAATAGAAACAATCTCTTTGAATTCAGTGAGTCTTCTTCCTTTAGAATATTAACTTTTGGGTAGTGCAACAGTAATGCTGTCCACTTGCAATAGATGCTATTTTCCCAGCATTGTAGTCCTAGCTAAAAACTCCTAAATTAAATTGTCTTCCAGCATTTCCATTAGAAAACACTATTTCTGGGCTTTTATTGCTCTGCCATAAAATTCTTTAGGTGGTAAAATTTAGTGCAGAAGGTTCTATCCATGGCTGGGGCTATATCTTAGCTAAAATTTCAGGAGACAGAATTTACTGGGGCTTTTGAAAAAGGGTGTAGAAGTCTAAAGCTGCTTTTTTCTTGAATCTGAAGTCATCCAGAAACCACAGCATAGACCCCAGAGGAGAGCAAGGGTTCAGGTTCAAGGAGGTCTCCATCTCCAGAACTCTTCTGGATACAGCCCTGAGCAACTGCTTCAGAGGCACCTTCCACCCTCAACCTATTTTTTTGTTAAAATAACCCATTGTGCCTCTTACCCAGCCCTGATTATTGGTAGTCAGCCCACAAGTTTGTCCTTCAGCATTTTGTAACTCACAGTTATTTTTCATTCATCTGTCCCCATTGTTTCAGAGGACAGCCAGCCCAGAATATAAATGAGGGAAGAGCTATCAGTGATTATAGATAATATGCTAAAGCTGTTTCTGAAATATTTATTAGAAAATAGGTTAATAAAGTGACATGGAGCACCTGTGCTGGTGTGGAGTCCACATTATGAGAAGATTATGCTAATGGGAGTATTTAGTAGCAAGTCTTCTTTGGGATTACTCAGTGTTATTATCATCCTCAGCCCAGGAATTGGAATTCAAAAGGCAGCAAATGATCAAGGATTTAGTTTCTTCTTTTTTTTTTTTTATTTAAAGTTTTGCCTGCTCTTTAGCCTGCTGAATTAGAGGATGTTGCAAGGAGTCTTTTAAGCACTTTTTAAATGTTTTTCAAAGGAGAGAAAGGAGGAGACTGGAGAAAGGTGTGTAAATATAAAGAAGTGTAAAATGGAATTGATTGAAAGCTTCATTTGGGATGGGCAGTTGTGAGATCTGGAGGTGGGATGAGGAGCAGCTGAGGGCACTTGGTCTGTCCAGTTGGAGAAGAGGAGACTGAGGGGAGACCTCACTGCAGTTACAACTTCCTCAGGAGGGGCAGGCACTGAGCTCTGCTCTGTGGGGACCAGGGACAGGACCCAGGGAATGGTCTCAAGTTGTGTCAGGGCAGGTTTAGGTTGGATATCAGGGAAAGGTTCTTTCCCCAGAGGGTGGTTGGGCACTGAACAGGCTCCCCAGGGCAGTGGGCACAGCACCAAGGCTGCCAGAGCTCAAGGAGTGTTTGGATGATGCTCTCAGGGACAGGGTGTGACTCTTGGGGATGGTCCTGTGCAGGGCTAAGAGTCGGACTCGATGATCCTGGTGGGTCTCTCCCAACTCAGCACATTCTGTGATTCTGTGAGTGAACAGTATTACATCGGCAGTAAATGAAAAAAAAGAAAATTTGGGAAAGGAGAAAAGTGTGGGGAGGTGCAAGGATACCTTCAGACTTGCTTGTTTTAATGATTTTGACTTTCTGTGTGAGACACTGCTGAGGCCCCTCAGATCCTTGGGACAATTCTGGACCCCTCAGGACAAGACAGGTATTGAGAGGCTGGAGCGTGGCCAGGGAAGGGAACAGAGCTGAGGAAGGGTCTGGAGCACCAGGAGCAGCTGAGGGAGCTGGGGGGGCTCAGCCTGGAGAAGAGGAGGCTCAGGGGGGACCTTCTGGCTCTGCAACTCCCTGACAGGATGGGGGGGAGCTCGGGGGGACTCGGGCTCTACTCCCAGGGAACAAGGGAAAACGACCTCACTTTGCACCAGGGAAGGTTTAGGCTGGATGTTGGGGGAAAATTCTGGGTTTAATTTATACATGTTTAATTCCTATTGTTGTTTAAAACTGAATTGCTTTGCAGGGCTGGCGCTGCAGGAGCATGTGAAGGTATTTGAGGTGATGCTGCTCAAGGAAGGCTTTGCTGTGCTATTCATGCCTTACTGAGCATTTGTTCAGGTTTGGGTTTTGCACTGGGATTTCAAGGTCTAGGTCTGCTGTTTCACACACAGCCTGACAAGATAAGAGAGGTCTGTCTCATCCAAGCACACTAAATTTGTCTCCCAGAGAAGCAAAAGCTCAGGCATGGAAAGCATGATGATGTGCAGGAAGGCTGATGAGCTGTAATAAAGCATTCATTATCCTTCCATCTAAATTAACTGAAATGACATCATAATAGTGCCTTTTAGAACTTCACTCCAAATTCCCTCTCTTTTATTGAATTATCAGCTAAACCAAAATTATTCTAAGCTGTATCTCTGTATTCTTGTTTAGATAATTATTCTGTCATTAGGGAAGTCATTTGTCCCTTCTTTTTCCCTCTTTTTTGATGTTTGCTTAAGGAAAAATGCTGGGGAGGACATTCCTAGTTTCTGTTGTTTCATATATTCTTGTCATAAATATTTTGCATAAATACTTACAGTGTAAATGCAAGTCCCTGGCTAATTGAACAAACTAAGTAATGTAAAAGAATGGCATAGACTGTAAAAATATTTCTACTTTTGGAATATCTGTCTAGATTATTTCTCCAGAACAGTCATTTTTAGAGCAGTTTGATCTGTGTGTGTTACCTGATGTGGGGTGTCCTGCATCCATATTTCTTCATCTCCTTTAACTCTTGCAAATATTTTTTAAACAATGTGAGAAGCTGAGGGAAAGAAAATGGGGCACAGAATATTTTTAAACATGAGCAAATCAGGGCACTTGACTAATTAGGAGAGAGAATGGTGGGATAAAAAATGACTGTACCTGAGAGAGGAAAAAGAATGAGTTGTTTGGCACAGTGACTCCTGTTACATTTATAAATCGAATCCCTTTGTCCCTTCTTCATTTACAATTGCCATTGGAAGTCAGGATTTGATGTATGTTCCCAACCTCCTGGAGTCAGTGAGGTTGTTTGTAGGAAAAAAAGGACCTTTTGGAAAACTACAGCATCAAACCATTAATTGTTACACTATTTGGTGGAGCAATCTCTGAATCCACAAACCAATTAACCACCTGAGGGCCCAGTGGAAGGGAATAATCATCAGTAACAGGAAAAATACCCACAAGCCAGCGGTTGCAGTTGAAGCTGGTCCGTGGAGCAGCAGCATATTATTGGGTGTATTGACTCTGGACTGAGAGCCTTAAATGAGGGGAAATTACTGAAGAAATTACTGCCCAAGGCAGGACGAGGGGAATGTACCCAACCAGGTCACAGATATTTGCTTAATCGGGCTTTGGGGTTTGTTTTTTTGAGAATTTCTGCCCTTTATAACGTGTATTTCCTAATGTCCAACCTCTGCCATGGTTTCTTCCTCTCCTGTCCTCTCTCACCTGAGCTGTCCCCATATTTTTGTGTCGTTCTCGAGGGGTGATGACTTCAACTGAACAGTATTCCAGCCAAAGCCTTTCCAGGGCCAAGGAGATGGGAAGAAATAGTTCCTGTCTCAGAGTGGACCCTCATCCTAATGAGCCCTGACCGAGCTTTTTGGGACAAGATGGCACTTGGAGTTCTGTTTTGCTGCCCAGCAGCTGAACATTCCACTTCTGCAGCCTTTCCCTGTGTGTCTGCAATTCCTTCTTCCTGCTGGATCATGGAGAACTGCAAAACAGCTGGAGAGGGACTTTGGAAAAGGAGTGACAGGACAAGGGGGAATGACTTCCTACTGCCAGAGGGCAGGGTTAGGTTGGATATTAGGAAGGAATTCTTGGCTGTGAGGGTGGTGAGGCCCTGGCCCAGGTTGCCCAGAGAAGCTGTGGCTGCCCTATCCCTGGAAATGTCCAAGGCCAGGTTGGATGAGGCTTGGAGCAACCTGGGCTAGTGGAAGGTGTCCCTGCCCGTGGCAGGGGGGTGGAACAAGATGGACTTTAAGGTGCTTTCCAACCCAAAGCAGTCTAGGATTCTATGGAAGCTCTAAACGCAGAATAAGAGGACAATCCCGATCTGAAAGGACCAAACTACAGGAGAAGAGGCAGCAGAAAGCTGTGGATGCACTTGGGAGTCATCCCCATCCTCACTGGTCCCCTGGGGCTCAGCACACACAAACCTTGTGTGTCCAGGACGTTAGTTTGGTTGTTTGGTACATTCTTATGCCCTTTAGCAGTGGTCATTCTTCCTCCCACATATCCTGAAGTGACTTCCTTCCCTAATCATATTCCTTCTATTCCACTCACATCATAGGAAATGTTAATTTCCTTCTTTTAATTGATTTGATAAAGTCTTTTGTCTAACAAATCTTTTCCAATACCTTAGAAATAGGTTTTGTTGTGTTACATGGCAGCAGAGAACATTGTGTTTGCTTCCAGTCTCTGAACTTCTCTCTTTTCCAAGGTTTAACTTCTGTGGCTCTTCCTGACACAGATAATGTATTCTTTTGTTAATTGAAGCTGAATTTCAAGAAAAGCACTTCTTTTTATTCACATGCAACTGGAAACTAATCTTCATTATTAATTACAGCAAGATAAGGGAAGGCACTGAGGGTGATGCTCCATCTGAGTGTAGGGGAGAGTTTTGATCACTTGTGTGTTGGCCCAGTGATGTCCAAGTCCACCTTTCATCCTCGAGTGTGTTCCAGCAGACAACTTCTTTATTCTTCAGTACAGAACTTTGCATTGTTTAATTCTGCCTATTTCGAAGAGCCACATTTCCCTACGTTATTTCAGATTTTCTGACTTTGACAGTGAAGTTGCTGAAAATTGGCAGTACCTGCTTTGGAGGCAGATTAAAGTAACATCTGGGATGAGAAATAAAATATTTCTGCTTCCTCTTTCAAATTTTGTTTGGGCATAAGCCTGAACTGTTTTTCTGCATGGAAAGGGCTGTGCAGGCCTGGCACAGCTGCCCAGGGCACTGGTGGAATCCCCATCCCTGGAGGGATTTAAAATCCACGGGTTAGTGGTGGCCTTGGCAGTGCTGGGGAACAGTTGAACTACGTCTTGGGTCTTTTCCAACCTAAATCATCCCATAATTCTGTGCTCTTACTTTTTCCCTCTAGCCCTGTGTCCATTGTTATTTCTTCTTGTTCTTCTTCCCCAAGTCGCAGCTCGTTCTTGGGATGCTGCTTGAATCCTCCAGGTGTCCAACCTTCTCAGCTGACACCTCTCCTCACTGTTGTGTGGGTCTGTAGGAGAGGACAAGGTGGGCAGGGGGCACAGAGTGGTATCAGTGACCTCAGTCTGGTAGAAAACTGCATTTATCTAAATCCAGCTTTCCCTGTTGGCCCCATAAGAGCAAAGCTTCACCCCAAGGTGAAGGGGGAGTGCTGTAATGGAACCTCTCTGCTCTTGTTGTCCCAACATGCTCTGTAACTTGCTGCTTCTCATTGCCAGGATTTTATCACAGACTCTTTCTTTTCCTGTGGCAGTCACAGAACAGTCTGAGTTGGAAGGGGCAGTTCTTTCAGTACTGGTTGAAATAGGCAAAAAATCTTCCTTGACTGACATTTGATTTGCAAATGAAGATATACTGCAATAATAGTAATAGTAGTAATAATAATAATAGTAATAATAATATTGTTCTGTTGACTTTCACTGGGACTTCTTCACTGACCTATGTTACAAAGTGTTTTATCCAGGAACAGAAAGACTCAGTGTATAATCAAATCAAATCAAAATCAAATTGGAGGTTGAATAAATAATTCAAAAATCAACACTTAAATCTCTGCATCTCGTCTTTGGATGTTCTTTTGTGGAATTTTGGAGGAGTACCTGCCGTCCTAATGCCATCTGGGGACAAGGGCAGCACGTGGGCTGGGATGGAATGGAGTTGTTTAATTCCAATTCCACTTGTGTGCTCTGGTCCTTCTCCAGTTGCAATGTACAGTAGAATCTGCATTATTTGTTCTTTATTGGTATCCACTAGAATGAATATAAGGGGAAAATGAGTTACAATTTAAAGAAAAACAATGGTATATAAAGTAATGAGATCGTGCCAAAGCTTAATTAGATGGATTAGATTGAATACATCACAGTGATGTCTTGAGGCAGCAGAATTAAGTTGTAGGCACAGTCCTTCCTGAGTTGGAACCAGTTTCATATCCATGAGGAAAGGAGACTTGGATGGCCCTTCCCACCACATTAAACTGCTAATTCTTCTGGGAAGATTTATGAATCTCATTGTATTATCAGACTTCAAAAGCACAAACCAAACCAGGGGATAAGTCAACGTATCAAACTGGTGGTTGTCTGATTACACAGATAACTGGGGTTTCAATCTTGGTACGTGCTACAGCTCAGTAATTGAATCATAGATCTCAAATACATATATTTTAGATCAGTGCAGAGTGTTATTGTGTTTGCTGCATTCAGCTCATTTATAAAACCTCTTAATGAAGTTGTTGCCACTGACAAAGATGCTGAATAACGGGCTGAAGTGCTGGTCCTGAAATACATCCTTGTGTGTGCTGGGTGCAAGGGCAAAGATGTTTCTGCCATCTTATCTTATCTATAAAGGGAAATATTATAAAATATACCGACATATATGTATGTATTTAATTTTATATATATATATTTGTTAATATTTTATAAATACTTTCATATTTTAAATTCTTCTGTATTTTCTTTTCTAAATTTAAGTTTTATTTTCACTCTTCACTCTTATGCTACTCTGGGGGTGATCTGACTTTATACTACAGATACATCCCAATGACATCAAAATTTTTCCTTTATTAATTTACTTAAATACATAAATAAATAACCTCTCTGAGGATCCCAATGCCTTACTCTGTCAATTTATATAAATATATACATAAATGATCTCTTGGCAAAATGTTGCCTATATATAAATATATACTAAATAATCTCTTGGTAACATAGTGCCCAGATATAAAGATATATAAATAATCTCTTGGCAAGATGTTGCCCGTGTGTTTTCTGGAGGCTTCATTTCTCTTGGGTTACCAGAGTTTTAGCTAATTATTAATTATTTTTAGGAGAGATCACTAGGTATCTTAAATTCAGTAAAAGATCTTTCCAGCTGCCTTTTATAGTCTGTTTTAAATAATTCTGGTATTTATTTGTCAGCCTGTAGGAAGATTAAGTTTGTTATTTGAATTCAGCAGTGAAATCTCTTTTTAAAATTGCTGTTGGGGTGGGGGAGAAAAACTACTTCATGTCGTGAGAGGTCTTCATGTTGTTGGGACTTTGAGGAGACATAAATCTCCACCACAGCTTCCCAGAAGACAGACTCATTTGTCTGGGCATCAGCTGGCACTTGCAAAGCATTAATTCCAAGTTTTCAGGAGGACTCTAATGTTTGTTTTGAAAATGGAGATCAGGCAACCAAAGAATAATATGTTTATTTTTCAGCACCATGAATATGTAGTGACCTACTTCTACTGTGCCATTTGGTTTTCTCTTTACAGCTTGTCAGGCCAACTCCTGTTGCAATTTAAGAAGTATTTTAGAGACTCAATAAGTACAGAGGGTACTAAATTAGCATTTTGGAAGTAGAGCAGTGAACAGTGTTTTGAAGATTGTCCTTCAGCAGCATTTCTGTTGTGCGATGAGTAAAATATTTTCTGCCTCGTGTTTAAAAATGTGTTTTGTTTCACCTGCAAGTTAAAATACAACCAGTTGCAGGTCTAGTTTAAGTGCAACACTGAAATGTTGTAACTTTAAAAATATGTATATTTTTCCTAATAAACTGAATTTTTAATACTCTCTTGATTATCGTGCGATATTTTAAAGACAAGTGATATCATCCCAAACATTCCACGTGTTGCTACATATGGTAATTTACTTGATTAATTTGGAGAACCTCTGCACAGAATTCTGTGTGGTGAGATCACACTGCTTTTCCAATAACAGCCTCAAATTTCACTTTCCAGACAGACTCAGAGTTTTGTCTAATTGGGATGCCAGGTATACAAAGGTACCCCAGAAAAGTGTGTAATTATGTCATTTTCTCTTGATCTTTCAGAGTCTTCCTGAGAGCAATTAATCAATATGCAGATATGCTCAACAAAAAATTCCTTGATCAAGCCAACTTTGAGTTACAGGTAAGGAAAAACCCACCAGTGTCTTGGGGACTGATGTGAATGTCATAAATTTCTGCCCTAAACGTGTAATTTTGATGATTTCATGTGTTGTCCCGACCACTTATCCCAGTTAAGCTGTTTCAGGTATTTGTAATCCATTCTTTTGAGTCTTGTCATGCAATCCCAGAATCACAGGATGGCTTGGGCTGGAATTTTACTTGACTCATCAAAACACAATGAATTAGGATTTGCAGATGGGAGATATTTCATGGAAACACAAAGACAACGAGGAGATGTGTTAAGAATTTATCAAGAAGCACCATCTCCACGGTGTCTGTTATTTTCTCCTTTAAATATTTATGTGCATAATTTAGAGACTTTTAAGTTGTTTTGTAGGTGTGCAGGAAAACATTTCAGAGAATTAATGATACCTGTTCTTGTCATTTTGGGGGCTTTCAGCTTTGGAACAACTACTTCCACCTGGCTGTGGCTTTTCTCACACAAGAATCTTTACAGCTGGAGAATTTTTCAAGTGCTAAAAGAGCAAAAATCCTTAACAAGTAAGTCCTGTTCGTTATCTAAATCAGGGGCAAGAACTCAAGGTCTATTGATATAATTTTAGTCTAATTTCTTAGCTAAATCTATTCAAATTGAGATGCAATCATGGTGTAATGAAAGGTTGGTTTTAAAAACATGAATCAAGTATTGCATGTGTTTCTACCCTCGAATCAAGATCTAAATTACATGATTCATTACTGATGAAGACAGTATTTTATGCTGCAGTATGTTCATAAAGTCAAGACTTTCCAGAAGTATTAACATATTATAAAACTGCATTTTTAAATCACTTTAGCTTCGTCCTTATTCTAATCTCATTTTACGTGGGCTCTTTATTGCTTAATCCCTGACGGCCTTTTCAAGGGAATTTTTGTAACTACAGCCAGTTTCAGTGTGATATCCCTGAAGAATGGCTTTGGATAACTGCAGCCTTGTCTGCTTCCCTGGTTAAAAGGGATTACATTGCCTGGCTCCACACAGGGAGCCTGAACTACCCCATTGCTATTCAGAATCCCACAGCAAAGGAAAGCTGTCAAAGGGAAAAAAAACAACCTGGAAATCAGGCTGGAGCATGAATATTTTGTTCAATCAGAGGATGATTAAGGGCGGAAAAGATGTCTAAGATCAAGTCCAGCCATTAACCAAGGCCACCACTCACCCATGTCCCCAGGTGCCACATCCACATGGATTTTAAATCCCTCCAGGGACGGGGACTCTACCACTTCCCAAGGCAGCCTGTCCCAGTGCCTGACCACCCTTTGAGTGAAGAAATTTTCCCTAATATCCAACCTAAACCTTGGCTGGTGCAACTTGAGGCTGTTTCCCTCTGTCCTATCAGTATTTCCCCCTGACTTTCTGTGGGGTTCCACAGTAGTGACCTTATCATTCCTTAGCTAAACACCAAGCAGAGAAAAGCCACTTAGGTGATTTCAGACAAAGGTGTGGATTCTTTTTCTGTGTCATAATATTTGGAAAGAGCAGCTGTAAAAGCAGAGTGTTCCCATAGTCAGGTCACAGGTACTGCACAAAAATGGGGAATTTCAAAGCTCTGATTCCCTGAGCAAGTGCAGCTCAGGCTCCTTGTGTGTACATTTATATTAGATGTCTAGAGAGAGAGAGAAGATGCATTTTTATCACTGCACCTTCTAAATTCCAGCCTTTCTGTATATTATTATGATAAGAGAAATCACAGTGACAATAGGGACAGTTCATCACTGCTACAGTGACTTGAATTTAAAGGCTTTTTGCTTTCACTGTGTGAAAGGCTTTGACCGGAAAATTCAGGGAAAGCTCCACATCCCATCCCTTTTTTTGGCAGCTGAGTTTTGCCCTGTAAACTCAACCACTCCATCATGAGTTCTGAGGTGCTTCCTTTGGAAGCTGTGCTTTACCTGAGCCTTGAAAGAGAATTTTTAAGCTCTTTATCTTCTGATACACCTTCTGTGACTCTTGGGCCTTCCTTGATGAAACAGGAATATTTACAAGTTCAGTGGAAAAGTGGTGTCAAGCAGAGCTCAGGTTTTTGGGCTTGTGCTGTAAGTATCATAAATAACTTTAGAGTTACACGTTTGCAGAAAGAAATTGAGATGGTGTTGTAGAGCCAGGTAAATTTATTTTAATTTAATTTAATTTTATGTAGAATCTCCTTGCCCTCTCCACCCAGCACTGGTGTGCACCTACATGAGGATTTTAGTTCAGAGCTGACCTGAACAAAGAGCCCACTGCTGAGCTGTAAGTGGGCTGGAAATTCCTGTCAAATATGTTTGTGGACTGATAATCCCTCTTTGTCAGGATGGGAACGTTAAGCAGAAATCTCCTTTGAGTGATTTTTGTATTAAGCAGAGCAGTATTTCTTGTTGAAGAAATTCAAGAAATCAACAGACATTTCTCACTGCTGATAGAAGTAAATAGATTAAGTTGTTTGAAGTGGTTACTTAATGAAGTTTGCTAAATTGTAAATCTTTGTTTATAATGAATTTACAAAGTGTTATTTTCAGTGTAATCATGTTTTGGAGACAGGAATCAAGACTATAAATTCTTCGAGATGCAATAAATGTGTGGTCTGGAGGCTCTGACTTTCATTGCTGTGTGAAGCCACTACCAGTTCTGTGCCAAAAGGGGTAGAATTAATCAGTTAATTCAATATCACGCTCACCCATCTTTTTAAGTATATATTTCAATTAATATGCCAAATATTTAATAATTAAAATTTAATTATTGTAATTTGTGTGTTTTGCTAAACATTCCATTTATGCATTAGATAATAACAGATTCTTAATGATGCAGAAGATTCTCTTTAATCCACATTAATGACAGGGTGTCTCACTGTTATCCCACAGAAATCCTACAAGTTGCCAGATATTACAGTTTTGCTCATCTTGTTATTTAAGTAATGATCTTTAACTTACAAATATTCCATGTAGCAAATACGTTCTTGGAGCTCATTCTGGTTCATTACTGAAGGCAATGGGATGTTTTTCATTCGTTGAGCTTTCCTGGTATTAATGTGGAGAGGGAGTGGAATATAAAAATATCCCTGGTTGGAGATGTGAGGTGTTGGTGGCACCAGCTTTGGAGCAGAGTTAGCAGGGATGCTGGTGGATGGGCTCTGCCTGGGACCATGGAATCATGGAATTGGTGAGTCCAAGGTCATCGACTCCAGTCGTTCCCCAGCACTGCCAAGGCCACCACTAACCCACATCCCCAGGTGCCACATCCACATGGCTTTTAAATCCCCCCAGGGACAGGGACTCCATCCCTGCCCTGGGCAGCTGTGCCAGGGCTGGACAACCCTTTCCAGGAAGAAATTTTCCCTAATATGCAATGTAAATGATTACAGTTAATCTCTGTAAGCATCCCTGTGTCCCCAGGGAAGGACAGGTAGTGTGAACATGTTTCAGAGAGGTTTTGCCCAGATGTTCTCCCCTTGAGAAATATTGCTACAGAAGTGGGATTTGAGGGTCTTTTGAGGAGAGCAGGAAACCCAGTTTGAGGAACAGAAGGTGCTGATGGGTCACCAAGGCTTCCAGCCTCTGTCTCTTCCCTTTTCCAAGGGGTTCTCCAAAGTTTGATGTTTGCAGGTGGCCAGGTAATCTCAGGAGTGTGGGTTCAATTTGAGAACCTCTTCTGTAATTTCCCATGTTTCTGAATGCTGATCAGATTTTGAAATTGGATTTACCTGCCTAAAAGTATTAGATTTATTTTATTTTAATGGTGCTCTTGTTTTCCTCTTTCAGGTATGGTGATATGAGAAGGCAGATTGGGTTTGAAATCAGGGACATGTGGTATAATCTGGGTAAGTAGCCTGAGCACCTGTAACATCTTGCTTTTCCCTCAGTGTTCCTATAAACCAAGGACTGTTCCTGGAAACATCCAAGGCCAGGTTGGATGGGGCTTGGAGCAGCCTGGTCTAGTGGAAGGTGTCCCTGCCCATGGCAGGCATTGGAATGAGATGATATTTAATGTCCCTTCCAACCCAAACCATTCTATGAAATGAACTTGGTTTCTCTTGAAATAATGATAGACTTCCAGAAGGCTTTTAAAAAGCAGGTGATTTAATAAATAAATCTGCATATTTAAGTCACCATTTAACGTCGTTACTATTTATGTATCTTCCGTTTTTTCATGGTATTCAACCTCTTGCTAAATACAAAAAGAAATATTATAGTGATACCTCTTGAATGATTTTTTCCCCCCTTAAAAATATCCATGTACATATATATGTCTACACATAAATGCACACTTGCTTGTGGATGTAGTAAGTGGGAGTGTAGCAAAATGTGTCCAAGGGTTATCAGTAACTTAGCCTGGAAATTCAGCTTAAAGTCTGATTTGCAGTCTTGTTTGGCTGCATCAGATTGACTCAGGGAAGAATGGGAGCTTGGACCTCTCTGGAGCTCGTAGGTAAATTCAGCATCTCTGCCTTTCTCCAGCCTGGGCTGCTCTGTGGGTATAATTTAACTATATAGGATTGAATTTCCTGAGAAACTGAGTATTTACTGTGACCTGAGTGTACTCATCTGCCAGATTTCATTTTCCTGAGCTTAGCAGCACAGACACTTCAGCTCTTCTGAGTTTTATCAAAACTTCCTTAAATTATCAGAAATAAATGCATTTGCCACTTCACTTCTATCTCTGGCTGAGCTGTTGTTGCTGAGAGTTGAAAAAACCCAACATCTCTAAGAGAAGGGAGTGCCAAGGGTTCATAAGTATTTGATATCACAGAATTTGCATCCTATCTGCTGGAATGATGAGAAAAGGCTTCTGAGAGCAGCTGAGTTCACTTTTTATTAGAAGCATCTTTCGTGAATTAAGTGTCTGGAGAAGAGATTAAAGCTTAGTGTACAACTGATATGGGACTTGACAGACAGGTAATAAAATCAGTGTCGTGCCTGATGCTGCATATCCAGCACAGGATCCTGGCAGTCTCTTTGCTAGTAATTAGCCAAACCTTTCCCTGTTCCAGGCCCACAGTCCTGTATTCATAGAATCATGGATTTGTTAAGGTTGGAGAAGACCATCGAGTCCAGCCATCCCCCAGCACTGCCAAGGCCACCACTAAGCCCTGTCCCCAAGTGCCACATCTACATGGCTTTGAAATCTCTCCTGGGATGGGGACTCCACCACTGCCCTGGGCTGGACAACCCTTTTGGTGCAGAAATTTTCCTTGATATCCAACCTAAACCTCCCCTGGCACAACTTGAGGCCATTTCCTCTCCTCCTGTCCCTTGTTCCCTGGGAGCAGAGACCAACTTCTTCCCCCAGCTCCCCCCTCCTGTCAGGGAGTTGCAGAGCCAGAAGGTCCCCCCTGAGCCTTCTTTTCTCCAGGCTGAGCCCCCCCAGCTCCCTCAGCCATCTTTTATCCTGACTAATTTCTTTTGCCTCTTTAGATTCTTAAACTTTTCCCAGACTTTACTGGACTGAAAGTAGGAATTTTGATGTGGGGTTTTCCATCGGCTGTTCTTATCTGAGGTTGTTCTATCCAGGCTGGGCGTGTGGAGTGCATTGTGCCTTTTACACTGCCTGCTCTTAGACAGGTTAGTTAGTCACTCCAGGGATCACTTCTTCACCATTAACAAGGGTAATAATTTCCCCTGGAGTTTTGGGAATCGACTGGCACAAGGGGTGGTGTTTTCTCCAATATTTCTTTCCATGCTGTCATGAAAGCCTTTTATTTTCAATGGATTTTTTATAAATGGAGATTATCCAGGTAGATGCCTCTGTGACCTCCTCTAGCTTTGATATCTGTGATTCTCTTAAGACCTGGGATCATTAATGCTGAAATCTCACGTCGTGAGAGAGTCAGTAAATTGCTGCTCTTCCCAACAAAAGCTGGGAGAGGAAGGTAAATTGGGATGTAGGATTCCAATCCAAGGCAGCCTTTGTGCTTCTTCTTGCTTTTCCTCATCTTTCTCACAGATTGTCCATGCAGATCATGTTTAACTTCTGGCTCTTCACCAATCTCATCTATGTCACAGCATCAATTAAGAAAAAATTCCCACTTCCCTCTGCAGGGGAATCGATTGGGGGGTGCCTGACACTCTTATCTTATAAGTTGCACTGCATTAGTCAAATTAGTCATGTGTATGTTCAGAAACTAAATCAGAAGTGAAAAGCTGGAATTCTGGAATGTGCTTGAGCACAGAATTTTTATGACTGTGCCGTTGTGCATAAGATATGATGAAACCAAACCAGCCTGACTTTTGATTTATGGATTAACAGGTATGGATAAGCCTCAGAAATTACTGTTGTGTCTCATCAGGTTTTGTCCCTAAATGCCATGATTAACACATGGTGCCTGCTGAGTTAAAACTCCCCAGTTGGGAACAAGGCAGTCCTCCAGCTATAATACACATTTAAAAGTATAATTTATTTTCTGAAATTAAAGAGTAAAATACAAATTCAAAAAGTTTTTCCTTGCCTCCATTTTTCTGCTGCAGTGGGGGCTGCAATGGCCACACCTTCCTCTCTTTATAAACAGAAGAAAAAAGAGAAGAGCATTTATAGTGCAGAGCAGCACTTTATAAGCTTTTTTCCTTCCATATCACAACCTGAACTTTAAAATAACATGTTATTTTGAGCCACTGTTTTGTTAAAAGCAGAGCTGCTTAAACCTTGGTGAGACATTAAGTACCAGAGATGCTTAAAACAAGCCATGGCCTTTGTCTTGGAAATGTAGGAGCTCAAAACCCACACATTTAAAAGCATTACCTGATGCAATTTTAGCAACTACAACCCAACAGTTTGACACGAGGTCACGTGTCCAGGTTTGCAGGGGCAATGTTTTCAACAGCTCTGTGGTAAAGAAATTGTAATGCCATTTAAAATCATATCCTTGTGGAAGAGTTGGTCAGGGAAAGGCAGTTTGGAAGACAGCACTTTGGTTGTTGACGTCTGAACCAGCTGGAGGCAGGTGGAAAAGTGAAATTCCTGAAGGTGAATTGGTTGCTGGTGGTGTCCTCCAGTGAGCTCCCACCATCCAGCCCATCCCTCCGGGTGCTTGACGTCACCAAAGGTGTCTTGACAGAGACGTTGATGTCGTATGAGGGAAGGCCAGGCTTAAAAATAGCCCTGAACTTTGGGCATTGCATAAATAGGAGTCACTGCAGATAACACTCTCTGGGTTAGTCATGCATGTTCTGAACAACCCAAGGCAGAGGTGAGCCTGCTGGCAACTTAGTCAGGGGGGTTTGTGGCCCTAATTTGAGTTGTAAGAACGTGGGAGATGAGAATCACGTTACCCAAAAAGAGAGCACTGGGTTGGTTGGTGTGATGAGCTCTGTTCCTGCTGTGTGAGCACGGACAAGGCAGGACACGCTGCAGGGGAAGCCTTTGCACGTTCAAAGGATGCTTTTTTTTACATGTGGTTCTTAAAGCAGCTGCACAATTTGGTTTTCAGAAGAGAATCCTCAATTTTCTTCTGGCCTTGTCCCATTTTGAGTCTCTGTGGAGTTCCCACACTCCCACAGGGAAAAAGTGGGGAATTCATTGTTGGGTTGTTTATCCGGAAGTGCTGCCGGTGCAGGCAGAGCAGTGGAGGCTCCAGAGGGCTGGGGGAGGGTCGTTGCCTTTCCTCCTTTGCTCCCATGCTTTCTGTTGTGGCACAACATCACACAGGATCGTGTCATCATAGCAAACACGTGTGTGTGTGTGTTGTCACATCACCAACGTGTGGTGTAGCATCAGGTGGATGTCACCAGGGCTCCCAGCTCATGGGCTTCCCATAGGGGAATAGGAAACAGGATCAAACATTTTAATCCTTCATGGATTTTCAGTTCCTCATGTCTGCAGTTTAAAAGCTGTTTGTTACTTTTCTGAGGGAATCCCTGTGCTCCAAGCCATGGAAAAACCCACCGTAGCACAGGGAGAACGTCCTGACACTGAATCTGTGCACAACAAATAACTTTTGTTACCGTTATTTGTGTTCTGACATATTGACTCTGACAGTCTTCAGGCATAATACAAGAAATCTGTCACCTGAGAGGCCAAATGTAATAATACTTGTAGGAGAAACCAAGGAAAGCTTTACTCCTCTCACTTGATATTCCTCACCAACAACCAGCTCTGCAGCAGCACCCAAAGTCACAGTTTTAGTTGAGTATTAATTTGCCCTGTTAGAATTGCTAATGATAATAGGATTGTAAAGTTTGCCAAATCAAGTAATTTAAATTACATCTGCTAAAAAAAAAGTAGTGTGTTTTGTTAGTAAAGGATTTCTTCTTGATTACATTTGTTGAGATGTATGTTCGTTCTGGTCCAAAGTGAAACTACTAATTAAAGACTTCACTGGTTACTGTCACAATGCTGTAGTGCAGTGGAATATAAATGGGTTACAGTCTGTTTCTGTCCTGTACCACTGGTAAATGCAGTGGGAAGCAAGAGTCTGAGGAAGCTGAGGGCTCCTTAAATTAGCTGAAATCCAAAGAAGTCTGGTGTGAAGCACAGCAGTGGACTCATGAGCAGTGTGTGAGCCTGATGGGGGACACCCATAACACGGCATTGGTGAGAAAGGGCTCCTGTTGTGTCCTGAGGTTCAAATGAATCCTGCTGCTGAGAGAGGAATTTATTTGTATTTTCTCAACTTCTGCCAAGAAGTGCTCTGCCTGGAGCTCTGTGACAGTGTCATCCTACAATGGGAGTGGGAAAACACCAGCACAGATCCATGAAAGCTGTGGCTGCCCCATCCCTGGAAGTGTTCAAGGCCAGGTTGGAGCAGCCTGGTCTAGTGGAAGGTGTCCATACCCATGGCATGGACAGGGATGATCTTGAAGGTCCCTTCCACTCAGACTATTGCATGATTCTATGCTTTTTCCATGGGGTCATTTAACAGCTAATTTGCAGCACTGCATTCATTTAGCTCAGAATATTAACAGTAATATTTTCTCCTAGTCCAATATTTATTAGGTGCCATGTTCCTGTTAAGCTCTAATATCTCTTGCATGTGTGGAGAGTGTAGCAGGGAGGGCTGGGGGAGGAGCAGCTTTCTCTGGGGAAGATAAATGTGAAATCAAGTTTGCCAGTGAGCTCAGCCCTGAGGAAAGGAGGCATATTGTCAGCTGGGTGAGCTGGAGTTTCATGTCTCGAGGCTCTGTAAGTCTGCACTCGTGGTGACACTTTGATAGACTGACACAGAGAACATTTTGTACACTCTGGAAGACACAGAAGTCTAAATAAGTTAATACAAGTGATGTGCCTTTTAGCCTTCTTCCCTGGCAGCCATAAGCTCTGTTTTAAAATAAACCCTGGAAATTTAATAGTGTGAAAATTCTCAGTGGAAAATGTGGTAAGTCCCAGTTTGACAAGTGATTTGACAACTCTTGTTAATTTGGGTTTATACACATCACATACCTCTCCTCCTGTGCCATAAAAAACAATAGGAGTAATAATATTAATAGTAAGAGTAAAAACGAATAATAATGAAGAAGGAGAAGGAGGAGAAGAAGAAAAGAAGAAGAAGAGAAAAGAAGAAGAAAAGAAGGAAAGAAGAGAAAAGAAGAAGAGAAGAGAAAAGAAAAGAAGAAAAAAAGAAGGAAAGGAGAAAATAAGAAGAAAAAAAGAAGAAGAAAAGAAAAGAAGAAAATAAGAAGAAAAGAAAAAGAAGTGTTTCAGTAGAACCAGATATTAAAAAATACTTTGTTTTGCT
Source organism: Lepidothrix coronata (assembly GCF_001604755.1). Lineage (NCBI taxonomy): Eukaryota > Metazoa > Chordata > Aves > Passeriformes > Pipridae > Lepidothrix > Lepidothrix coronata. Next base: position 4,838,203 of record NW_016690205.1, read on the forward strand.
CCATGAGGATTTATTGCTACAGCTTTTGTATCTTCTACCAACATGAGTGGCTGTTTGTTAACTCTGAAATGCATCTTTTCTCTTAAAGGTCAGCATAAAATCAAGTTCATCCCGGAAATGGTGGGACCTATCCTGGAAATGACGCTCATACCGGAAACCGAACTGCGGAAAGCCACGATCCCAATCTTCTTTGACATGATGCAGTGTGAATTCCATTCCACCAGATGCTTCCAGAGGGTAAGGAGAGAGAGCTCCAGACATTTCAAGTTTGTGAGAAAGGTTTAGCTGGTCTTTGACAAAACACAAAGATTTTTGTTCTGGAAGAAATAATGTAATTATGGATTTGCTTATTTTCCAGAACTCTTGAGGGGCTGTAGAGTTTTCAGCTGCTGGTTTTAAATCGTTATTGAAGGAGAAATTTGCATGTGGTAAATGAAACCCTTCGTTATGGTCCAAGAACAAAGACAGGTGTCTTAAATTGTCACTGTGACTCACAAAAAGGAGTTTGGTGCTCAGTGAAATTGGACATAAGGGGAGGCTGATAATGTGGCAACAGAAGCTATACCCTCTAAGGATTTATTACCCCTAGGATCTTGTAATTTTGATGTTCCTTACCATTTTATGGATTTTGAAGAGGAAAAATGCTATCCAGTCAGTGTCAGTGCTTCTTCATGCTACACAGGCACTGCAAAAACTAAAATATTGAAGTAGCATTTTTATTTTAACATGCTGAGAGAAGTCCTTGAATACTCACACACCTTCTTATCCTGATAGCACTGACTTCTGAAAGACAAGTGGAGGGAAAGAAAGTTTCCTCACATCATTCATTTGACCTTCTTTCCCTTGAAACTTTGCTTATGGATTGAGTTTAAGATTAGTTAGGCCAGGTAGGGTTATGAAATAAGCCAATGGAGCTCCTTCACACTGAAATCTCTGTCAGTTCAGGATATGACCTTGTGAATTTTGCAATAAAGTTTGTCATGTATTGTTTGCTTTTTTCCCCTTTATATTGGCAGTTTTCTTTGTTGGATGAAAAACTTTATCCTTTTCCATACTTTTTTTTTTTTTTGGTGAACCAACTCTTAATAAATCTGTAGGCAGAGTAAATGAATATCTGTGTGGGGAGACTTTAGCAAGGGAAATGGCATCAGCTTTATTGCTTTGATTTGTTTTGTGCTGGATGGTGTGTGCAAAGGTTGTGAACTGTATTTTGGCTTCATCCAATTACTGCATAATCATTCTTTCTTATGTTTGACTCCAGTGATACTGTGAAGATTGAAATGCTCGCTGGGATGCCATTTAACCAGTTTCCTGTCAGATGCTCTCTTTTGTTGCTTGTCATTTTTTATTTGTACAATTGTATAGATCATGAAAAATCCGAGGGTGACTTTATAGCTAAATTTATGGCCTTGTATTTTCATGACAGAAGGAAACCAGCTTTGTGTGGAATAGTTGGGTGATTTTAATGAATGAATGTCTTAAATATTTCACTCAATTTTTTTTTTACCTTTTGAGAAGAAAAATGCCTCATGTTAAAGTCAGAGATGTCTTGGGTTGTAGGTACTTGACATCATATTTCCTGTGACAGTGCAGCCTCTTTCTTTATGGAGGTAGCATTGACATGACAAGTGCAGAGGTAATAAACCTCTTTTCAGTGGGCTTGGAGTGAACATTTCCCTCTAAGAAGGAGTAATCAATCTGTCTATTTATGGTTTTGCAGATAATGGAGTGACAGAGTTTGCTGAGTATCTCAGATTGGCCTTTGTGGAATGAAGATCACAGGCTTGTAAAAAGCAGAGAGTTGCAGAAAAGTCCAGGTTGGATGGGACCTCTGACAGTAACCTGGTCTGAACTGGGCCTTCTCTTGGGTTATCTGGGGCCCTCTGAAGCTCAGTATTGAATATCTCCAGTGAGGGTTGTTTGAGCACTTCTTTGGGTGACCTATTCCAGGGTTTGCTCCTGGTCTAATGGAAGGTTTCTCTCTCCATGGCAGGAAGTTGGAAAGAGGTGGTCTTTAACGTCCCTTCCAACCCAAACCATTTCAGGATTCTATGATGAAGACTTTTCTTTTTATATATGTATGAAATTTCCCTGGATCAACTTATGCCTGTTGCTGCTTTTCTTGCCCCTGGGCACCTTGTAAGCAGAGCAACTCTGTCTCCTCTCTAAGCACCTGTCAGGTGTTGGAAGGCTTGGGTTTGATTTTCTCTAGGCTGAACAGACCCAATTCCTCCAACCGTTCTTCAGGCCGGGTTCCCCAGCACTGCCCATCTTGGTGAGCCTCCATTAGACCATCTCCAGTTGATCAGTCTCCTTTGAGCTGGGGGAGCCACAGCTGGATGCAGCATTCCAGCCATGCTTCAGATAAACCTGTTGGTCCTCTGGCCATACCCTTGTTGGTGCAATCAAGGACACATTTTGTCCCCTTTGAAGGGGCACACTGCTTGCTCATGTTCAGGTTGCTGTCCACCACATCCTTGTCCTGCTGCTTGCAGCTCTGCCATCCCAGATTCAGGACTTCCTTAAATTTTACACAATTTCTTCTTGGCTCTCTCTGAGACTTCCAGAGTCATTGAGCCACCACCCTTGGAGATCAGCAGTGCAGCCCCTTCCTCCACCCATCTCCCAGTTTCTGTGTCCGGTCCAGATCTTACCAACATGTCAACAAGTGGGAGACTTGTCACATTATTAAGGCTGAGACAACCACAGCTCTTCGTCCATGAGCAGATTTCTCACAGAGGGCAGTCAGATGTGATTTATCCTTGGTAAACACCTGCCTTTTCCCAGGCACCTCTTGCCCATTGCATACCTGGAAAAAGCTTCCATGAGGGAGTTGCTCCATGGTTTCCTCAGGAACTAAAGGGGGTCTGTAGATTCCCAGCTCATTTTTCTGTCTCTTTTATATTTAAGTGATAGAAATAGATATAAAATAATTTTTTTAAACTATTACCAGTACCTGGGCAAGCTTTCATGCTTAATGGGTCGGTGTAATGTGCTGCATTATATCCTTTATGTGCAAGTACCAATTATCCTTGTCCAAAGAGAACTTCCAAATGCAATGGTTGGCTGCTGTTAAACTAATCTGCCAGAAATCCAATTATCTAACCTTATTAGTCACATCAACGAGGGTTTAGATTGGCTCCACTTCTCCAGCAGATGTAGAAACCTCATGATTTGTGGGGGAGGAATTTCAATTTTTTGCAGGCTGTGATGGTTTGTGTGATAAACAGGCAGCTTTCCCCATGGTGGTTTTAATTTCAGTAGGAACTGGGTTTGCCTGGTAAAACCAGTAACAGACAGGAGGGGTGTTTTTGTTCTTCCAGTGTCTATAGCCCTGAGAAAAAACAGATAAACTCCTCTTGTTTCACAGAACTATGTTGAGGACTGAATTAAAAGCCGGAGTTGCCCGTTTTTGTCCTCTCCCTCTGAAGGTGCTTTGAAGCCCATATAAGGCTTCAAAGGAGCCTGTACCTCAAAGCATGAATCCAGTACTAAAGTCAGTGTGGGACTGAAGCTTCCCAGTAGAAGAAAATGCCTCCTTCCCCACTCTGCTTCCTCCCCTTGCCTGTTCCAGTAGCAAACCCTCCAGATCAAAGGGAATATCTTGGAACCATGGGAGCGATCAAAGAGAATTGGTTTGATTGTTCCAGGCCTGGTCAGGTGAATATGATGGATCCTGTGGTGACAGCAGGGGGGAAAGCTCATCATGGAACAACCATTCAGCTGGAATGTGGAGTTTGGAGCATGGAAAGCTCGTGCTGTTGCTGCCTGTTCCTCCCAGCTGTCCCTTGCTCAGGCTCCATTGGTCCAGTTCCTCCCATCACTCCTGGTTCTTTGCATAACCTTTACCTTACCTTTCCTGGACCTGTGTCATTACTGATGTAGTGTTCTGCTTGGTTTTGACTTGAACCTGTTCCCAGGAATGTGCCAGTGTAGGAACTGGAACAGATCAGAGTGTGGAGGGAATGGGAGGAGGTGGTGGGTGGGTTCTGCCTGTCTCATGGCACTACATCACAATACCAGTTCTTTTAACTGATCTGGTACAAGTTAAGGACTAGAAGTATTTTATTGTAAGAACCAAACCAAAATATTAACAGAATAATAGGGAGAGGGACTTGGGACAAGGCTGTGCAGTGACAGGACAAGGGGGAATGGTCTTAAGCTGAAGAGGGTAGATTTAGATGGGATATTGGGAAGAAATTGTTCCCTGTGAGGGTGGTGAGGCCCTGGCACAGGTTGCCCAGAGAAGCTGTGGCTGCCCCATCCCTGGAAGTGTCCAAGGCCAGGTTGGACGGGGCTTGGAGCAACCTGGGCTAGTGGAAGGTGTCCCTGCCCATGGCAGGGGGTGGAATGGGATGGTCTTTAAGGTCCCTTCCAGCCCGAACCATTCTGATGCTTTTATGAGGTAAGAGGTTGAGTCGGAAGCTCTTCTTCAGCCTGGCTTCCCAAACATCAAGCAGGAAGGAAGGACCTTTATCCTTCAAAAGGAAATGTGAGAGGTGTACCCCCACCCCTGTAGTGATGAGCAGGAAGAAATTAGAAGTCCCATAAGTCTAATTTTCAGACTGAACCACATTACTGAGGAGAACCATCAGTTTCTGATGGTGTTCCATCAGTGCTTCCAGTTTACAAGCTCCAGCATGTGTCCCTGCCCTGTTAGACTAAGGAGCTGTCAAAAATAATAATCTGAGGAAAGAGCCCTAAAAATACAGCAGCACATCTGTCCTGTTTTCTGCGAGTTCTGGGAATGACACTTTGCACAATAGATCCATAGCAGAAAAGGTGGGAAAATTATATAGAAATGCATAAACAATGAATGCACAATGCAGAATTATATAGAAATGCAAATATATGATGCATTATGCATATGATTACTGAAATAAACCCATAGGTGCAGTTGAAGTACCTCTAGCTAACATTCTGTTGTGAAGGGAATTAAATGAGTAAAGGCCAGAAGAAATAAAAAAAGAAACAATTTCAGTTCATTTTTAACACTTAACAAGAAATCTCAGTATCATCAAGATGGTTATACCGGCATTTTTATTTTCAGTGTGATTTCATGCTGGTTATTGATGAATTTCAAATTGATTTAATTCTTCTTAATAAGAATTTCGTGGTTTAGCTGAATCTCTCTTGACTTTTAGAACCTATGATTCCTTATTAAGTCTTTTTACCACTTTTGGGCCCTGTGTTAACCTCCCTTTCCCTGTGCTGTAGATTTGCAGCCAGAACACAAGTTAATGACTCTCCAGCTTTTTGGGATGCTGCAGTTTCTCCTCAGTGATCCCACTGAACGTGCAAATTCAAATAACTAATCCCCCCCAAAGGATTCGTTTCAATAAGTAACATTTTAAATTATCTGCAGTTGAAATGTAAATGTGTAAGTTTTTCTTGTGTTCTGGCCTTTTGGAGAATATCAGTATTCCTCCCTCACCCCACCTGAAGAGCAAACACCTCAAAAATCACCTAATAATTTTAAATGGCTGCCAGATCTGTTTGCCAACTGGAATGCTGTGGAAAAATAGGAAAGGGAACAGATGAAACTTGGGAATTACCACCAACTTCCCTAAAAACCTTTGAGCAAAGTTTTGTGGTCATTCTATCTCTGCATTAGGACTAATTTCTAGTGGTGTGATCTGTCACTTGAATTTTACACGGCAAATTCATTATTACCCCGCAACAAAATGAATTTACAGCAGCTTGGAGGATTGAAAGTCCTGCTCATCTCCAGCCAGATTCAATTGTCAACCAGTCTGCAAATGCAGCCTGGCCACACTGGAGGTGAACCCAAGTCCAAAAGCGATTAGTTGAGTTGACATGAGATGACTTCCCTTGATTTATGTGCTCCAGATGAGAGATTGTAGCAGACAGATGAAGCTGTGGATTTGCTCCTTGCTCAAGATCAAACTCTCACATCCTAAAGAGAAGCTCAGATCTTGATCAACTGCAAGGTAAAGTGGATAATAATGTCCGGTAATCTTCCTAACATCACCCCTCAAGCTTTCACTGTCAGCACAAGGATGCGAATCTGATTCCTTGATGGTGCCAGATATTCCCCCTAAGCCTCCAGAAGGACCCTCAGCAAGTGGCACTGGCTGTAATGGAAACATTGGAAATTTGGCATTTGCTCATCTGAGAGTAAATTCCATCACAATAATTGCAGGCCTGTTTTTGCATTAAATTTAATTTAATGCATTAAAAGGAAAAAAAGAGAAAAGGGAAAATTGAGAGTTTATCCACAGATACCAGGTGCAGTGTCCCAGAGCCAGTAGCTTGAGCACTCCAGGGTCACATTCCTACTCCCATCATGGAAGAGGATAAACCTCCAAAGCTCCATAGACCTCAACTTGTGTTGATAAAACATTCCTCTATGGAAATACCGTAGAAGGATGTTAAATAACATTTATTCATCTGGCTTGGAATGACTGTAGAAGGAATTTGAGCTGATGTTAAATAGCATTTATTCATCTGACTTGCATGATCTGCATCACAGCAATTCCTTGAGAAGTATCAAGAATGACTGAAGAGCAAAGATATTGTTAATAATCCTTAAAACCCCAGAAATGCCACAAGTCTGGCTCTGTTCAACCCTAGAGGGTCATTAGGGAAATGGCCCAACAAAGCGTGGATTTACAGAGATTTAAGTAAAACTGATATCAGGAAGATACTCAGGATCCTGTATGACAAATGTAATTGCTCTTCTCTGTCTGAGTAATCTCCTGCTAAAAAATACATCACCTAAAGGCCTCACACTGGCAGCAAGTGTCATTTTTCACACTGGTCTAGAAACTCAATTTCTTTCTGGGCTCATTAGAGAACATGAATTTTGTGACTTCTCTGTTTCATCATCGTGTTCTTCAGTGTTTCACTTGACACGTTCTCGTGCTGTGGGAACAAGTTTCAGCCTGTGGTGGTTCTGAGAGTGGGTGGATTGCCTTTCTTGTTCTGCCTTTTGTCATTTGCCTGTCAGTTTTTTAATAACTGATTCATTGTATAAAAATCCTAATTTCACGTCACTGTTGGTTCATTTCTTCTCAAGGGAAGTAGTGAAGGAGTGGGACAACTTATCCAGAAAGGCCACCTGATAATCCATCCATGGAGATGGTAATTTCTTGGCTAAGCAAGCCACAGTTGGCCTGATCCAGTGTTGGCAGTAATCCTGCATCACCTGGGAGGCTGCATGGATGGCCTTTGAGGTCTTTTTCCAGTGTTTCTGTGACTCTCTGGATCATTTGGGGACCAGAAAAGCAGCTTTGAAATGTTTCAACCTGAGCTTTAGGGTCACTTCTAATAGTAAAAGTTGCTTTAAGATGGACAAATTGTTTGGGTACTTAGTCGATTTTATCACTGTCTGCATGATACAATCTGTAGTTTGAGTTTCCTGACAGTTCAACTGACGTGTGCATGGTTTTATCCTGTATCCTGAATTTCCTCTGAGCACTGGGGGAGCAGGACTTGTTCTGCCCTTTTTCACCATGAAGGTTTGTAGTCACTGAGCTCAGAGCACAGCCTTTTTTTGCTCTGGTGTAACCCAGTCCTGGTGGGCTGCAGGTAGTGTGTAAACATAAATTTCCCAATTCAAATGCAGAGGTCAAAATGTCTGGGGTTGCACATGAAGGTGGGAAACAGCCTGGAGTTGCACCAGGGGAGGTTTAGATTGGAGATTAAGGAAAATTTCTTCATGGAAAGGGTTGTCAAGCAAGGTTGTTGGAAAGACTGCCCAGGGCAGCCCTTCCATCCCTGCAGGGATTTAAAATCCATGTAGATGTGGCACGTGGGGACATGGGTTAGTAGTGGCCTTGGCAATGCTGGTTGAACTAAGTGGTCTTAGAGGGCTTTTCCAACTTCAGTGATTCTCTCATGCTGTGAATATTACTGCAGTTAATGCTGGGAAGAACATGGAGACTTGGAGGCAAAACCAGTGTCCTGGGTCAGACTGTAGATTTTCACATTCCTGCTGTTGGCCCTGTTAAGGTGATTAGAGACTGACTTGCCCTGATGCAGAGGAGTAGTTTGTCATTGTCACAATTTATCCAGCAAATCCCTCATACCAGCGTGTATTTCTCCTTATAAAGGATTTTTCTTAGCAAAGCAGGAACTTCTCCACAGTCCTTGGCCATGTTTCCTGTGCAGATTCACAGCTACTGTGGTCTTCAGCAGCAAAGGACTTGCAGGAGAGCAGGCAGGTACCTCCAGCAGTGAGGTGGCTGAGATGCTTCTCCTCATCCTTCCCTGCTTCAGGTGCAGGGTTTCCTCCTGCTCTGCCCAGGTTTACCTTGCAGGAGGAGGGGGTTTTGGCAGAACCAAGGGCATAGCTGGCTGGTGCTTGGTAGAGGCATTACAACAACCTCTGTTGGCTGAGGTGAGGCTGTGTGGGCAGAGTTTAAAATGCAGGGTACGTTGGCAGAACGAGACTGGTGGTGGACATAGCTACTGTGCCTCAAAGTGATGTAAATTAGTTGGTGAACAGCACTCTCTTAGAGAGGTTCATCATTATTTAAGTCTCTTGGCAAGGGTCATCTCTAACTCCTCACTGAAATAAATATGCCTGAAGAATTTCACAGTGTGGACTAAAAAAATCCAGTTTCTCTTCCTAACTAAGAGCAGAGGGGCAGGCACTGATCTCTTCTCTCTGGTGACCAGGGACAGGACCCGAGGGAATGGCTGGAGCTGAGTCATGGCAGGTTTAGGTTGGATCTCAGGAAAAGGTTCTTCCCCAGAGGGTGGTCGGGCACTGAACAAGCTCCCCAGGGCAATGGGCACAGCCCCAAGGCTGACAGAGCTCAAGGAGTGTTTGGACAACGCTCTCAGGGACCGAGTGGGATTGTTGGGGTGTCCTGTGAAGGGTCAGGAGTTGATGATCCTGATGGTTCCCTTCCAACTCAAGATATTCTCTGATTCTGTGATCAGAAAGTCTATTCCTTTCCCATTGGCACATTGTGAGCTGTTAATATTAACTGCAGATGCAAAGCACATCTCTTGACATTTCCAAAATGTGAGGATGCTTTGTTCTTGTGCAGGTGGCCCTTTGCTTCTCCTCAGAGTCATTAAGGGGCTGCTTAAGCAAGTGACAGTGAAAAAACTTGGTGACAACTGTTCTTTCAATAAACTCCCACTCTGAGTAATGGGCTCCCATTGCCCTGCCAGGGCTCCCAGCTCACCCAGCTCTTCTAAGGTCCCTGGACAATAAGTTGTGGCACTAATCCTGTGAATGTCTGTGCTTAGTTAATGAAGAATTAGGAATTAGATGCCTAAACCAATTCCTTACAGAGCAGCAGGCCTGAAGTGAACCTCCCTCCACTAACAGTTCACATAATTCCTAACCTGGGCCCTTAGGGAATGTGACAGCAACAGTTAAAACCCTCTGTAATCATTAAAAATCCAGGGAATTACCCAGTTTGCATTTAAACTATATTCTAATGCCCACTTAAGTTTGCATTCTTTTATTGTTGCCCAAATAAAATTGCTTTGGAGTTGTTTGAAATTACTTCCTTCCCCTCTCCAGTGACTTATTAACAGGTTTATCAAGTTGTGCCCCACTGTGAGTCACTGTGTGTGTGCTAAAAAGGGGTGTCAGTGATGCTGGGATGTGCATCCAGCCGAGTTATCCAGCCTCAGGTGTTATCTCTCCTCTCTCACAGTTCTCAACAATTTTTGTTGCTGTCACCTTTATTGCAGGGGACATTCTGTTCAAGGGACATTCTGTGGCTTTGTGTCTTCTTTTCCCCTGCCCTCATTCTTGTCATTAATCTCCTTATTTAGTTTTTCACAGCACAAATATTTACACTTCATTTAACAAGGTGCCCGATGATTTCTTTAACACAAAGTCCTTGTAGGGCGGTTCATGGTGGATGCTCTGAAACCAGAGCCTGCAGACTCCTAAAGTCAATCAGGCTTTCAAACAGTGGCTGAACATCTTACCAAGGTACCCAACCAATCTGTGAAGCACCGAGGCTCCAGTAATAAAGTGCAATATTTGCCATCTGATTATTTCCGCCTGCTTTGTTTAATTACAGTTCGAAAATGAGATCATCACCAAACTGGATCACGAAGTGGAAGGAGGCCGAGGGGATGAACAGTACAAAGTGTTATTTGACAAAATGTAAGTGTTGAGATTTATGTCGCAGTGAAGTCAGGAGAGAGAGCAATTAGACTACAATGAACTCTGTAGCCCAGAAATAATTAAAATCTGTTAACGATGCACAATATTTAAAATTGCACCTGAGTCAAGGTTTTTCCTGCGTGGGATTAACAAGGCGAATGTAATTGGTTTTTTCAGTCTCCTGGAGCACTGTAGGAAGCACAAATACCTGGCTAAGAGCGGGGAAACTTTTGTGAAGCTGGTTGTGCGTTTGATGGAGAGGCTCTTGGACTACAGGACCATCATGCACGACGAGAACAAGGAGAACCGCATGAGCTGCACCGTCAACGTGCTGGTAAGCAGGGATTCCACCAGCTGGGATGATCCCTGCACTCGGAATTTTACACCTTGGTGTCAAACTGAGTCTCTGATGGGCTTCTTGTGGAAATCTAAAATGCTTTGGGGTTTTTTTTCCTGTTTTGATGAAGGCAAATGTATGAAAATGTGGGTTATTCCTTCTTTAATTGATTCTAGGGGAAGATTTAAAGAGAAATGTTGTAAGGAGGGTTGTTCACTGACATTTACAATGGATTTGTGAACGACTTTATGCAGAAGAACACCTGACATACAGAATGTTGGGATTCTGTGCAGTTTATTCCTGAAATATTCACACATTTGCAATCCCATTTGTATTCTGCTTTCTGCTCAGCCTCCGTATTCAAATTTTTTGAGGAAATTTGAGTTACTATTCCGTTCACAACAGGAAAAAAATTCAGGTTGTTTTTGTCACTGATAGGAAATTTCCTTCTTAAAATTCCAGAAATTCTGGGGTGTCTGCTCTATACACAAAACTTTATCCCTCTGGTCTCGAGTTGGAAGCAGTAGAAGTTATCCCTCATAGTACACACTGGTGGAAGCACTGGAGTATTAAGATTTTACAAGCCTAAAATGAACACATATGGAAAATAACTTTCAGAGACCCCCAAATTATAGTAACTAGATTTGATTTTTCCAATAAGACTCAGCGTTAAACTGTTTTCCACTAAGGCTTCTGAGCTTTCATCCCTCTGTATCGCCATCAAAGCTTTTATTTTGCTTTAATATGTGGGGCACAGCCAGTGTTTATGGTTTATGTGATATGGCTGATAGATTTTGTGCAGGAAAGAGCTGAGTGAGTAGTTTGTAGTATTTGTTTTGCACATAATGCAGCTCGTGCAGTGCAGCCTTTGTGTCGCCCCATCAGCCACAAACACAGCGGTGCCCACTGGAGCAGGAGAGGGGATCGGGACATCAAACCACAAACTGGGCCTTTATTTTTAGTGTGTTTTCCCTCCCTGTGCACATCAAAAAGCATCGTGGGAGAAGAGGAGGGACATGGGGAGTTGTCACCGGCTGTTGGGTTGCCCGCAGAAAGGTCATCACGTCCTCCCGAGCGGAATTGTGTTGGAAAATCCTGCCAGTTCACACAAGCAAGATGGGAAATAGGAAATCACAGACACCACATGCTCTAAGCCAGTGCATAAAACTGGGAAAATTTCCTTAGGAAGGTCAATTTGTTCCTCCTTGCTTTCACTAGAATACTCTGAGTCTCTTCCCAGGAATTCTCACCATCCTGATTGTGGGGGGACTCATGGCGCACTTGGGGTTGGGTTTTTCTCCAAGTGTCTCCAGCAGCATCTCCTGATGCTGATTTTTGGCATCTGAATTTCTCAGGGTTTCCAGATGATACATTTTGTGGGTGATTTGCTGCTGTCAGGTTAAATCACCATGAGATCCCCTGCACAAACCTCCCGCCAGAGTCAATGGGAAATGCTGGGAAGTGTCGCAGGCCAGAATTTTCCTTCATTTTCAGTAGCCATGATTTAAAACTTCAGCTTGATTTTAAACTCCCGTTTGCCCTCCAGGGCCAACTCAGCCCTTTCATCATTCTCCAGGCTCCTGAAGCAAAATTCACGCCTTTGCAAAAATCCAGCCATGGACTGGTACTCGGCACAATTCCCACCTGAGGTCTCAGAGAGTTCTTAATTGGGAATTTAATGATGCAGAGGCTTTCCTGGGATTAAGTGTGTCTGTATTGACGGGAGTTTAGGTTGGAAGGTTTGATCTGCATTTAAACCAGTGCTAATGGGGAAGGGTCTGGAGCACCAGGAACGGTTGAGGGAGCTGGGGGGGCTCAGCCTGGAGAAAAGGAGGCTCAGGGGGGACCTTCTCGCTCTCTGCAACTCCCTGACAGGAGGGGGGAGCCGAGGGGGAAGTTGAGCTCTGCTCCCAGGGAACAAGGGACAGGACAAGGCCTCAAGCTGTGCCAGAGGAGGTTTAAACTGGATATTAGGGAAAATTTCTTCCTGGAAAGGGTTGTCCAGCCCTGGCACAGCTGCCCAGGGCAGTGGTGGAGTCCCAATCCCTGAGGGGATTTCAAAGCCATGTGGATGTGGCGCTTGGGGACGTGGGTTAGTGGTGGCCTTGGCAGTTTGTCTTTTGAGTTGAACTCAAAACCAGTGAGCGTTTATGTCAACTGAAATGGTAAAAACCTGGAATAATCCATCATTTCCTCTGTGAAATGTGAATTTTGTCTTGTATTCCAGTTCACTTTTGAGGGAACTGGTTTATATCGGGTTTACCCATGTCTTAGTACTGGGCTTGTGCATCTATTAGTGGCTCCTCAAACTGCTTTAATTGAGCATTGAAATATATTTTAATTCAGGGAGGAAGAAACTGCTTTGTATTTTGTTTTCTTCAATATATTTTAGCTTTTGGAGGTGAACTTTGAATTAGATTCAGAATTGCCTTTAATATCTCACCCAGTTTATCATACTTTGCATTTACAATATTTGTACTGTTAACTAGTTTATCTCAAAGCCAAAGGCAACCAGAGCAGAGCAGTGCTAATGTGTGGCATATGAAACCAGAGAAATAACACTAATCTAACTTTTTATTTCTAAGGAAACCATTAGAATTCAAGAGCAGATGATGTATTACCCAAGTCAGGTTCGGAGTTTTAAATCCATGAAACAACTGTTGCTTAAAAATTATGGTTTTTGTATATTAAAAAATTTTCAAGTTGAAACGGTTAATGATGTGTGACTTGCAAGTGCCAGAAGCAGCTTTCTAGCAGTGCTATTCTTGCAAATTCTTAACCTTTGCAATGAGACATGAGCCCTAATCCACTGCAACATGAAACATCACAGCATTAGACTTTGTAAGTGAAATAACTTGTGTTCCAGCACTGGAGGCAAATTTCCCTTTGCAGTTTGGAGGCTGATGTTACGCAATTATGAATTTTTAATTTCCAGCGTGTTCTCTGTACGTTCCAAACTGAGAAATCAAAGAGTTTGTAATGAAATTACGTTGGTTTTTTGTTTGTTTTTTTTTTTCCAGAATTTCTACAAGGAGATCGAGAGAGAAGAAATGTACATAAGGTTTGTAAACATGACTGGTGACAAACTGCCTGATGTGCTCCGGTGTAATTGGGGAAATTGAGTTCCTATTAAGGAGTCACTTGGGGGCTGGAGGAAGAGAAGTAATGAAAAATCATACCTTGACTGAACCCAAAGTAATTCAAAAGCTTATCTTCCCTGAGAACACCAAGTGCTGGAAGTTGGAGTCATGAGATTATCTTTGTCCCCTTTCTCCATCTCCTTCGGTTTTATTCCACTGAACACTGAAATACTCAGGAGTGAATATTCTTCTTTTCGTGGAGAAAATAAATAAGTAAAAAGAAAGCTGAGTAAAGAAATAATGGTACAAAATATGTGTCTTGGGGTAAAAACAACTATTAAATAATATCATGACTGATACTTATTTTAAACTTAAAGCTTTCAGGAACCTTTCAAAATCTATTTGCACACAAAGTAAACATGGAAATGTGTTGTTGTGTTTTCTGTAAACCTCGGGGTTCCTAGTCCTCCATTTGTGCTGTGGTTTAAAATTGACTACACTGTTGTGCTAAAATGCTGAACCTTGTGTTTGTAATGCTACATTAGGTATCTAAATATTTTTAATTAATTCATTCTCACATGCTTGTTACCTTTTTGGAAGAACTTTCACTTGTGAACTCAGCTCCTGTTGTTTTAGCAGGTTGCAAAAAGAGAAGAAAATGGGAGGATTGATTACTATGGACAAACATGGGAGGTTATGAGTTGTAGGTCTGCCCTACTCAGCATCCCTAGAAAGACAAATTGTCTCTCAGTGTCACGCTCTCACCCAAACTCTCTCCTATTTCTGTTAACAAACTCTTAATGAATATTAAAGTTGAAAGTATTTTCACTGTTTTTTTCAAAATACAGTTTTACTGGTTTCGTGGAGGTTTTTTTAATTGTTTGTAAAAATCTCAACAAACAAATGAAGAGAATCCCCTGCCAGAGGTGTGATGATATTGAAGTTAAAGAAGAAAACTTTTATGTGTCTCCACAGCTGAACTGTAAGAGTGCTCTGTCTTGCACAAAATCTGTATTGGATTCATTCCTCATCACAAGTCATTAATGTGGTGGTGTCTGGTCAAAGGTTGGACTTGGTGATCTTGGAGGTCTTTTCCAACCTTAATGATTCCATGATTCCCTAATTCTCTGAATATGCATTGAAAAGAACACAAGGGAAATGCAAATGGTCCCAAAGGTTGTCTGCACACAGAAATAGGAACTTTAAATAATCCCACGAATATTTAGGTGTTAGAAGATGGACTTGAACCCTTGTAATCTTCAAAATAAATTATTTAGTGACATCTTAAAGCCAACCTTTTGTAAGCACCACTGTTTTTCTTCCTTGCAGGTATTTGTACAAGCTGTGTGACCTGCACAAGGAGTGTGATAACTACACAGAGGCTGCCTACACGTTACTCCTGCACGCAAAACTCCTGAAGGTAAACCCCAGAACACATCCCAAGTTTGGCAAATCATGTCAGCAGTAACCCAGAGAGGTGTTTGTCACTCAGAACATCTGCACTTTAAACTGAGCTGCAGCTCAGGGCGGGGTTGTCTTTTGCCCATGTAACTCATCCACGGAGGAATTAATGTGTGGCGGAGGCAGATCTTGATCTGAAATGGAAGTGTGGTCAAGGCAACACCAGGAGTTACAAAGTGCAAAGCTGAAATCTTTAAAATATCATGGTTGTGTAATGTGTGGAAGCCTCTAACCACATATTTTAGTAAATCAGCTCTCCACAGAATCTTTGTGCAAAGGCAATGCAAGGGAGTATTACAGCCTGTTCTTGGCTGTCTGTAATAGATTCAGTTTCGATTTTGGAAAATTAGGGAGAGATTCAAATGGCCTTCTTTCCAAGTTCATGCTTTTAAAAGGTACTTATAATTTTAATGCAGTATTGCACAGTTTATGGCACATTTAGAGGCACAACAGTATTGCTGTTCTTCAAGGAATGTTTCAGTGGAACCTGCGATGTATATTAATAACATGGTATATGTAGAAAGTACATGACATAAAGCATTTGAGTTTTTAACACTATCCAGTGTCAGCCAGAAACATAATGGAACTGTATTTCCTAAGCATTAATCTCACTGAAAACTTCCTGGATAGGTGATGTTGTTTCTGAAGTGCAGCTCGTTCATGTGATTGTGTCCCACATGTGGGAGCAGGTACCAACCATGTCCCCCTTGTTATCACATACAAAGATCCTCCTCTTGCCAGCACTTGGGTCATGAAATCACATGTTTAATACAACCCAGTCATCACTGAAATACCAGCAAGGGGTTTTATTTCTTAACTTTAAAAAGCAGTTAATGGGAAAAGTAAAAATGTAAATGTGATAAGAATTAGCATTTTTGGAAGTGTTTGCTTTAGTCCCATTCATCTTCCTCATATTATATCACCCACAGTGAAATCTTTCTCCCTCAGGGGGTGCTGGATCTCTTTCCACTCCCCTCAAGGACTGCAGCACCCAAGGTCATATGGGGCAGAGAGTCAGGGAAAGAATAATTGAAGGGCTGAATGGGGCTTGGAGCAACCTGGGCTAGTGGAATGTGTCCCTGCCCATGGCAGGGGGTGGAATGGAATGGTCTTTAAGGTCCCTTCCAACCCAAATGAGTCTGTGATTCTGTATTATTGCAACCTGCTGCACTATTGCTGTCATGGTGCCCCACTTGATAAAGAAAATTT
Organism: Lepidothrix coronata; assembly: GCF_001604755.1. NCBI lineage: Eukaryota > Metazoa > Chordata > Aves > Passeriformes > Pipridae > Lepidothrix > Lepidothrix coronata. Next base: position 4,854,392 of record NW_016690205.1, read on the forward strand.
ATCTCATTCTAAGCAGCCAATTGTTCTTGGCAATCCTGGATTTAATTTAAGCAATCCCAAGTGAAATGTAGGTGTAAAAAAAACTATTTTCAAAAGTTGGAAAGTGGAAGGTGTTAAATGAAATACTTCTAATGGATGCCCTGCCAATGATTCCTACGAGTAAACTGAATCCAAGCCATAATTAGACTAAATACAATGCAGAGCAAAGCGTGCAACTTAAATTAAGACACTTGGAAATGTATTTACTGTATTTTAAAATAATTAGAGAAAGTAAATATCAGGAATGGTTCTGACACCTCCCTCTCCCAGGCTGGTGCAATCACTGCCCCTGGACAGGAGTTGGAGTGAGGAACTCGCCGAGTCTGTGGCTGGAAAGGTCTCTGTTGTTCCCACAAGGGACATAAAGCAGGACTGACAAACTGTGCAGTGCTTGCTCATCACACTTCACAAGAATGAATCTTTTAGACAACATAAAGGATTCACTCCCTTCCACAGGTGCTCATTTTCTGGAAAAATGATGGAATAAACCTCGCCAGAAAAAGTCATTCAGACTTTTAGCTGTTATGGCTTGACCTCATTAGTGAGTTTATATGACCTTAAATTAGAGTTTAGCCAGTTTTAGCTTTTCTTAGATAATGTCTTCAAAGACCAGATGAGTATCTTAATTTACCCCTTTGAATTCACTGGGAAGAAATATCCATTTTTCCTCTCTTACAATGCAAACTGATAGAACATGGCAAATACAGGGGCAAGATTTGTCACAGGCTTTCATCACTGAGGGGATGTTTGTTTATAATTATATTGTAGTCTGGAATTACTTTGTTATTAAAATGTATCAATCTATCCATCTAAATTCTTGTTACTACCAGTAGTTAGCACTGGATGGAGGGTTCAGTACTGCTTGAGGAGCAGCAATATTGTGGTGTGTGTAACTAAGCAATTGAGTTTTTTTGTCAAGCCTCGAGTACAGGATTTTCAATGACACTCATCACTGGCAGATATTCCATCACACTGATTTTAATGGGATCACATTTAGGTCAAGACTGAGAGTGTGAGAGAATTTCACCTTTAAATTTGCAGGAAGGCTGTGCTTGTGGAGAGAGAGATGCCATCATATTCTGCAAATTACTGCAAGCTGATGAAGCACACTCAAGAAAAGAGACTTTTGTTGTACTTTTAACCCGTTTTGTCAAAACTGAGATGTTCAAAACTAACAGAAGATAGTTGCTCTTTGCATGCTGAAAAAAAAAAAGCCATTGTATTGCAGGCTACCTGAGGTTTGTGTTGCTCAGAAACACAGCTTTGCATTACAAAGGTGTCAGAGTTGTCTGTAGGCCCAAACACAAACACTTTGACCAAATTAAGAAGTAATTGGGTGAAATTTAATAAGGTATAAGAGGCAAAACTGGGTGGTGTAATGGTATTTCTGGAAATGAATCTGTGGGTTTTAGGGTGGATACTAGAGAGAGATTCTTTCCTGTGAAAGTGGTGAGGCCCTGGCACAGGTTGCCCAGAGAAGCTGTGGCTGCCCCATCCCTGGAAGTGTCCAAGGCCAGGTTGGACAGGGCTTGGAGCAACCTGGGCTAGTGGAAGGTGTCCCTGCCCGTGGCAGGGACTGGGACTGAATGGACTTTAAGGTCCCTTCCAGCCCAATTCATTCCAGGATTCTGTGATTGACATCTTTGCCTTGCTCCATTAGGCATTTGTTGGAAGAGCAAGAGCTACTAATTGCAGACAGGCTGGATAAAGTTAATTGTGCTTTTCCAGCCCTCCAAACATTCCCTCTGAGTTGTAGCCATCTCATTTCCATACCTGCAGTCCTTTCCTTTTGTGTTGATGTATCTTGGCTTCCAGGCTTCTCTCAACATGAACTGCAAGTGTTCATTGTGTCCCCAGGGGGTTGTACCATCAGCAGGCCAAGGTCAGTCTCATCAACCTCACCTAGGACAGGAAACCACCTCCAGAAGCTTCCTTCCAGCTGATAGATGGAATTAGCCTCCAATTACAGCAAAGAAATGGTCCTTGTGCTCAAAGAATCCAAGTGCACAAACCCCCTTTGTTAGTGCATTAGCTGTGGTACCACTCCTTTAAATAAAAAAACAACTTCATTTTCACCCTCATGTTGCTGACATATCTCATCACTTTTGATTTGCTTTCTCTTTTCCCTTTTTTTTGTATGATTTAGTGGTCAGAAGAAGCATGTGCAGCACATCTTACCCAGCGGGATGGATACCAAGCTGCTACTCAAGGACAGTTGAAAGATCAACTCTATCAAGAAATTATCCATTACTTCGACAAGGGCAAGGTAAAAAGGGAAGAAAAAATGTGCAAATATCTTTCATTGCTTTTCTCTCTAACTTATAAATTAAAAAGTAAACATAGTTTGCATCCAGTGACCTTCAGGAAGCACTTACAGGTTATGATACTAAAAAAAGTCAAAAGAAATCAATGGTACAGTTATAAGTGCCGTGTTAAGGGTAAATATATGTGCATATGATGCCATGGAGTAAATAAAAAAGTGATGCATTTAATTTGGGGGGACCTTTCTGGCAGTTCCAGGAGCTATTGCAATCCTTCAGCTCCCCTTGTTTTCTTTCATGTACACAAATAATTCCCTCAGGGGATGGATGTCTGTGGTTCAATATCATAAATATTCTGAGATGGGAATATTTCGTTCCAGTTGCATCTTTTAATGCCAAGGGAATTTGCATTTGGCATTGCCTGTTGGGAAGGGGAGAGTGCTGGGATGAGAGGGGAAGGGGATTAACGTGGTAGAGAAGGATGTATCGGTGTTTGGATATTTCAGGCACAAAATGTTTAAGTATAAACGTAAGAATCTCTTTGTCACAACATTTCAGAAATATGAACTTGGGTTTTAAAAGTAACCTCTGTTGCATAAATGTAGTGCAAACAGAAATACTAGAACTGCAATATGATCCACCCAGCTCGTGTTTTCCAAGTAAGTTTTTAACAGAATCACATAAGTGTTTCCATAAATTCATAGAATCATTTTGATAGAAACCATAATTTCTCTCATTTTGATAGAAACTTTGCTTAAAGAGTCAAATTTTATAACTTACCTTAATGCAATATTTAAAAGTTGTTAATAAGTGGTGTGCTAAAAGTTGTGATTCTGGACAGGGATAAGCAATGTAAAAATAATAATTGTAGACTGTGATAAAAATTGTAAAAACAGTTATTGCAGAGTGCTGCACGAGTGGCTGAGTGGGGCTGGGGCTGGTGGAGGTGCCTTAGTGCTTAGACAGCATTGTTTTTTCCTGCCCAAAAAACTTTACTAACCCTTTCCCAGTGGATAAGGAGAATCTTGTTAGAATTAGGGTCATATCTGACTTAAAAGTCTATTTTAATATCACGTTCCTCTGTGGAAAGGAAAACCAGAAGCCTCCTGTTTTTATTTTGTTGTTTTATGTCTTTATGGCTTCCCATTAGTCCTTTATGGTGCTGCTATCAAGGAATTGCTCTTTGAGCACCAGGACAGTGGATTTGAGCTGGAAGGGAGGAGCTGCAGCATCCTTTGCATCTCTGTAGGACCCAGCCTGTCTCAGAGCTGTCCCTCCTGTGTCTGGGATGGCACTAACGATGTGCCATCACAGCAGGCAAAATACCTCCCCCAGCACAGAGCCCGTGCTCCAGAGACCAGTTAGACCAAGTAATCACTCTTAATTCTGTCACATTTTGCTGCTGGAAATGAGAGAAGGCCCTGCCAGCTTTCAAAAGGAATAGCACTGGAAATGCTGTCCTTGCCATTTTCCTCGTTGTTGGATTAAGAACTGAATTTTTGTCATTCTCAACATTTTTGGTGAACAACCATGTGATTATTGCTCAGGGCCTTGGAGCAACCTGGTCCAGTGCAAGGTGTCCCTGGCAGGGGGTGAAATGAGAGGGTCTTTAAGGTCCCTTCCAACTCAAACCATTTAGTGGTTTATGATTATTCCTATTCTTTGCATAACTCCAGCCATAGGACTCCTGCGTGATTTTTGTGTGTGTGTGAGGAGATGATTCATTTCCAAAGTGCTTTTTCCTAGTTACAGATGGTCCTTCCCTCATTTTCTGGTCACTCAAGTTGGTGATAATTTTTCATATTGTTCAATAAAAATTGAAATAAAAAAATCAATATACACTGAGAATATTCATCTTACATGAATTTTCAAATGTCAGGAAACTCCAAGTGGAGGTTTCCACTGTAGAGTGAAGGTAATCCTCTCATTTGGGATATTCTGACATTAAGTTAAATCAACTCATTACATTTACCTGTGCAGTGTGCAAATGTATTCCAGCAGCTGCTTTAACCATGATCAATAACACACCTGAAATAGTATTTTCTGTGCCTTTTTGGAGGACTGTGCTGATGCACAAACCAATTTGGGGAGTTCTGTACCATAATCCCCCAGCTGTGTCGCTGGCCTGGCAATTCACTCTGGGTCGATCCCACCAGTTTGATTTCTCTTCCCATAAAGTTAACAAGAGATGTCAAAGGAAGGTCACTTCACCCTGTACAGCTGTAGAGCTACTTCCAGGCTTTTCCAGAAGCTCAGGAGTTTTGTTTTAAAGTTCTGGGACTGTGCCTCCTCCACCCCAACCTGCCTAATGGGAACCTGTGGACATGAGAGGGAAGGAAGTCGTGGTGAGAAACATTATCTAGAAGAAAGGGAGGAGAGGGATTTCCTGAAAGGTAACACCTGGTTTTAAATCATTGGCTTTTTGGTTTTTAAAGGATTGTGTAGTTCAGCCTCTCAAAAATCACAATCCCTTTCTCTTAGCAGAGTTATTTCCCAGTGGGAACATATGGTACACTTGTCAAGTGAAGACAAACCATGAGGCTTATTCCCTAAATATTGGCATTCATGGTGAGGTGGATTTAGAGGAAGGTACAATTCTCCATACACAGACTGGAACAGAGTGAACCTCTCTCTTCTAGATCACAAATGCTTGAGAAATTCATAATTTAATAATATGAAGTGTGAACTTGCACTGAAAGCAGGAGGGTGGCACCTTATTTTGGCTGAGAACAAAACACTGACCCTTACCACAAGTATCCCTGTCATTTGTAGTTTGAGAACCAATTAAGGTTCTTCATTTTTATTTCTATTTTTAGTCTATTATTATTAGGAAGCTTGCTTTTTTACCTATATGTGACTTTTGGTCCTTAAACCAACCTTCTGTAAAGCTGAAATACACCTTCAGTGAATGAGCATTTTCAGGTGCAACTTCTGCATTTTGCTGTTCTACTTTATAATTTGATTCCTCATTAGTAATACTTTATTCCTTCCTTTTCTAAGCTCTTTGCTTCCAAACTGCAAGTTGTGTCCCTGATCTAGGCATCATTTTGTCTCCTAGATTATTCTTCTTCGCTGCATTGCACTCTCCAGTCTCATTCCATCTCTCTTGGCTTTTGCCCTTAAAAGGCTTATCCTCACTGCTTATCCCAGCAGTCAAACCCACCCTTTGAACTGCTCTCAAGTGTTTGCTTTCTCTGTGTTTTCCTGAAGCTTTGTGATTTCCAACAAAGCCCTTAATCCAGGGACTTTACTGAAAATTGGTAGGTTGGGATATCTCAGGGCGAGAAGGAAAAATAGCGACGGCAATAAAGGGATGAGGGAAGGGGTGAAATTTTGCCCGTGTGGAGCAGTTTTAGTCAATGCTAATGTTCCTGAAGCTAAGGAATACTCAGTGTCAGTGACAAAGATAAGGTGTTATTTTAAACAGGCTTCTGTGGTCTCTGGAGCCACAAAGGAAGCAGCAGCATTGTTGCTCCTGCATGGAAAAATGCAGGAACAGCGACGTGTGTCGGGTTTGCCGGTGGATGCCGCAGTCTGTAAATCAGGACGTTTTCCTCTGCTCCTTCATAAATTGAAAGTGTTGGTCCCGAGGAGAAAAAAGTAAATAAATGCACACTGCTCATTTATTTCTGCTCCTCCTTCCTCCTCCCCTCCAGAAAAAAACACCTTTTACTGTTTCACTGGAGCCAGAAAACACAAAATATTTGAAATTACACAGTAAATGCCACGCTTTGGCTTAAAATGCCTGTTCTTTCTAGCTCGTGGGGTGGCATCAAATGGGTTTTTCTTCCATCAGACAAGAGAGTGGTGAAGTTCACCTGTCTGCCAAAAATGAGCACAAGGCTCCTGGCCAGCTCAGATCCCACATCAGAGTGTGAGCCCGTCCTGAGGGCTGTGAAGGACAGACAGCCTTTGGAGAGGAGAGATGTGGTGTCTGAGTGTGTTCCAAATGAATATAGTTCTTTGTTTAAAGGGTTTCCAACCTGGCAGAGAAATACTGTGTTTTAGCATTTTATTTAAAATATTAAGCTTGCATGTTGGTTAATTAACACTATCTGAAATTTAATCAGCTTGGAATGCCCCTCACACATCAGAATATCCATGATAATATTCTTATCCCAGACTATTTCATTGCTACTGACCATTAACTCAGCAGGAGCTGAGAAATACCCTGAGATCCTCCTTTGCTGCTGTTAACCTCAAAAACTAAATTGGATGCTGTAGTTCTTTTTGGGCAACAAGCAATCCAGCTTGAAAAATAAATCACCAGGTTTTCCCTAAAAAAAAAATCTCCTTCTGCATCTTCAAAGTCTTTCCCATAACAATTTGCAGCTCATGTCCACACAGCTAAATTTGGCTACACACATTTTTCTTATGCTTTCAGTTTAAAAGAAGCATTTTGCTTCCACTATCAGCAGCCTCTCTCTCTGGTCCCCTCTCCAAATAAATTGTTTCTCACATTAATGAGTTGTACCTCGTACAAATCCTGTGTAGTAGCTCCCCATACGACTCATTTCTCCACAAGACCTGCCATGTCCTGGGCAAACCTGGGAAACCTTCCAAGGCAGGAAATCTGCGAGGCAGCAGATTGGGAGTTACTGACCTTCAAGAATATAAATTTCATTTCTCAGGATCCTGTGCCACAGCCCTGTGCTGTCCTCACCTGAATAAATTGGCTCTGGAGTAAACAGCTGAATTTTTCAGAGGGTTGTACAGGGAATTTGAGACACACAGTTCCTGTTTCTTTTTGGGATGTTGGAAAAATCACCGGCTTGGGTTTGGTTTGTGGTGATATTGGAAGTGTTGTGGTCAAGCTGCACAAACAGCCAAGGGAAAAGCCAAGTAGTTCAGGAAACAGCCTCAAGTTGCACCAGGGGAGGTTTAGACCTAAATTCCCTGTAAATATTAGGGAAAATTTCTTCATGGAAAGGGCTGTCCAGCCCTGACACAGCTGCCCAGGGCAGTGATGGAGTCCCCATCCTGGAGGGGATTTAAAAGCCGTGTGCATGTGTCACCTGGGGACGTGTGTTAGTGGTGGCCTTGGTAGTGCTGGGGGAACAGTTGCACTCGATGGTCTTGGAGGACTCTTCCAACCTTAGCAATTCCCTGATTCTATAAACCTGTGGACTCGTGGACCTCTGCAGTTCAGGACACTTGACATGGTAGAAATTGAGGTCATCTTGGAGCCTTCTCTTCTCCAGGTGAACACCCCCAGCTCTCCCAGCCTGTCTCTAGAGCAGAGGTGCTCCAGTCCTTGGGGCAGCCTCGTGGCCTCCTCTGGCTCCACTCCAGCAGGTCCATGTCTTGGTTTTGCTGGGCTCCAGGGCAGCAGTGCAGGTGCCAGTGTGGGACAGGCTCTCTGTGGTGTGACCCTGGGGCTGCAGAGCCACAGTGACCTGATAGTGCTCACCCTGGGCAATACTAGTGTGGCATTCCAGCCCCCTCAGCTCCAATCCTGCCCTCCTCTCTCCCAGAATCCAGAATCCTGTACCTCTTGATGTTCAGGTGCATTAACTGGTGTTCCATGGCACGTAGCCTTAGCACTGAGCTGGGGCTTTGTGTTCCCAGACGTGCTTTGGGAACATGTTGAGGTGTCTGTGCTTATCCAGGATTCAGTGGAAGAACTCAGTGAGTTTGTTTACAGTGTCAATGCAAATCTAAAGTGATTTAGACTTCCATTTATTTCCAGTTTTGTTCAGCTCCAAAGCTGTTTGCCTGAGATCATTTATAAATATTTTCATAATGGAAAAGAGAGTAGAAGTGGTTTGGGTTTGGAGAGGGACTGGTTAAATCTGGAACACACAAGGCAAGGGAAATGATGGTAACACCGTTGTCTTTGAAATGAAAATATGCAAAAGTTATGGATGACTGAAGTTCCAAACAAAATGGCAATCAAAATGGGGAAAGGTTAAGTGATTTTGAAAGGTTTCACTTGCTGACTTACCAAACAACTGAATACTAGTTCAGTTTCTATAATTTGGTGGAATATTGCTCATCTGAGTCAAAATTAACCCAGTATGTGAAAATGTGCTCCTCTTTCTGCAACTGCACCTTTACTATTAAATTTCTGTTAATTTTTGTTTAGAAATAAAAATATGTTCTGTATCATCATGCTAGATTAGATCTATAATGTGGATAAAAACATTCAGCTCCTTCTATTTGCAAAGATTGCGTTGCAGAGCCCACAGTCTGCCTTGTAATTTCCTGCAGACGTGATCCCTCATTACCGTGATTGTAATTAGTCCTTCTGATGAGTTTTTCACCTTCAAGGCACTTCACAAACATGAGGGAGCTCATGTTCATTCCAGTCCTCTTTCCTGGATAAATAATATTCTGAACCCTGTTGTAGAAATAAGAGAAATCAAGAGGAGGGGTCGAACATCACGAAAGGTTAATGCAGTACTGGGTTCTGGTCCTCGTGAGCATCCACTGCTTTTTTGCCTTAAATTAGGTCACCACTCAGCCTCTGTTTGCCCCAACATCTGCCCATTCCTTTTTTGTGGAACTCAAAATCTCCTGTTCTACACTGCTACAAGCTACACTACTCAGTGTAGTTTGTAGCCCATATTTTCTCTTTGAGAGCATGTCTCTGTCCTTTCTCCCTGTGATCTCCCATAACTATTTTTCCTTGTGCAGCTCCTTATCTCCTCCAGCATCAGCAGCTCCCTGCCTCTCCAGGCTACTGTATTCCAGCCCTTCTCCCTCAGTTTGCCAGGACGATCCCTCAGTCCATCCTTTGCCCTCCCTTTGAAAATTGGCTCCTTGTTTCCAGGGAGGAGCAGGGATGGAGACCAGTGGGACCCGAGCCACATCTTATTTTTGTGGCATTGGTGTGTCACACGTGAAGACTTAGTGAGGTTTCAGCCACACTTGGATCCAAATTTCCAATTCCTAGGAGAAAAAGGATATTCCAGGTCCCAGTGAGGAGTTTGTGCCACTCAATCAGAGGTAGCTGTGCCCTGCCTGACTGTTCAGCCTGTGCTGGCAACAGTCTCCATCACTGACAGTCATGTGAACCGTTAATATTTTACTCTTATTTTTTAATTCAGCATCTAGAACGAGGAATTTTCCTAAAAGTCTTTATTTTTTCCAAGTTGTCCTGATATACTAAGAAATGCAATTTCAACTTGCAGATCAAAAGACAAAATTCACTTGACCTTGATTTTGGGCTTTAAATGGTGGGATTTCATGTGTGTGTTTTGGGGCGCTTCTGGATTTTGGGGTGTAAAGTATCTCCTATTTACACAGTGCTTTGAAGTGGATGGGATTGAGGGATCTGTATGGGATGGATGCAGGAATCGGTTGTGTGCCTGAAGGTTTCCCCAGGACACCATTCCTCTTCTCTCTCCCCACCTCCAGCTCCCACCATCTTTGGAGTTTGTGGTGGTTCATCTCAACCTCCTCGTTCCCAAAGGTGGCTGGTTTTGGGGAGCAATGGGGAATTGTGTGTTCAGCCCTTTCCCTCGGCCCTCTTTCATCCAACTGCTTTTTGCTGCTGCATCTCAGTATTTCACCAGGACAAGGAACATGTGGCCTGGTGCTGAGAGGAGAATTAGGTGGTTTGGACAGAGGATTTAAATTTCAGATGACGGCTAATACAATCTAAATGGATTTATAACTCATTCTGAATCTCATTTTTTTAATAAAGTGAGGTCAGCAATGCCAACCAAATTTCAGCAGCAGAGGCAGATCATCAAGTATGATCTTAGATAGCCTGGTGTGCTAATTTAAGCATATTTTTGAGTTTGAGTGGTTCTTTATCTTTACAGCGGGGAAAAAAAATTAAAAATGCACATTTAAAACCATTCTTGCTGCTCCTCATTAACATTGTTGCCTTCTGAAGAGCTGAAGGATATTGTTAAATTTCTTTGGGTCAGTTGAGATGGCTGCTGAATTTCATGGTTGAAGAACGAGAGGAAGAAGAACCATTGGAAATATAATGAGTATTTGTTCAAAGCAATATCTGCAAATTGCCTGTCCTGTCTAATATAGATTATAGATATTAGAGGGAGAGAGAGGTGATTATGAAGTATAATCAATCAGCAGCATTTATCCAAAGTCCTGTGGGTTTCTTTGTGGATAGGCTGTGTTTACACATTACTGGGTCTCTAGTTGGGCTGGCAGGAATCATTTTGTTTCTGAAGCAGTTTGATCATTTGACTTGATTTGCATCAAGTAAATTTGCATCCTCTGCCAGGGAAGGTCATGGAGATGTCCTTGAGTGCTGTCACACGGCACATGCAGGAAAACCAGGGGATCAGGTCCACCCAGCTTGGGGTTAGGAAAGGCAGGTCCTGCCTGACCAACCCGATCTCCTTCTGTGAGAATGGGACCCACCTCATGGATGAGGGAAAGGCCGTGGGATCTGGATGAGGGGATCAAGTGTGCCCTCAGTCAGGTCACAGGTGACACCAAGTTGGGTGGAGTGTTGATCTCTGGAGGGCAGGAAGGCTCTGCACAGGGATCTGGACAGGCTGCATCCATGGGTTCAGGCTGGTGGTAGGAGGCTCAAAAAGGCCAAGTGCCCTTGGGTCACCACAACCCCACCCAGCGCTCCAGGCTGGGGCAGGGGGGCTGCAAAGCTGCCCAACAGAAAAAGCCCTGGGGGTGCTGGTGACAGCAGCTGGACATGATCCAAGGTGTGCCCAGGTGGGCAAGAGGCCAATGGCCCCAGTGCCAGCCATGGTGTGTCCAGCAGGACCAGGGCAGTGACTGTCCCTGTGCTGGCACTGCTGGGGCACCTCCAGTGCTGGGGGCAGTTCTGGGCCCCTCAGACCAGAGAGACATTGAGGGGCTGGAGCATGGCCAGGGAAAGGAACAAGAGCTGAGGAAGGGTCTGGAGCACCAGGAGCAGCTGAGGGAGCTGGGGGGGCCCAGCCTGGAGAAAAGGAGGCTCAGGGGGGACCTTCTCACTCTCTGCAACTCCCTGACAGGAGGGGGGAGCCGAGGGGTTCAGGCTCTGCTCCCAGGGAACAAGGGACAGGATGAGAGGAAACAGACTCAAGCTGTGCCAGGAGAGGGTCAGACTGGGTATTGAGAAAATTTCTTCATGAAAAGGGCTGTCCAACCCTGGCACAGCTGCCCGGGGCAGTAGTGGGGTCCTCATCCCTGCAGGGATTTAAAAGCCGTGTGGATGTGGCACTTGGGACATGTTTTAGTGGTGGCCTTGGTAGTGCTGGGGAATGGTTGAACTCAAGGTTCTTTGAGGCCTTTTCCAACCTAAACAATTCCCTGATTCTGTGATTCTCTCAGCACAGATATGTCTAGCTCTGCCACAGCTCTTTGGCACATCAGATGCGCAGTGTTTTCAGGCGTGTGACACAATGCATTTTGTGTGTTTTATTCAGATTTGGGTTATTCTAATGTTGTTGTTTAACCAAGGTATGTAATTCAGTTTCTTTGTTGTTGTTTTATGATTTTTTTTTCCCTGACAGATGTGGGAAGAGGCCATTGCCTTGGGTAAAGAACTTGCAGAACAGTATGAAAATGAAATGTTTGATTATGAACAACTCAGTGAACTACTGGTAGGTTTTTTTTAATGACATAGACACTGCAATAATTTGTTCAGAGTTGAATTCTTAAGCTTGTAAAATTATATCAAAAATCCTATAGTTATGACAGTAAAACACAGAAATAGATGCCAGTTTTGGCTTTGTTGGACCAATGTTGATTAACTGGCTACCACTGGAGTGCCTGAAAAAGATTGAATTTATTTTTTTTAGCTGAAAGAAAAATATTTCAGTAATGTTAAGCTGATTTATTTGGGGTATAAAAGGAAATTTGGAATTTAAATATAAATGGGAACATGAAAAAATCCCCATTCTCTCTCAAGTGTCTTTCCATATTCACATTTCTTTTTTTAGGTATGAATAATCCCCAAGCATTCATGTCTAGAGTCAGTTATTTTTGCCCTGATGTTACCCATTCATTATGGCTGCACCATTTTTTTTTTCTCCTGTTCTCTTCCAAGAGATAAATGGCAGCTGTCACTGTCCCTCCTAAATGTCCCAACCATTTCCGTGGGAGCTGGGACATGATTCCAGTTTGGTTCTGAAAATGCTCAACATTCAGGTTTTTGATACATTTTACCTTTGCACTTAGAGTATATTTTCCTTAAATTCTTTGAATTGTTTATCTGCTTCCTTTATCCCAGTCTGTCTGAGCTGGGCATTCATCTGGTGTTGACATGATTTAAGCAGCCCAACCAGGCACTCAGCCCCACATGCCCCCAACTCACTCACTCCTAGTGGGATGGGGGAGAGAATCAGAAGAGTTAAAGTGAGAATAAATAAATAATAAAATGGGTTGGATGAAGACAGGGAAAACAGTGAGTTCACTCCCCACTTCCCATGGGCAGACTATCTTCCATCCCCAGGAAAGCAGAGGTCTATCACATGTGATGGTGACTTGGGAAGACAAACGTCATCACTCTGAACATCCCCCTTTTCCTTCCTCTTCCCACAGCTCTACATGCTCAGCATGACAACACATGCTCTGGGATATCCCTGGGATCAGTTGGGATCAGCTGTCCTGGCTGTGTCCCTTCCCAATCCCTTGTGCACCCCCAGCCTCTCCCTGGTGGGCTGAGGAGAAGGAAAGGCCTTGTCTCTGTGCAAGCCCTGCTCAGCCATAACAGAAACATCCCTGTGTTGTCCACCCTGTTCCCTGCACAAATCAAAACCACAGCTCCACCCCAGCTACCGGGAAGAAAATGAACTCTACCCCAGCCAAACTCAGCCCAGATGACTCAGAGCCATCTCCCCAGAAGTATCTCCATCCCCATCTCCCCAGAATGTCCATTATTCTGTGGCCTGCACTGTTGTTCTAGGGATTTATTCAATAGGGAATATTCATTTCAGTATAAAAGGAATTTGGTACAGATTGTTCCTCAGCTAGAGATGATTGTCATGTGTCAGAAATGATTATTCACCGGGGGTAGCTACTCTCTGAGTCCCTCAGTTTTAATTTTCCATCTCTTTTATGCTTGAACATGGGAACATGAACAGTTTGGTGCAGAGGCAGCTACTGTCATTATCCTGCTGTATCCATTTTGGAGGAGAAGTTGGAATTAACACTTTATTCATTGTAGCTGATGGCCAGTGATCACAGAGTGATAGAGTGATTTGGGTTGGAAGAGACCTTAAAGCTCATCTCCTTCCAGCCCCCCTGCCTTGGGCAGGGACACCTTCCACTAGCCCTGTCCAACCTGGCCTTGGACACTTCCAGGGATGGGGCATAATACCAAGTTATGTATTTTTCACCATTTCTCTTGCATAGTAAATACATCAGTGTTTAAGTGACATAATTCCAGGCAATGGTTTAAACCAGGCATGGGTATGGAGTTTCTCCCTCTTAGAAGAGGGGAAACCCAGAACTTCCAATCCTCACACCAGACAACTGAGTTTATCTGCTCTTTATTTATCAGTAAGGAGAAATTTAGAGAGATGTCACAAAAATTAGTCCTGATGTGCTTTGGGCATTCATTCCTCATAACACAAAGATCAAATTCATGCTCCTGAATGAATCAGGTCTCACATACCCCATCAGCTTTTCTTATTACTGCTGCTGAATAACTCTTTTTTTTCTCACCACAATAAAATTTAGAAGTTTTTTGTTCTTTCTGTTCTCCCTCTTGTCTCTTTTATTCAAGCAATATTAAATATCAGACTCTAAGACAATTGACAAATGACAAAATAGTTTTGCTACAGATGAGCTCAGAAATACACAGCAGATCTGGGTCTTTGTAGTCTTCTTGCCATTTACTGTTATCCGTTGTGTGGGAGCAGCAATAAACCTCCCCCCAAATCAGGAGTCATTCTCTTTACAGAAATAATGGACTAAAAATAAGTTGATGAACAGATCTTGTGAAGCTGCTCGTTTGTTATTATTTCATCAGTTGAGATGAAGAAGTATCGGTGTCCCAAACAGATGGCGTCTGACACGCGTGTGTTTATCCCAGAATTTACATTTTCCTGGAGTTCTCAACTGCCTGCTTTCCATATGCAAATTAAGAGTTGTAAATATGGAAGAGAAGTAGTAGAAAAATTTAATGAGATGTAAGAGCCCCAAAGTGACAAGTCAGCACTGTGGAGATGAGCTTTGGTGTACTTGGCTTTATTGTTCCTGTGTTTTGGCATTGGAGGTGTCACAACTGGGAATTCAGATTGCCTTGAAAATTCTTGGCCTTCACTGCAAGTGAAACATTGGATACGGAGCAAGGGGGTTCATCAATATGGACATACTGGATGTAGAATGATGGGGTTCACCAAGATGAGGTTCATCAAAATGGAGATATTGGATATGGAACAGTCAGGTTCACCAAGCTGAACATAAAAATAATGGCTCCAAAGTCTGGTATTTCAAAATGTCACCTTGTATCTGATAAAGTGGTGAGGAAAAAGAGGCAGGGGAAACGTACATCTTTAGTTTAGAGATGCACATAAAACAGATCCAGATTTTAAGTGTAAGGAATCTCCCTAAATTCAGGCCATTTAAAATTCCTTCTGTTTACTTTGCAGAGAAAGCAAGCCCAGTTCTATGAAAACATTGTGAAAGTGATAAGACCAAAACCAGACTATTTTGCTGTTGGATACTATGGCCAGGGATTCCCAACATTTATAAGGGTAAGTGTCCACTTTTTTCCGTAGAGGTCAACAAGGTTTCTTGCTCTGGAAATTTCTCTTGGTTGTGAAGAAAACTATCTGACATCAGCAGTTGTTTTTAGATGTATAAAACAAGCCCTGTTTTTTTTTCTTTTCCAGTTTTTGTTATGGAGTAGTTGAATTTTAGTAGAGATTTTTTTTTTCTTCAAACATATCCAGTACTTTCTATTTCTTCAGGTTATCACTAGAAATTAAGATACATCACCCAGTCTGTCACTCAGGGTCATAACCAGCACCCTCTGAAATGGTGACATTCTTGCCTGATAGGTTTTATATATATATATATATATATAGGTATGGTAGAGAAGCCTTTTGTATGTGACCCTGTTTTCATGTCAGAGTCGTTTCCAACATGGTCACTAAAATGAAGTTGACTATCAGAGGTGTGTGAAACCTTTAATTACAATCTTTTATCATTGATTTACCTGTGTCATGTGTCAATTTAAAACATATGTCACTTGGTTGATGCCAGGAATGTAGTTTTAGTGGCATTTTAGATTTTTTTCCCACTAAAATCAGGATTTTTATGGGTTGAATTAGTGGCTAATAAGAGTGGGGATTTAACACTTCTGAATTGCATCTGTATCGTGATCCTCTGGGAGTTGGTGAATGGGAATCACCTCTTAGTTATTTACTCAACTTTTCTGGACAACCTGTGCCAGGGCCTCACCACCCTCATGGGGAAGAATTTCTTCCCAATATCCCATCTAATCCTGAGCTCTGTCAGGAGCACAAAGCACAACCTTCCCTTTAATTGCTGTGATCAACAGCCAACAGGAGACCAGGCAGAGCAGTGTTAGTCTGATATATTAATATTAAACTGCTTTTTCTCCTCACGACTGAATGGGGGCTTTGTAAGTTCGGGAAGACACTTATAAGAGCCTTGTGGATTGATCAACTTATAATAAATGAGCAATAAAACCCCTGAAAAACAGGCTATTAAGTGCCTTGCTAATTGAGAAAATCATAAATTCAAGCTTTTCCTTCTATTCCAATATTCCTTCTGAATTACAAGTGTATATACATGAATTACACTTACATAGAAACTTCTTAGGCATCTGTTATTACCATTTTTTCCCAATTTGAGAGTATTCTTTCATCTGCTGAGCATTTCAAAAGGCACCATTGCAGAATTAAACCCAACTGGGCAAATGGAAGCTATTCCAGGTTTCTACCTCGAGTCATAACACCCTTTTTTATTAAGTGCTGTATAATTTTTTCACCAAGTGCTCACTTTGAGATGAATGAGGTTAAGCATATTCAGATGCAAATTTTATCCAAACTTACTTTAATATGTTTGATCAGTTAAAAATGTGCATCATCTTTTGCGTTTTTCTTTTGAATTGAATCAGTGTAAAAAGGGACTGCATAAATATATCTTAATTTTCTTTATTGTTAAAGAAAAAAAACAAGACTTATGAATAGAAAACACCTAATTTTAAAGTTATGCTGTGTGCAGACAACTTAACAAAAGAAAAAAATGGCAAAAATCTAATACACAAATATGAAGTCTGTATCAGTCTTTCTAGAAGAGTCGGTATTTTTGAATCTTCCTCCTCAAATTGGCATCATTTTATGTTTATATTTTTCTCTGCTACTCTTGCTTGCTCACCTCAGTGCTTTTTAATATTTTTTATGTATGAAAAGCCTAATTCAGTTTACGTGCCTGCATTCCACCGTTAGCTGAGGAAGGTGGAGGAGAGGATTTACAGAGGGCGGTTTGAGATTTGGTAGAAATGATTTGTCTTAATATATTTTCAATGGCCACCAATTTTATAGGTTCTTGAGATCACGTTTTAGTTGATTTTAGTGTGGTTTATACATATACCTAAAGGTAAGCGTGTGCTTAATGATCTCAGCACTGAATTGGAGGCGAGAAAACCCATTTGTGCTTTACTGAGCCGGCATAAAATATTTGTAAACTATTGATTATACCACAGTGTGGGGAATGGGAAATTCCTCGCTTAACAGCGCTGGAGTCAGCGCTTCTGGGATCCTGGGTCCTTACTGAGGCTGCTGGTTTTAGCAGGATTTAATGTGTCAACTTGTTTCCAGAACAAAGTGTTCATTTACCGGGGCAAGGAGTACGAGCGACGGGAGGACTTCGAGGCGAGGCTCTTGACTCAGTTCCCCAACGCGGAGAAGATGAAGACGACGTCACCGCCGGGCGATGACATCAAGAACTCCTCTGGCCAGTGTATCCTTGGGCTGCACCCTGGGCACAGCTGTGTGTCCAACAGCACGGGGCAAGGATCTGTGGACTCAGGGAGCACCCTTGTGGGTGACCCAGGGGTCCTGGTCAGTGGCCAGTTGTCCACGAGTCAGCAGTGCCCTGGCAGCCAGGAGGGCCAAGCCTGTCCTGGGGGCATCAGGGACAGCATCGCCAGCCGGACCAGGGAGGGGATTGTCCCACTCTGCTCTGCCCTGGGGCGGCCTCACCTGGAATATTGTGGTAGTTTGGGGTGACACAATATAAGGAAGATGTTGAGCTATTAGGGAGTGTTCAAAAGAGGGCGATGAAGATGGTGAAGGGCCTTGATCTGAAGCCGTGTGAGGACACTGAGGGCACTTGGTATGTTTGGCTGGAGAAGAGGAGACTGAGGGGAGACCTCATTGCAGTTACAGCTTCCTCAGGAGGGGCAGGCACTGATCTCTGCTCTGTGGGGACCAGGGACAGGACCCCAGGGTATGGCCTGAAGCTGTTTCAGGGCAGGTTTAGGTTGGATCTCAGGAAAAGGTTCTTTCCCCAGAGGGTGGTTGGGCACTGAACAGGCTCCCCAGGGCAATGGGCACAGCACCAAGGCTGCCAGAGCTCAAGGAGCGTTTGGATGATGCTCTCAGGGATGTGGTGTCACCACTGGGAATGATCGTGTGCGGAGCTAAGGATTGGACTTGATGATCCTTGTGGGTCCCTTCCAACTCAGCATATTCTGTGATTCTGTATAATACATGAATTTTGTTGTTCTGTCTTTTTTTGTGTGTGTTCCTGTTGAGCTGCTTGTTCTATGTAACTTAAATTCACTTTTTACTTCTTAACTCCCAAATTCAGATATTCAGTGCTTTACTGTAAAGCCAAAACTGGATTTACCATCTAAATTTCACAGGCCGGTGTCAGAGCAAATCATGAGGTGAGTTTGGGGTGGTTTTGTGATTTTATCAGTCTCCTTTATAACAAACTGGTTCTTGTTGTATAATGAATCTATACAAAGCCAAGGAGAGTGGTAATGGTGAGGACATTTCATGAAAATTCTTAATATTGGTAGAGATTCCAGCCAACCCGCTGGAAAACAGTGATCCCATAAGTATTTTATATCTCTGCATAAACTTGTTCTAATACTAGAGTTTAGTAGCAATTCCTAAACAGAGAGCGTTTGATTTTCATTGTGCTTTTGGGAGTTGGAACTAGATGGTCTTTAAGGTCCCTCCCAACCCAAACCATTCTGTGATTCCATGATTCTTTTCCTTTCTTCCAGTTTCTACAGAGTGAATGAAGTCCAACGTTTTGAGTATTCGCGTCCGGTTCGAAAAGGAGAAAAAAACCCAGACAATGAATTTGCGGTAAAAAATATTAAAGAGCGTAGACTAAACTTTGGGTTGGATTGTTTGTTCTCCTCTATTTTGAGCATCTGATCCATTCATTATCTTTTGGTTTTGAAAAATAAATTCTAGGTTTAAAGTGATTATTTTTTCTAGAAGTTCAATTAAACCTATTTGTCATGTTCTGTTTTATACCAATAGGAAAAAAATGGGCAAAGCTGAATTTACAGCTGTTTTGAAAAAGGGTTTTAAATTGCTACACCTGAAACAATAGATGTGTCTTACCAAAACTTCCCTTGCCACGAAGATTCCAATCAGGGATTTAAAAATCTTCTTTCACTAATACCTTTTTCTTTTTTCTTTTTTTGTCATTTTTTACTAAAGCACATGTTTAATGGTCAATAAAACTCCTTCCTTGTGAGGGTGGTGAGGCCCTGGCACAGGTTGCCCAGAGAAGCTGTGGCTGCCCTTGGATCCCTGGAAGTGTCCAAGGCCAGGTTGGACGGGGCTTGGAGCAACCTGGGCTAGTGGAAGGTGTCCCTGCCCATGGCAGAGGGTGGAACCAGATGGGCTTTAAGGTCCCTTCCCACCCAGACCATTCTGGGATTCTGTGAACAATAACAGTCCAGTAAAACCGGTGGATCTTTCCCATAGCTTTCTCCTTTCATAAGAGCAGTTGTTCTCTGCTAAGTCACATCTCAGTTATAAATCAGTGCTGCTGCATCTTCCCCACAAGCAGATACCATTTGAAATTCCCCCTGGCTTTGTAACATCTGTCGTGCTGTGGTTCTTTTTCCTGGTGAGAATGTTTTAAGGCTTTGCTTGAGTTCAGAGCTGTCCACCTGATAACATGGGGCTTCTGTTCCATTTGCAGAACATGTGGATTGAGAGAACCATCTATGTGACAGCCTACAAATTACCGGGGATTCTGAGGTGGTTTGAAGTCAAATCGGTTTTCATGGTAAGATCAATTCAGCTGTATTGAGATTGCCTAAAAACACGGGGGTTTTGTAGAGCCAGGGAGCATTTCTGTGTCTGTGTGACTGTGCTTGAGTTCTGTGGACAAGGAGGAATCAATGGGACTGTGCCTGGCACAGTGTGGCTCAAACTGCCACACACCCTAAGGGGAACCTGCTGATTGTTGTCTGAGGGGGACTCAAGGAATGCTTTGCCATTCCTGAGGGAAGGGAATGCAGCCAACTCTCCTGGGCCTTTAGGGCAAGGGCTGATTAAGTTCTTGAGCACTTTTATAAGGTATTTGTGGCTCCCAGCAGGCCAGTACAGCCCTCTTCATTTTAAGCAACCCGAGGTGGTGTAGGGGAACCCTGCCCCATCCTAATGAATCAAGCCTGAATTTTATAAAAGAGGATTTGGGTATTTTGATTGTCATTTATCCAAAATATACCATAAATCAAATGCGTTGTATGTGTCTGCTTTTCTCACCATTTGTGATTAAAGGTTGTTTTTGTTTCTTCTCCACATTTGGCTAAATATACCCTCAGCAACCTCACAGAGTAACTCCAAATTACTCATTTCTCTGTTCAACCATTTAGACTGTTTAGATAAGACATATCCATTAAACGCCTTTAAGATTAAATTATTCTTACGCAGCTGTAATTTTTAAGGAGCAATAAAAACATTGTTACTGCGGTTTTTAAATCTCTCTTGTGAGGCTTATTTTTAAAGGAAAAGAACAATTTGCATATGATTAATTAAAACCTTTTTCATTGCTCCATTGAGGTTATGTTGGACAGTTGTATTTGGATGAACAGAAGTAATGCAGAAAATTACTATGGTATCTATAGTAACAGAATATGAATGTGATGTGTGACAGTAATAGGCAGCTGAATAAAACACATTGAATTTTTAATGAATTTTGTAGTTTCAATATAATCCTGATGGAGGAGATTGTATTTAACCTCTTGATTGCAAAAAGTGTTGCTTGGAAAGGCTGGCAAACGTGGTGAAAGTCTCTTTTCCTGATGAGCCCAGAGCAGAGCCTGGCAGGCAGTTTGTGTCCACACACCCCTAACTCTCTCCTTGGCATCCAAATGGGCAGAAATCCTGGGAGATTTGGTGAGTCAGGATTATATTAGTTGCACAGCTGAAAAATGATACCAGAATGGAACTTCATACTAAGTGGAAAGACAGCTATAGATAACTTTTGACCTCCTCTGGCTTAGTTACTACAAAATAGGTATTGACTTTCTGGGAGATCCCTGTCAGCTAAAAGGCTGAGAGTGGGATCATGAGGTTACATCCCTGTAATGCTAAATTGTGATTATGGATATGGATATTATTGATCTTTTACTAAGCACCAAGATATTCAAGCAGCTTTGCACGTTTCATATTTTATTGATGGAACTGAGATATCGTTAAAGGAAGAGGTGAGATCACATCAAATCAGTGCTGGGAGAACTGAGTAATTTAATAAATGCAGTGTATTATGTTACATAACCCATAGGAACATGCAGAATTACCTTAAATCTATTGGCTTTTAAAATTCCTTCTGAGTACTTTTACCTAAACCTTTTCAGTCTGTTCATTATCTGCAAGAAATTTGTGGCCCACATTCATTATTCTGTATCTGATTTGGTTTAGCTGGACACAAGTAGCTGTAGGGGAAAAAAAATTTGCTGAGGCCAGCCAGTGAATTAGAAAACTGGATTTGGACTCACACTTGATTTTAAAAAGCACAAATTCTAATCTCTGTTTTGTTTTTATCTTGTAATTTTGTAGTGGTGCAAATGTATCAGGAAAGTATGTAATTCCTGGCCCAGAGCGAGCAAACTACTGGAAGAAGGCTCATAATTTACACGTGTAATAAATAGCTTTCAGTAAGTGCCAAAGCCCAGTTTATAGTAGTGGGAAGTGCAATTCTCCATCTGCTTTTAAAAAAGTAGAGGGAGGGTTATAAGAGTAGTAAAAGAAAGGAGAATGAGAGAGAAAGGAAGCCATGATTGCTGCTGCAGAAGAGTCAGAGAAGCTCTGTCAGCTCAATGAGTGCTAATTTCTGTAGATGCTCAAGAGCTTTAAAAGCAATGGTTCATCAACACATTATTGCATAATTACAAACCCATTAATACAAATGACAGAATCCTAAATTTAGCTTGTAATGTTCACAACAGTTCTTGATCTGACACATCTTCAGATGTGGAATATGGCTTTACTCTCACAGTCCCAACTTCCCCCGTGGCACATTCAGCTCTGTCCAAGCCTGGACTGCTCCCTATTCCCTGCAGAAATATCAGGCTCCTTCCCTGCCTTCCAGAATAATTCACCAGGCAGGCTGCTAAAAATGCTAATTAAAACATCCTTGATGTAATCAGCTGGCAGGTGTAAGAGTAACAACTAAAGAGATTTGATTATAAGTGGTTCTCAGAAACAGGGTAAGCAACTGATAGCCAGGTAGAAGCGCTGCTTTGTTTATGTAGCATTTATGTAAATGAGGGTGTAATCAAATATACACTTGCATTTTCCTCACAGGCCTCAGTTAACCTTCCCTTTCTCTTCCTACCACATTATCTTTTTAATATAAGCAGGCTGTGTCTTCCAGTGAGGACTGTCTACACTCTGGGTCACTGCAAATTAGTAATTTTTAGCCCGTTCACTAATACTTAAAATATTTTAATTCTGTTTTTTTTTTCAACATGAACAACTGTCGTTCTGAAAGATGCAGTTTCTGGGCATCAAAAAAATAGCTGGAGATCAGTCAATTAAAATAAGCAAGTTTTAGGCAGTGTAAGAGCTAATTCACTCCATGAAGACATCTGAGGAGTTCTCTTCATTGAAGTCCAGGCTGTGGGAGAAAGGAAATGTCTCCCTTCAGTTCTCGACATTCTGATGAAGAAAATGTGACCTCGTGGGAATAAGCCCAGCAGATTGCTTAGATGTCATCTCTTCAACATATTAAACTTGATGTCCTTGGAAATACACCAGAATAATCACTGCAAAAATATCTTCTTGATTTTTGAGCTGCTTAGGATTACATTTTCCATCAGAAAATCCACGTTAGAGTTATCATTTCTTTCTTGCTGTTAACGTTAAGCTGGATCTTCTTTGTGCTGCTAAAACTCACCGACCCTTAATCTCTGATGTTCTCCCTAATCCTCCAAAAACCTCACGTGGTTCCTGCCAGAGCCTTTCTAAATGTTGTGCTGGGTTGTAATCCATCCTGCAGCAGCAAAATGCATTTAACTTTCTCCACTGATACTGATCATCACACCAGTTACCTCAGTATAGAGATACCAAATATCTCAATGCCTGAAATCGTCCTTTCTGGTAATTACTGGTCAAAAATCATAAATCCTGAAATTCCTGAAGTGTTTCTAATTGTGGTGGTTTAATGAACAGCCAGTTTAAAACTCTGCTCCTGGGTTAAAACCTTTTGGTTTGATTTTAGGTGGAAATCAGCCCACTGGAAAACGCAATAGAGACCATGCAGTTGACCAATGATAAGATCAATAACATGGTTCAGCAGCACTTAAATGACCCAAACCTGCCCATCAACCCCCTCTCGATGCTGCTCAACGGCATCGTGGATCCTGCAGTCATGGGAGGCTTCACAAACTATGAGAAGGTAAGGGCAGAATTCCCTGTCCTGCAGTGCCTCAGCTGGGCCCCAGCACAGGAAGGGCATGGATCTGCTGGACAAAGTCCAGAGGAGGCACCAAGATGATCAGAGGGATGGAACAGCTCTGCTGTGAGGAAAGACTGAGAGAGTCGGGATTGTTCACCTGGAGAAGAGAAGAGAAGCTTTGGGGTGACCTGATTGTGGCCTTTCAGGAGCTGAAGGCAAAAGAAAGTTGGAGAGAGACTATTTACAAGGGTCTGGAGTGACAGGAAAAGGGGGAATGGCTTCCCACTGCTACAGGGCAGGGTTAGATGGGATATTGGGAAGGAATCCTTCCCTGTGAGGGTGGTGAGGCCCTGGCACAGGTTGCCCAGAGAAGCTGTGGCTGCCCCATCCCTGGAAGTGTCCTAGGCCAGGTCGGATGGGGCTTGGAGCAACCTGGACTAGTGGAAGGTGTCCCTGCTCATCCATTTTCTGAAATTACTGCTCCTTTCTCTCCATTTAACAGGCTTTCTTTACTGAAAAATACATACATGAGCATCCAGAGGATCATGACAAGATTGAGAAGCTGAAGGATCTCATCGCTTGGCAGGTAAAAAATTTGAATTCAGGTTGGTCAGAGCCAACTGCTGTGGAAAGGCAGCTTTGTATCACTTTGAGAAAATCCAGACCTTAAACTCCTCACCCTGGATACACTTCTTTGCCATTTAAATCCACCTTGGAACTTGAGCTAAAGTGCATCTTTTCAAGTATGCCATCATTTCTCATTTGATAAACCTGCAAGGAACAAACATGGTCAGCCTCTTTTTCTTTAATTCCTTTTTTTTTAATAACCATAATACAGTGAAAATCTCCCATCTGTATCAAATGAAAAAACATTTTTCAGGGCAAACAAGAGACAATCCAGTTTTGTTCCATAGTCACATACTGGACATTTTCCAGTGGTTTCAGGATAATTTTATGATAAGTACAAAAATACCAATATGGTTGGAAATGTTTTTTCCCACAGAAGAAGAAAGTGAATCATTGTCTTTTTATATTCAATTTGGTCCTTATAACAAAGGGAATAATTTACATTCCTGTAGGTTTCAATCTTAGAGGTGATAGAACCAAAGCTACAGAATTCAAAAACAAAATATCCTCTGAAGGCCATAAAACTATCAGTGAATAAAAACTCTTTTGGTCTGAAAAAAAAATATGCATTTATTAATTTATTTTCTTGTGAGCTTTTACAGAAGATTAGATTTTTATAGGCTTTAAGTTTTCTAGAGAAAAATAATTTGGTCCCAGAAGACTGACTTGGTGTCAGCTCTCTGAGAGTGATACTTCAAATGAATTTACAAACACACTTTTCCTCAGCAAAGAGGCACTTTGGTGGCATTTGTGTATTAAAATAATATTGCAATTTGGAAATATATATGGCAGCTAATCACATTGAATTTGAATTACCCAGTGCTTTTAAATACATGGTTTCCCATCAGTTTTGTAGTTGCAAAACAATAGGAACCAGAAAAATAGAGAGAAGGGATCAAAAATCATTTTTATATCTGAAAATTCTTGTCACTGAAAGCCCTTTCCATGCTTGTAAATGTTTGATATACATTTGGGGTGTCCTCAAATTTAAACTTCCTCTCACAGTATTTCAGTTTGCAGCACACAGGGTTGGATTTGACTCCCAGGTACTGGCTGGCATTGGGAGAGGGAGGTGTGTGGAAGCTTTGGAAGGGAGGCAGGGGCTGAATTCATCACGGGCTGGCAGTGATTGAAAGCAAAAATGAGTTTTCATTTTTCGCTAATGTGGGGCTTGGAGTTTGTAATCACACAGAGATTTTCTCAGTGCTGTATAAATCAATCTGGAGATATGAAATAGTAGGAGCCTGACAATCCCATTATCAGCTGACCACTTAAATTTAATTTTTTACCGTGCCCTTACCTCTTTCTCCATCGAGCTGTGGAATTCATGCTCTTCAGGATATTATCCTCTTATAATTCCTGTGAACTTTTAATGCACATTTTGGTTCTGTCTATTATTAATCCAGATAAATACCATTAGAAAAATACCATTTTCATCCACCTTGGTGCTTTTCCAACTTAGGAAAAACTGTTCCCATGCAACTGCACCACATCAAGCTGATCTTTTATTTTAACATGAGGATAATGAAATGATTGATTGAAATTAAGGTAGTGAAATGAATGATTGATGACATTTAGCTAATGTATTTACAGCACAGCAAAACATAAAAATACCATGGCACATAAAAATCTTGTGCTGCTTCTGCAGAGCTGAAAGAACTGCTGCATACCAAAAATGTTTTAATGATCTTATTTTATGATCTTTCATATTATGAAAGATTGTCTTTTAAGATTAATAGTTCAAATCAATGTAGGGTTTTCATTCTTTTCAGCCAAGCAGATCAAGATTTTTTAAAAAGGAAAAAAAAATCGGGGAATAATTTAAAGTTGCAGTGGAGCTTGATAAAATTTTAGCATCAACAAAGATGAGAGTTATGAAATAAATAAGTGCTGTGAGCAGGTTTCCTCTCTCATTCACCTCATTCATTTCTAGCTCTGCTGCTTCCACCACTTTTGCATTCACCTCTCCAAAGGTGAGGGACACCCTGGATGGTCTTTTGAAATAGAGCCTTAAGCAAGCCCAGCCCTTTCTCCAAAGTGAAGAAAATTGGCAATACCATGATTGTGGCAAAATTATCTCTCTATTGAAGATTCATGTTGGTTTAAAAGTCCATGTCACTCATCTCCACATTTCCCTGTGTTAATGCCTGGAAAGGCATGTTGGAAGATGTTGGAAGAATTTTGAAGTAGGTAGAAGGTGGTGAAGCAGAAACGGTAAAACAGTCAGAAGGTTCTTCCTGCACTTGATAATTGTTTCAAGGATTAAGTGGTCTTGGACAGGGAGACCAAATATCCCAACTCAGCAGGCTCACAGTTGTTCTGTAGCAAAGCCATAGAAAGTTTATTAAATTTCAGGTTCTGTTAAGGAACAGCTTTTCTTTTTCCTCTTTTTCTTCTTTGTCTTCTTTGTCTTCTTCTTGTTCTTGTTCTGCTCCTGCTGCTGCTTTTTCTTCATCTTCATCATCTTTTTCTTCTTCTTTGGCTTCATCTCCTTCATCATCTTTGTCTTGTCCTTTGTCTCCTTCTCTTTTCTCCATTCTTCTTCTTCTCTCTTCTCCTTTCTCCTTCTTCTACATATTTTTTCCTCCTACAAATATTTTCATTTAGTTCATGTTGCTTGATTTTCCAAATTGGAGGTGGCTCACCCCTGGGACAGGCTCCTTAGAGCATTTTCTCCTCATAAAAATGATCCCAGAGCTGAAACTTCAGACCTCACCTGTGCTTCACCTTGGTAATTCCATTTTTTTAAAAAAGATTCCGTTTAAAAGGTCAACAGGTTCTTTGAAATGAACGAACCAGGTGACCACTCACCACTCCAACACAGGAGGGTCACAGTGAGACCTGATAATTATGAAGATTTATAAAGTCATTTACTTACTCAGAACAAGGGAACTTTCTGAAATTAATGTTTATTTTTATCGAGTTCAAATCCATATGGCTGTAAATAAAGTGACTATGTTAAAAAAAAGTCATTATTCTTCCTTCTCTTTGTAGTCCATTTAAATAGTGCCAAATCCCAGAGAATCGTCTCGATAAGATTCCTTGAGTTTGTTCATCTGTAATTCATCTGTGTATTTATTATTCTCCTTACTAATAAAGCTGTTCCCTCTGATTGCTGCTCAGTCTTATTAGAAAAATCTGGGTTTAATCAGTATTATGATTTAATTATGAATTATTAAGGAGAAGCCTCTTAGCTTGATTGCTGCAGAGAATATCTAAGTTAGAATCAGAGCACTGTGTGGGCTTGAATGGACCTGGAAGAGGAAATATTTTTCTTGAGCTGGAGGTAGAAAACTCTATTGGTGTGTCTGCATAGCTGTGGGAATGAAAATATCTCTCTTAAAACATTTCCAAAGGTCAGCTACACCTCCACACTTTGAACTAATTATATAATCCTGGGCTGGCGTGGATATTTTGTGACAGAAACCTTGAAGATAAATTATTATTTTCAGTTACAAAAGAAATTAATGTAATTTTTTTTCTCTTTGTTTTCTTCCCATAGAAAATAAAATAATTTTTCTAAGGAGAACTATATAGATAGTTTTATTAATCAGTATTGCTCTGCAATATAGATCTGGCCAAGGATGTAGATCATCTGCAGGTTTAGAAGAAGCTTTTATTAAAGAAAACTTACAACTATTTTCCTCTTTAAGGTTTTATTCTCATGAAACAGGGAAAAGATTTGATTTTATTGACCCGGTGTGACACTCATCATTCCTCAATTTGCCATTTTATAGTGTAGAATGTATAGGAGGTTGGGAATAGGACATCACAGGAGGGTTTGTGCTGTCTGGTAAATCCAGCTTGGCCTCCAACGTGGGATTTCTGGGAAGAACTAAGGGTGTATTAAATTTAAAGGACTTTGATTAACAGAGAAGATGGGAAATCATGAATAACAGATTTTTAGATCTTTTTTATTGTATTGTGTCTCATACAATGAACGATGATGATTACTATGATGATAATATAATCCTTCTTATTGTCATCTTAATATTATTTTTAGTTTTAATATTGTTTTTGTCTTTATGCTTGTCATTATTATAATTATTTTTTTTACAATTTTTACTGTTGTTATTGCTATTATTATTGCAATTATTACTACTTCAATTATTATTCCATGAGATCTTTTACTCCCATGTGGGAGTCCTACCCTAACTCTTCCCTTGGGAGGGACTGGGCAGGGTGAAGCAGCCAAACTCTGCTTTCCAGATCCCGTTCCTGGCGGAAGGCATCCGGATCCACGGGGAGAAGGTGACAGAGGCCCTGAGGCCATTCCATGAGAGGATGGAGGCTTGTTTCAGGCAGCTGAAGGACAAGGTGGAGAAGCAGTACGGGGTCCGTGCTGTGGTGAGTACCTCCTGGCTTCATCTTCCCTTAATATGTGGAATTCCTTTAAATGACAGCCACTTGTGTATTCCTGTGCCATAACTCCCACTGGTTAAAGAAGCCATGTTGATAAAGCATTGCCTGGTTGTTCTCAGTGGTCATCAAATTATGAAGTACTGAGAGGTGATAAGAGATGTAGGAAAAGCTTTGGGGCTTCCATTTCTGAGCGTGGGAACAATTTCTAAATTGCCTGACTCTGTTCCTTAAAAGTCCAGGCAATTCTTCAATTTTGAAGGATTTGGGTTACAAAAATACATTAAAAAATTGCCACTTAACATGATTCTTCGAGAGCTGAATGTCACCTTTTCATAGATGTGATTCCCTTAGGGATGGGAGGGCTGTGCAGTCAATATGTCCTCTGGCATCACCCTAAATGTGGGCAGGCATTAAACAATAGCTCCTACTTAAGGAGCTTTAGAAGGACTCAAATTCATGCTTTTCTCACTCCAACAAACCGTTTTCAGTTGCTGCTTCATCTTCAAGGTGCAACCAGAATTTGGTGGTGTTTCCAGTGGGGGTTTGTTCTGCTTTTGAGCATTACCCAAGGTGGAGGAAGGCCAAAAGCCAGCAAACAGCTTTGTAATTGAGAATAGAATTGATAATTCAGTCAAAAGCCACATGGATTGGGTGGTATTGGATGATCACTTTTGCCTGAGGAAAGGAGGCTCAGGGGGGGCCTTCTCACTCTCTGCAGCTCCCTGACAGGAGGAGGGAGCCAGGGAGGCTCAGGCTCTGCTCCCAGGGAACAAGGGACAGGAGGAGAGGAAATGGCTTCAAGCTGGGCCAGGGGAGGGTCAGGTTGGACATCAGGAGGAATTTCTCCATGGAAAGTGTGTTCAGGCATTGGAAGGGAGGTTTGGAGTCCCCACCCCTGGAGGTGTCCCAGGAAGGACTGGACATGGAACTCAGTGCTCTGGGCTGGGGGACAAGGTGGGGATCAGGCACAGGTTGGACTCGATGACTTTGGAGATCTTTTCCAACCTAAATGATTCTGTGATTCTCTGGTTCTCTCCATAGCAATGACAATTTTTTTAATAGGAACATTGAGATCTTACAGGGAACATGCCAGCCTTCATGGTATCCTTGCAACTGGTGCTCCATTTGTGGTCCTTCAAATCCCATCTAAAATATTTAGGAAAATGTTCAAATAGTGATTTATTCCCTAGGAGAACAGGAATAATCAACATTAATGATAGTTGCATGTCAGTCACTTCAATAATATAATATCCATTTACATCATGAGGGAGATGACTGGAAAGTCATACACAGGTGGTGTTATCTCTAATTTCACTCAACCCACAGGAAGAATTGTCAGCATTGATGGAGTTTTATCGCTTCTGTCTTCCTTGTACAAAGCCAATTTACCAGTAGTTGACAGGGTGGAAAATATACCTGTAATTAAACAGCATGAGATTCTTATTTGTTGACTGAAAGAGTTCAATTATTTTATGCATATATCAGTTATTAATGACTAACAAAGCTTGGATAAATATTCAGAACTCTGAAATTGTCTGAAACAAAACCTAAACTTTAAGGTATTTTTTTCTAAAACTGGATGTCACTCTGTAAATTGGCTCTCCTGACATTTTTGACATCAGGTTTCTCTTAGTGTGTTTTTACTTTGTGGTTTTGGGGCTTTTTTAAACTCTATTTCACTTAAATATGTTGACAGGGCAGTCTCTTTGATTGCAGAGATGGATTACAAAAATATTTGTAGAAAGCTCCTTTTTAAAGACCAGATGTAAAAAAGCATTTAAATACCACTGAAATAAAGGAATTATGAATATGCTGAGTTGAAAGGGACCCACGAGGATCATTGAGTCCAACTCCTGGCTTTGCACGAGCCCATCCCCAGGAGTCACACCATGTGCCTGAGAGTATTCTTGCATTAATGGAATATGCTTAAAATTCCACATGTGCCCATGAGGACCTAAATATTTCTTCCTAGTCCTTTAAATAAATTTCCTTTACAATCTCTTTCTTAGTTGTTAAACACGAGGTATAAATATAATAATATTTAATATATATTAAATAACACAAAACTCTACATGGAAGGAAAGCCATGGGACCTTCCCACGTTCCTTTTGGTAGCCAGATGGCAGTGATATCGTGGTTTAAGAGGTAAGATCTCGTGTTTTTTTCCCGCAGCTCTCCAGCCTGGAGGACAGGCGGGGCAGTCGGCCGCGCTCCATGGTGAGGTCCTTCACGATGCCGTCGTCTTCCAGACCCCTCTCTGTGGCATCCGTGTCTTCCATCTCCTCAGACAGCACCCCCTCCCGACCTGGCTCTGATGGGTGAGTGGGAAATGCTCATCCAGGGCTTATCCTTGGGTTTGGGGGGTTGTCATCATCTCCAGATCTCTGGGCTGTCACGGTGTTACTCCTTCCGATCCTCCTGACTCCTCCTGTGTGGCAGCAGGACGTTTGTTTGGTCTGAGACGTGTAAGGTTTTTGGTTGGGTTGTTTCCCAGTGAATTTTATCCCGGATTTGGTTCATAGTATAATAATACTCTGCGAACTAGAGCGGGGTGGGGGTGATTTTCCACTAAGTTGGTCATAGGGCTGGAGCACCTCTGCTGTGAAAACAGGCCGAGAGAGCTGGGATTGTCCAGCCTGGAGAAGAGAAGGCTCTTCCAGTGCCTAAAGAGGCTCCAAGAGAGCTGGAGAGGGACTTTGAACAAGAGCATGGGGTGACAGGACAAGGGGGAATGACTTTAAACTGCCAGAGGGCAGGGTTAGATGGGATATTGGGAAGGAATTCTTCCCTGTGAGGGTGGTGAGGCCCTGGCACAGGTTGCCCAGAGAAGCTGTGGCT
>NW_016690205.1:4885392-4897615 GCF_001604755.1 Lepidothrix coronata
TGGACGGGGCTTGGAGCAACCTGGGCTAGTGGAAGGTGTCCCTGCCCATGGGAAGGGGTAGAACTGGATGGTGTTTGAGGTCCCTTCCTACCCAAACTTCCTATGATTTTTTAAATGCCAGCATAATATTGGGTAAAAACATCAGCCTATATAGACATTTGTCTCAAGATATCCTGGTTTTTAACCAAGATAAATATAATGCCCTTCTTTGTCCTTTTTTAAAAAGTGAAACAAAACCCCCTAAGCATTCAAACAAACAAACAAAAAACAAACAAACAAACAAACAAAAAAAACTAAAGAGGAGACAAATTACCCCTTTTAGAGTACTGCAAGTGTATTAGTGTAGCAGTGATCTTTGGAGTCAGTGATGAGATGCTTGTGCAGCCAACCCTGTCACAGTACCCAGGTGGAGCTCAGGAGAAGGAAGGGATTAGTGAACTGCTCAATCACTGCTGCTCACTTTTGCTGCCAGAGGAAAAGCTGCTTATGGCAAGATTGTACTTCAAGACTTATCAAGATATTTCACATGAGAACTGGGAATTCTGTTGATAAGCCCCGTCTCACAGTCACATCCCTCAAAGAACAAAATAATCTGTTTGCTGTCTGGGCTTTCCATGCAGCCTCAGAAGTCCCTTCTCCTTCTTCCTGCCCCGAGGCATCCCTGTAATCCAGAAATGCAATATTTGACCTAGGCAGCAGTTTTTTAAAGCCTCCTGAAGGGCTGCTGACTTACAGGGATGTGCTAGAAATGCTCATGTCCCTCGTGCACCTTCAGAGGGGAGTTATTACCTGACTGGAGACTAAAAGCATCAAGTAAAATTAAATACAGCACCGAAAGACCAACGTGGTGCTGACCTTGATTACAAGTAGTTTATTTGCCCATCGGGAAGAGCTGCAAACAGAGCACAGTTCAGCCTCTAGAATGTATACACAGGGAGCCATGGTGGAAATGTAGAACAGCAGAGATGAGCTTGTGTTTTGACTAATTCATCCACAAATTTGTCTTGCTGGAATTTAGAGGTAATAACCATCAAAGGTTAATGGGCAACTTTATTTTCTCTCAGAAGAAAAATACTGATTCTTTCGCTGCCTGCCTCTACCTTTTTCTCTTTTTCCCTTCAAAATCTTACATGTGTTTTTCTTTCTAATTGGATATTATTTACTCAGTTTTCACCTCTCCATCTTAGCTTTGGTGCAGTAAGTCTCACTTAGCAGTTTGGGAGGGTCTTAATATGTAAATACACACAAGGAGTGTACTCAGTTTGTATTTCTAAAAGCAACTCACAAAGATCCTGGTGCATCTCAGCTCCTGCTCCAAGCCCAGGATGATACAGGAAAATATAATGAACAATTATTAGCATTGTGAAGATCTGAAAAAGTACTCATTTGCTTGATCAGTGGAGCAGGAGGAAAAAAAGTCATGAGATGTAAATGATACCATGAAAGACTCAAAAATTCGTGTGACTGTTAAATCATGTGGGAAGTTTGGCACTTCTCACCTGGAAGAAGTTCCTTCATGTACCTACCATAGTTGATTGGGTTTATGGTCAGTTTTTCTCTCTGCTTTCCATGTCCCCCCTCTTCATATGTTAATTTTTAGAATAGAGATTAAGCTAAAAAAAACAATTAAAAATGAAGCCAACAGACTGTCTTGTCCAAATCACCCAACGTATATTTTATTTTATGCCATCTCCAGCTCCTCCTGCTTTGGAGCTTTTAAACACTAAAGTCTCAAGGCAGACACTGACATAGGATGTGTTTTACAACTCCCAACTCTAGGTATAAATAAAACTGACTTTAAAAAAGGACCTTGGGTTTATTCACTGCCTAAAACGGGACTTAGAAGTACAAATCTGAGCACTTACACTCAGTGGTTGGAAGGGGGAAGTCCCAGGGTGCCAGTGGAATTTGCCAGCTGTTGCAAGTCCTGATGTTCTTCCAGTTAGAGCATGGTGTGCTGACCCATTTTATCATGGATACATTGCCTACAAATAATTAATAGCCCTAATAATAGTAATGCCTGGAAGGGAAGCAATTAATCATTGTCTGAAGAATGGTAGTTCCTCTTGTAAACTTGCAATCAGCCTTTGAGGCTCTGGAACAGCCCTCCAACCCAGCCCAGCTTAGCCTAAAATATCCAACTCAGGTGGCTAAAAGGTGTTGGGAGAGCTGTTGGCTGCTCAGGGCTCTGTCACTGAAGTACTTTGTGGCCCTGGGTTCCCTGTCTGTAAAATGGGATGGATAAACCCTGTGGTTTTGTTCCCAACCTGTGTGATTTTGGCTTTGGTTCCGAGGGAAAAATGGCTCAGGGGCTGCTGCTGCAGGTTCTGGTTTGAGCATCTTCACATCAAATGAGTTAAAGCAGGCTGCAAGCTGAAGGGCCTTTAGTGCTTCAAATAACAGCCAAAAATAATAATAATTTGGGATATTGCTGCTGGATATTGCTGCTAGTGGAGGGGATTAGGATAATGTCACTGCAAATTGTCTGAAATAGGAATACTCTGCTATTTCACAGCAAAGACTGTGGCCTGTGCATGTCTCCCTATGAAATGGGAAATGCTTTTCCAATGTTAAAAAATGCCTTTGTTTGGGTATTTTTGGTTTGGTTTTGGTTTTGTAATGTGATGGTTTGAGACAATCTCTTAAAATCTGACAGTGTCATTTTGTCTAGGTATGATCTTAGTGGCTTTTTGGCATTTATAATATAAAATAAATCATAAAATGGTTTGTCCAGCTACAAATGCCCCATCCCTGAAAGTGTCCAAGGCCAGGTTGGATGAGTTTTGGACCAACCTGGTCTAGTGGAAGGTGTCCCTGCCCATGACAGGGAGTTGGAACTGGATGGTCTGTGAGGTCCCTTCCAACCCAAGCCACCTTGTGATTCTTTAACACAGTGTACAATTATCCGCACTTTTAGTGCTGATTCCAGCTGGAATTTCCAACTGTCTGCCTGCTGGCACACCTGCCCTGGTGCCACAGCCTGGATAGTGGAAATGCTGAATGAGAAACTCATTTTTTACATAAAACTCAGGAATTTGTGCAGCCACAAACCAGTAATTTCACTACAGAGCAGGGAAATCTGCACCACTGATTCTCCAGCAGTTCTGCTATGAATTTTATTGCAAGACAATTATGATTGTTATGACCTTCTGCCCCCTCCTTCTCTCTCTAATGAGTTTTCCTGGTTTAGCAGAGTCATTAACTGGAGGGAGACTTTGGGAAATATGTAAATAAAAATTAGTTGCTTTGAAAATAGTGTTTTATGGAGCTAAGCAACAACATTTTTCTTTAGGTTCGTGCTGGAGCCCCTCCTGCCAAAAAAGATGCATTCTAGGTCGCAAGATAAATTGGACAAGGATGACCTAGATAAAGATAAGAAGGAAAAGAAGAAGGAGAAAAGGAACAGCAAGCATCAAGAGATATTTGATAAAGAATTTAAATCTACTGATATTTCTCTGCAGCAGTCTGAGGCAGTGATCCTTTCAGAGACGGTAACTTTATTAGCAAGTGATGCTTTATCTAATTCTGAGCAGTGTCCTTTCTCTGTTGAAATAAAAATGTTGATTTTTATTATTTGTAGACCAGAAATAGCTCTCAGGGAATACGTTCCAATGTTAATATATGTGATAATGAAACAAAAATACAGATTTTATTTACAGTGTAAAAAGATCATATGGTACCTCATGTGAATATCTTAACCAAAAGCTATATGTGTCTATTTGATAAAAGGAGCAGATGGTATATCACAACTGAAATAAATGCTGCCATTTTAGCAGCCTTCTGAATTGCTGGTTCCCAGTAGATGGTGATGGGTTTTCTCTTATTTCAGCTGAGTGCTGCAAGACAGTTTAGGGTGGAAATATTCCAAGGTGACTCCTTGCACGGCGGTTGCATGTTCACGAAGGGTTATTTTGAGCAGAAAATTGTAAGCGGTTCCAGCGGTGGCTGTGTGTAAGAATATTAACAACAGGCCATATCTCCCTTAAACCCTCTCTTCTTGGCTTATATTTAATTCACTGAAACTGTCCTAAAGGCTTAGGTAACCTGAGAAGTTTGAGCTCTGAAAATGAAAGCAAAGCTGGAGCAGGGAGTGCATGAACCAACCGTAACCTCCAAATCTCTGCCTGGACACCTGTTTGGAGGCCAAGAGTTTAAAACTTGCCTCCCAGAAGTAGATGTAATGTTCTTTGAAAGATTTGTGCAAGTACTTGTAGGCCAACTTTTCAGAGTCTTCCTTTGGTGGCTGTGTCATTTACACTGGACTTTGGAAATGATTTCTCTCTCATCTGTGGTTACTGGATCCTTTAAATCTTTCTGTTTGGTACTTGTGGGAGAATATTGTTTAGCTGTTCAGCCACAGTTCCTTTGTTTTCTGGATTTGCTCCTCCTTTCCTATCCAGATAAATTAATCTCTCAGATGTGTCTCGTAACATCTTAGAAAATCAGAGTTGTTTTGTTTGATGTGGCCAGTCAAAAAACTCTGATCCCTTGTGGGGGTCTCGGGCTTTTCACCTTTGAAGCCAGTGAGTTTTTCCATTGACTAAATTTTGGATCAGCCATCATTTGTTTAATGGAGATTCCTCCTGCCAAAGCCAGCCAGGTGAGCATCATTACAGTGTTTGCAGACATTTTGCATAGATTTCCATGTGTCTCATGCTTCTGACACGATGCCTTTGACTTGGCACCTTGCAGCAGTTGTGTTTTGACTGATTGAGCTCTGCCGTGGCAGGACTTGAACTGGCATCTCCCAGACTCCCAAACCCACCAGCAGAGCTTGTGGGTGGAGAGCATTAGTCACAGAAGAGGAAAATGGTATTTCAGGGCAGCTGAGTCAGTTGGACCAGATGGGAGGCATCCAGAGATGCTGGGGTTGATGTCACTGCCAGGTCACTGTCATCTCAGAGAGGTCTTGGACATGGGCAAAGATTGCTCATGATTGGAAAAATGTAAATGCCATCTGGAAAGGAGGGCAGGATAACCCTCCAGGGCATATTCCCATTTGTCATCCGAGGACCAAAAATCAGCAAAGCCCAACATGGTTTGACTCAAGTTTTCTCCTCTTTCCAGTCAAGAAGCTTTCGGTGCATGACTGGTGTGAGTAATATTCCCCTGGTTATGGAGAGGGAGGGAAGTTAAATGTCAGAACTGGTTACTTACAGTTACTTTGAGCTCCTTCAAATCCACAGATCAATAATATGAAAAGGAATTTACTGTTGAGAGAAAAACTCTCCCTTTTCAACATCTCCAAACTGCTTGATGAGCTCCAAAACGACCGAGTCAATTTTTAATGCCTGGTGTTAGCGAGGCTCATCTTCTCTTGTAGGTGAAAAAGAGGAATCACTCCTTTGAGATCAGTTTATCAGAGTGCTTGTCCAGTTCCCACTGCTGTCTTCAGGAATTTTGTACAAATAATATCAAGGACTTTAAAGATAAAATTTGTGTCAAAAGTTTCGCGCTCTGGAGACGTCCCTTGTTAATGATATAAAGGGAAATTGTTATGGTGGGTAGGAATTCAGCTTTTCCATTGTTTAACGTTGATGTTCAAATTCCCTTTTTCAGTTGAAATTATTCCCAAAGCACTGTTACCACTGTGTTGCAGGAAGAAAAAGACATTTTGGTTCCTCTTGCCTTGGGAACTTGGAAGCAGAAAGTTTGCTGAGTTAAAAAGAGGTGATGAAATGGAGAGGGAAAAAAATTAGGGATTTTCTTTTCCCCAAAAAATTGGAACACAGATTTGACTATAAATGGAAATTAAAGATTTAAAGAGGTTTTAAAGTGAGATTTTAGTAATAAACTACTATTAGTTAGTAGATTTGACATTAGTTACTGGAGTCATTCTGCTGAGAATTTTAGAACTCATGGTACTATGGCTCATTCAATTACAATATTTCAGTGATTTGGTGAATTTTGTAACAGATTCTTATTTCTTCTACAATATTTGGGGGGTTTACAGCAGAAGATGAATTTACAGAGAATATCAAGTGAGAAGAATGTCAACCAGTGGTCACCCCATCTCTGCAGAGCTTCTGCTGCTTTTTCCAGCAATGGTGGTGTCTAATGAAATGAGTGTTTCCATCACTGCCATGGACTTATTTAGGAACTTCTTTTTTTTCTAATCAAATGAATCATCATGGAATAACATGGGGATGTTGTAAAACTGTGGAATTATTTCATGGGGCTTTTACATGTGCTTTGAAAAGGAGCATTCAGAGGCTGTTTTCTCTAATTGTGTGGCTTAAATACTCTTTTCTGAATTTCCAGTCAAAGTGAATTTATTGACTGATCAAACTCCCAAGCCCTAATTACATAAGATAACGAAGATGAATTAAGCACTTCAGTGTGTGACTATGATCAGTAATATCTTCATAGTTTTCTAGAGATTTATTATCTTCTCTTAAGTATCACATAAACTTCTTCAAGATAAATTTTCTTTGCTAATTCTTTGATCCCACGAGCTGAGAGCAAAGCTAACACTGGAGCCAGGTAGTTAACAGAGCATTGAAGGCTTGTGTTAGAAATCACAATAACAGGCTGTACATCCCATTGATTTAGTGGTGTCTGACATCACTCACCATTGATCTTCCCTTCGTTAGACTAAAAAAAATTAGCCATGGGTCCATTATGGATTAGTGTCTCCAAAGGGTTCGTGTTCCCCAGCAGAACTGTGATTTATTGAAGCTTTCAGAAGAGGCCCAACATTGTCAATCACAGAAGAAGTTAAAATTTATTTAAGTAGCTACAGAGCAGGTTAACTTGGGAACATGGTCCAGTTGCTGGGGTTTTTTTCTCTTGATTCTGGAATGTCAGTTTTCCTCATCAATTCATGTGTTTTCCTTAGTTGCTTTTTTATAATTAGATACCTCTGAAAAAGCGATTACTTTGCTCATCCATTCTACCGAAAATATGCTTTGAAAGACCTCGAAAGAAGAAACTTTGGAATCTTTAGGACTTGAGTTTTCGTATCAGGCAAATTTCAGAAAGGTCACCCTGAGGTCTGGATGAAGTTTCCAAAAAAACGTCACATACTTTATTGTCATTCATTTCTTATAGAAGGGTCTTCTTTATGCAAACCCTTTTAGGGTTTGTCTTCTGGAAATAAAAGGAAGCACTTACATGTCATTTCAGATTTCTCCTTCACCACATAATTCATAAAAACCCCCATTGTGTAATGACAAAATTCTTCAAAAAAGCCTGAATTGCTGCTGGCATTTTCTGGTTTGTCCTAATGCAGCACCTTGGGAGTAATTCCCCTCTTAACTTCAGGCTGCTGCTCCGTTTTCTGGGATCTGTTGGAAATAAAACATTCCTTTTTCACTGTGATTACTGTTAATATGGGGGTGGGTAAATGCATAACATCAGTAGAGCTCAGGATTAAACTCAGAAAGAAGAATCACCTTAAAACTAAAAGCATTAGTTGCTCATCAGATTACAAGTATCATTTCAGGGTTTCTGATGGAAAATTTGAATGGACTATGAAGCATCCAGAGCAAAAAAGGGATATTTCAGTGAATTAAATAGAAGCACTACCAAGAAAGTGTTTCTGGACAGATGATGTCTTCCTCAGAAGAGAGTTTCACCCTGCAAATGGTTAAAGAGATAAATTTTAAGAAGGAAGTAGAGCCACATGAGAAGAAAGAAAAGATTTTGAGGGACGGGTAATCTCGTGTAAGGCTGTAAACTGCCGTAGCTGTTACTAAGTGAGTGTTTGGGGAATTCAGATGGAAGTCGCAGAGCCTCTCATTGCTTCAGGAAAATATGCCAGGGTATGGGGAGGGGTGTTAACTTGTGATTCCTTGGGAGAAGGGGAAACACTTGGAGCTGTGAGATACTGCACTGAATCGGCAATATGGAGTGTTAGCATTGCCTGGTCGTGTTCAGGAGGAAAATGTAGCAATCCCAAGGTCTGCCACTCAGTTACCTGTATTTTTTCTTGTTGTCTCACTGGTTTTGTCCCCACCCAGATCAGCCCACTGAGACCCCAGAGACCAAAAAGCCAAGTCATAAACGTGATGTCCAGTGAACGGCGTTTCTCCGTGTCTCCGTCGCCTCCCAGCTCCCAGCTGACCCCGCCCCCCATAACCCCCAGGACAAAGCTTTCCTTCACCATCCAGTCCAGTAAGTCTCTAATTTTAACTAAATTTCCTTTTCCTGGAAAAATTCTGGTCGAGAGACGTGTTTCCTCAGCATTTTATTGCACCTTGGTTTGAGCTGAGTGGGTAGAACAGGAACAAGAACTCGCCTCTTAACCTTGTGCTCCTTGACTTTGCCAACTAAAATTATTTCAATATTTTACAAAACCAAGCAAAATTTTTCCACTGAACAAGTTTGTTTTCAAGTTGTCATTAACAATTATTTAGACGTAGAGTAACTGTCAAAAATCAGTGTTCTACTTGTTTCTATATAGGGTGTTTTAGAGCATAAAGGCTCAAAAAGTCATATTTTTTTTGGTAATTGTACCTTAAAAGAGCTTGTCTTTGATACATTGTGAGTACAAGCCAGATGGGAAAATAAAGGTCAGTCTTTTTGATGTGTTTTTTGTTTGACATTGACATCTATCACTCAGTTTTTCTGTAAAATATCATCTGTTTGCTCCAGTCTTCAGCAAACCCAATTGCAAAGCTGGGTGCAATCCAACACCTATTTCTTTCACAGTACTGGTTTCCAGAAACTGTTATTCAGAGTTTTCAGTTGCCAGCATGTGACAAAAAAGCAAAAAAAAGATCTTTTTGATACATGTACCCAAATCCTGGTACAATAGTCAAGAGTTCAGTGTTGGTAAAGAGGAGAACAGATGATGGGAGTGAAGAAAAAAATCTTGTTTGATGTTTTTTTATCCACTGGTTTTGATACTTGAAACCTTTTCCTTTAAATAGTCAGACCCCAAAATGATTATTTTGATAATGCTGAACTCTAACTCTCTCCCTTCTTTACAGTTTTATAACTGTATAATGTATATATAATATATAATAATTATAATTATATTTATGTTTTATTTTTAGTAGGTTTATGTTTTATTTTTAATAGTTTTATGTTTTATTTTTAATAGCTTTATGGTTTTTATTTACAGTTTTATAAGTCTACTAATAAATTGGAATTAAAAAAGACTGGAAGTACAGAGAAGTAGAGGATATATACTCCTGGAAAAGAAGTGTTTAATTGGATTATATGTATATGTTTATTAATACACTTCAAAAATTATCTGAAATCATGTATTTCTGACAATATTTACGTGCTGGGGATCGATGGGTGTTGTGTAAAGTAGGATCAGCTTATTGCAAAATCCGTGGCGCTGCTCCATAATCATTTGAAGAATTGGAGTGATAAAATTTCTTAGGAATTCCGAGGATAAAGAAGTTACTTCAGTGCACAAATGGGCTAAAAGCAGTTAATGGGTTGCTAAGCAATCCTGGCTGCTTGTTAGTTGGCAGTTTAGGAGAGTGGAGTATAAAATGTGATCATTAGGTAAAGATGATAAAAAAAAAAGTCCCCTAATTGATCTCTTGCCAGCTCCGAGATCTTCCCAGTGGCACATGTCCAGCAGGGAATGAATAGTCAGAGCACACTCCTCTGATGAAACACCTTCAATAACGACAGCAAACCAAAAATGTTGAGTAATTATTTATATAGTAACTGTTCAGTTCAGATGGATTAAGCAGGAGAAAATTAATAGACCTGTAGAAATGGATCTTCAGGGAACACAACTGAAAATTCCAGAAGTTTGTGTTCAGTACCTGTTTCAGCAGAAGGGGAGAAGTCTCCTGGATTGCATTAAATTATTGGAGAGATCAGTTAGTCAGGGCAAATAATTGTTTTTCAATATAGAATATTGTCATTGTCTAAGTAGTCTTCCAGGCTAAATGCAAATATTGTCAGTGTATATTACAAGCTGCTCATGTGGATGGAAATGCTCTGTCCACATTTGCAGGGATTTATTGCTGTCTTGCAAGAGAATGAGGTTGGGAAGGTGTAGGAACACTGCAGGGGCTGCAGAAAATCAGAGCTGGAACAGGAGCTGGGAATGTGGGGAAAGGCAGAGAAGCAGAATGGACAGCTGGGGTCCATCCAGGTTGTTCAAGCAGAGTTGACTCCACACCTTGTTTCCTCTACAGCTCAAGTGAAAACATTCCTCACCTGCCTTCCCACGGATCTGCCAAAGATTTATTAAAAGAAACAAAGGATTTGGGTAACTCCTAACAAAATTGGTGTTCCCATCCTCTTGTAGACCTCTTAGTCCACATGTGATGGCTTAGATGAAGCTGAAGTTACATCATGTAAGAAGAAATTATGTCATGTTAATAGAAAAAATATCGTGAAAGATGCAAAGCTGAAGTGTTCAGGGCAGTGAAATTCACTTTATTTTTGGGTAATAGTGTATTATTTTACTCACTTTCAGTTTCCACCCAAGGACTGGCTACAGTGAGACCTAAAAACATGGCTTGTTTATAGTAAATATGGAAAGAAGGTTTCTCTTTCCAAAGCAAAATGCAAGTTCTGCTAAAGTTACAGCTAAACACTCTAAAGAAAATGCCATTTCCCAAATATTTCCCAGGATTTTCCTAAAGTGCATGAAAACACCAACTGAATAAATGCATATATAGATCTAGATAAGATATATAAATAGGTATATGTGTAGTTGGGGGTGACATATCCAGGATATGTGTCAAGGAGTTGTTTTGTGACATTAATGGTCTCAAATTGTGGTTTTTAGATGTGCAGAATGACAAGAAAATCCAACAGAATAAAAAGGGAAGTTCGTTTACAGCATCAATATTTAGCTGCAAATGCATGGGGTTGTTTTCCAGGTATATGTTTAATGACATGAGCTTAGAAGTAGATTTTCATGGAGATCCTTAAAGGAAAGTACTAGAAATATTCGGGGAATGGAGAAATCCTCTGTGTGTGGAAAAAAAGGATGAAAACCAGGAGCAGTAGAAAAAAATATGAGAAATTCAGGTCCTGGAGGACAAATAACATTTTTCCGCCTAATGGAGGAGAAGCCACTGAAAGTTTGAAGGAAAATAATCTTCTTTCAGTATAGTGGAAAGTTCAAAAGTAGGAAGAGTAAAATTAGAGTTTTCAGTGCCAAATCAATACAGGCACCTTAGAGTTAAATGGTGTTAGTGAGAGGACATTTTAGAGAACAAAAAAAATGACACTTTTAATAAGGTATTGATGTGAACTTTGCAATAAAAATATTTGCATAAACAAGGCCTCCACTTACTTCAGAAATCACCCCAGTAAAATAAAAAAAAACTTTCTTTTTTTCCTCAGTAAAATTCCCTGATTTATAGAAAATAATTTCAATTTCTTATCTTGTAGAGATCACAGTGGGTATGAAAATGACTGAATTACCCTGAAATACACTGTGGGTGGATTTCTGCCCAAAAACCTATGTATCATTCAGGCCTCAATAAACTTTATTGTCCCTCAGGCTATTTCCAGCATGTACCTGGGAGGATTTATCTGCTAAGAAAAGGGAACTTTCTCCTCTGCAAACAGGAATAATAAATGTTTGGTACTTTCTCGTGCGTGATTTTATTTACTCAGCGACTAATGGCTGCTCATTTATTATAGTTACCTGGAGTCTGAAAGTTTTTGAAAGAGACATAGTTAATTCTGGGCTTTCATTTGTGCATTTTATTAACAAGAAGCTTTTATTTTACTGAAGGAAGGTCAATAAAGCCTAGCTTGATATATTTGCTTAGTGCACTTCTCAAAACTTTTAATGTACAAGGTGAAAATGCAGAGCTTACAGCTGAGAAAATTATATTTGCTAAGCTATTAATATTTTGCTACGAAATCTGAAGTAAAAATTGTTTTCTGGTAAAAATAGGGGGTTGTTCAAGTATTTTGAGGGCATTTTAAAATGAGCCCAGTATGACTCCACAGGGCAGCTTCCCACTGCCATGGGGCTGGTTCATTTGTTCTACTTTCCTATAGAATTCCTCATTAGATGAGCTGTGGTTAATTATAGAAGCTGTGGAGAGCAGGCAGAGAGATGCATGTGCAGCGTTATCACAGTATCAGCACCCTAAGGACTGGCTCAGGCTGGAGTTTTGGGTTAGATTGGCCTTAAGCTGAAGGAGAGGAGATTCAGATTGGGAAGAAATTGTTCCCTGTGAGGTTGGTGAGGCCCTGGCACAGGTTGCCCAGAGAAGCTGTGGCTGCCCCTGGATCCCTGGGAGTGTCCAAGGCCAGGTTGGACGGGGCTTGGAGCAACCTG
>NW_016690205.1:4897625-4922567 GCF_001604755.1 Lepidothrix coronata
TTTATCCCGGATTTGGTTCATAGTATAATAATACTCTGCGAACTAGAGTGGGGTGGGGGTGATTTTCCACTAAGTTGGTCATAGGGCTGGAGCACCTCTGCTGTGAAAACAGGCCGAGAGAGCTGGGATTGTCCAGCCTGGAGAAGAGAAGGCTCTTCCAGTGCCTAAAGAGGCTCCAAGAGAGCTGGAGAGGGACTTTGAACAAGAGCATGGGGTGACAGGACAAGGGGGAATGACTTTAAACTG
This sequence comes from Lepidothrix coronata, assembly GCF_001604755.1. Classification (NCBI taxonomy): domain Eukaryota; kingdom Metazoa; phylum Chordata; class Aves; order Passeriformes; family Pipridae; genus Lepidothrix; species Lepidothrix coronata. Next base: position 4,897,872 of record NW_016690205.1, read on the forward strand.
CCAGAGGGCAGGGTTAGATGGGATATTGGGAAGGAATTCTTCCCTGTGAGGGTGGTGAGGCCCTGGCACAGGTTGCCCAGAGAAGCTGTGGCTGCCCCTGGATCCCTGGAAGTGTCCAAGGCCAGGTTGGACGGGGCTTGGAGCAACCTGGGCTGGTGGGAGGTGTCCCTGCCCATGGCAGGGAGTGGAACGGGATGAGCTTTAAGGTCCCTCCCAACCCAAACCATTCTGTTTCTAGGATTCAGTTGCTGAAGGAGTTAACTCAGTGTTGGTTTTTACAGATCTGGAACTGAATGGAATGTCCAGCTCCGACATCCCCGACGTTCCTCCCCCTCTGCCCCTCAAAGGAAGCACAGCCGACTATGGGAACCTCATGGAAAGCCAGGACTTGATCAGCCCGACGACCTCCCCCCCTGCCCACCAGCGGGTGAGTCCTCAGGGAATCATCACTTCCTGCAATTTTCTTTCCTTTGTCCCTTGAGCAATCCCAGGTGAGACAGGATCCTGCTCCTGGATGTGTCAGCACATCCAGAGAGTTCTGCAGTTGCAGTGTCTGGAGTGTGAGGGAGCAGCGTCGACCTGAGGGGGAGATTGGGTTCATTCTGGTGAAATCTAAGCCAAATGCTTTTAGGTGTGTTGGTAAGGGAGCTTTAACCAACAGGATACATTCTCTGCAGCAAATTAGATTTAATAGCCTTTCAGTGCTGTCTCAGGAAAGGAAATAAAACATGTTCCTGCCATCTCTCCTTTCTGGAGCTCCGTTCTGTCGATGTTCAATCGCTGCTTGTTTCCCTGAGGCAAACACACACCTCCCCTTTGAGGGAAGGAGCTCAGAAACTCCTCATCATCAACAGCCTTTTGAGCTTTCTGAAGAAAATACACTTTTTCAACTTTGTTTCCTGTAGCCTTGAAGCTTTAAAAATAATTTGGTCTTTTTCTTTAAAGCAGCACTTTTGAAAAGGGCCATTTATTTTCTTTATGAAGAGAGAAAACAGGTTTAAAGAGGTGTGGTGGGTTGACCCTGGCTGGTACCCACCAAAAATGCTCCATCACTCCTCTCCTCAGCTGGACAGGGGAGAGAAAATATAATGAAAGGCTCATGGATTGAGACAAGGGCAGGGAGAGATCACTCACCAATTACCATCATGGGCAAAACAGGCTCATCTGGGGGAAATGAATTTAATTTATTGCCAATCAAATCAGAGCAGGGCAATGAGACCCCAAAAGGTCACAAGTCCTGCCACTGAACATGGGGAAACTTCTGGCATCCTCTCACAGAAACTACCACAACCTTCTCACACAAACCCAAACCAGAGGGTTTTCTATCCTTTGACTTGGAAATCTCTAACTTTGACCAAGCTGTTATTTTGTGGAAACTGATCCTTCTTTGTTTGCAGAGGTGTCTTCCAAGAGTTCTCTGAAGTTCGTCATTGCAATGAGATTCTGTTCAGTAATTTGCTTTTCATGGCTAGAGAAAGCATTTCTGGTCTCAGCAGAGAGTGTCAGGCAGGAATTTGGTTTAACTCTGGGAATAATTGTGTTTAACACAGACTATCCGAGTGCACAACAGTACACAAGTCCAGCTTTTTCCATGGTTGAAATTATAACTATTTCTAATAGTATAAGTAATTCCTATTGTAGCAGGAATTCAGTATGTATAGGCTAAATAGGAAAAAGCAGATGTAGAAGTACTTTCAGGAATGTCAAAAGTGTTATTCAAAACACCATGTTTTACTCTTTGTATGCATTTACTGAAAAATTCTCTATTCCCATCCTCTCTTCCATAGTTGTTCCCCATGGCTGGGTGGTTTTAGTAAATATTTTCACTTTTCCTCTTGTTTCCATCAAAGTAGACTAAACTTTTAACCCATTTCCCTGGTGTCTCTCTCAGGGACCAGCTCTCATTTGTCCTGAATTCAGACCTCTAAGTGGAAAATTACAGCATGTACAGCAGGGCTGCCAGGAGAGTTGTCTGAGGAATGCGTCTTCAGGAAGAAAGCTGAGAAATTCAAATTAGGATTCAAATTTCTTCAACTCCTTCCTGCATGAGCTCCAGAGTAGTAAATTCATTTTCTATTATATAGTATAATGTTTAGGTCGTGGTGGTAGCTCAGGATTGCTTATGTAAGTTCAAATTTTAGCTAAAGAACACTAAGCAATGGTGAGAAATAAAATCCCAGTCGTCAGGGTTTCTTTCCCTTCCCTCTGAGGCTGTTTGAAGGGGTTTCCACTCCATGGAGAGATGTTGGGTAGTTATTGTACAACTTCCAAATGCCATCTTGCTGTGATGGTTGGAGACAACTCAAGTCCCAGCCTCAGCCTCATGGAAGATGTGACCTTGGGCAGCTCCTGGACCTGCCATGAGCAGAGTTTCTGCATCATTAAATGGAAGTTCATAAAAATAGTGCCAATATGCTCCCTTTTTGGGTTTTTTTGCAAAGTTTTAGTCAGGTCTTAATATTTTTGCTCTTTACAGCCTTAATTTTTTCAGACTCCTGTCATTTTTTTTAATGTATCTTGTCATTGTAGACACAGACCCTGTTTTTTAACATGCAGTGTTGAAGGGCCTTAGAATTTAAGCACAGCTAAGAAATGCAATCAAATATAGGCTACATCTCCTTGGCTAACTGTCCAAAATTTACATCTTCTTATCTAACTGTCCAATATTTTCTTCAGCATCTGTATTTTTATAAACTTCCAAGATGAGGGAATTTAGTTTCAAAGTCTGGAAGAAGGATCTAAAGCAGATTTGTTGCAAAACCACATGTATTAGTTTTAGAATTCATTTTAGAAAAGGTTTCTAATCTTATAACAATCACTCTGTGCCTTTATTTCATCAGCCTTGTAGGAAGGAAGCTGTTAAAGAACATAAAGAAAATGAGTAGTGCTGGACATGAAAGATCAGATGAGTAAATTCTTATTGCTGCTGTGATTAAATCCCACTCCACGGTTTTAATGCCTTATGTTTCATGGGTCAAATAGCTCCATAATTCATAACTTGATCATTCTCTGCCTAGTAAACTGATCATCCTTTAAATTACACCAGCTTTGTATCAGTGAAGAAAAATCAGTAAAACATATTAGAGATAAGATTATCTTGGTAGCTTTTAAACTGGAAATATCTCCTTGTGTGAGGAATTATTAGATTTTTCACTCTGGTTGTCTTGCAGTGGGTTATGAAAGCCAAGTGCTGTAGTGAACTGAAAGCAGGCAGTCAGAAATGCAGCAGATGCTTCAAGTCAAACTGCAGGCAATAATGTCATTTAGTGTCTGAGGCAGCAATCTTAGATTATTTGGAGTCCACTGTTACCTTGGTGTACCTTAAGTCTTTTTTCCAAATGATCATCTCCTTATAATTTCCTGATTGTCCCCCTACTCACCGTTAACTGTGAGAAAATATAAATATATTTTCTTCCACCGTGTGATTTGTTCTGCTAAAAATGTTCTTAATAATATATGAGAACATAAAAAAAAGAAGCCTATGACTCCTGCAAGGATTACTATTACATCAGGGGATTCCTTTAGGCACTTATCCTGCTTTATGGGTTCGTCCTCACCCTTGCATACAAATCAACCGCTTGCTTTGTATTCACGGCCGGAGGGGAGCTCAAAGAAAATAGACAAAGGAGCACTTGGGTTTATGATATTGGCTATAACACTTACTAAGGATCAGGTAATGGTTGGGATGAGAACACCTCCATCAATCCAGGCAGAACTTGGAAAGGAGGAACGGCGAAGGCTGGAGCGGCGCATGGGACGAGGAGCAGAACGGTCTCATGCAGTGCCTGGTTTGACTCTCTGGGATGCTGTTGTATGAGGGTTATTCAGGCTGGTTATTCAGATATAATGGAATAATATATCCTAATATAATACACAGAAGGAAGAATCCAGGGGGATTTTCCCCGTGTTGCAGTGCATGTGCTGCAGAGCTGAAAATTATCTCCTGTATCAGCTGCAGTGAGCAAAAAGTGACCTTGAAGGCTCCAGCAAAGTGTCGTCCTCATGACAGAGACAAAAAAGCTGGAAACCAGCTGAAACGATGGAGGCAGCAGGTAATTAGGGAGCACTGTGTCAGGATTTGCTATAGCAGCCTCCAATGGAGGGGCAGCAGCATCTCTGCTCTCTGTGACCAGTGACAGGACCCAAAGGAGCAGCTGGAGCTGAGTCAGGGAAGGTGTAGGTTCGATATTGGGAACAAGTTCTTCCCCCAGAGGGTGGTCGGGCACTGTCACTCCAGGCCCTTGTCCCAAGTCCCTCTCCAGCTCTCCTGGAGCCCCTTTAGGCACTGGAAGGGGCTCTCAGGTCTCCCTGGAGCCTTCTCTTCTCCAGGTGAACACCCCCAGCTCTCCCAGCCTGGCTCCAGAGCAGGGGGGCTGCTGTGATCTGATCTGAGACACCGACTCGAAGCAATTCCATGTTGCTCATTTTGGGGGATCATTCACATTGCCCAGGGTGGCACACAGCAGGTGGAAGAACACCAAGTGCATCTCCACAGAAGGATCCTTAAAATTCTTTTTTTTTACCTAAGCCCACTCCAGGAAGGGCTGTGACACAGTGACATGAGACTCTAATAGATGATGTACGACAACTGCCTTCAAACAGTCATTTTACGCCAGTTACCTGCCAGCTTTTCCACATAACTTTGCTCCCTGGGTCAAACAGCCAATTAGCTTAAACTGTCTGTAATTTGGTTCACATTAGTGGAGTTGGGCTGTTCTCTCTGCTGGTGCATTATTGCCCTTTCACAATAGGAGTGTTATTCTGCCAGAACCTCGCACTATAATGTTATTTTTCATTGCAGATATTATTTTTCATTGCTGCTTGTCAGGCTGCTCAGCTCTGTGCTGAAGGAGCAACTCAGGATCTGAAAGCATTTACAGTCCTGGGTAGCTGATAGTTTATTTACATCCCATTTCTCCTGCTTCTGACCTAATTAGATCCATTAATCCTTCCAACTTAGAGTGCTTCTCATTGGATCTCCAGAGCTTGTTATATTGATGACCGTGGAATTTGAAAGAAAAATAGTTGCACAGGAAGAAATTTCGTGCAGTGCCACAAGGAACAGTTTTAGGAATCAAATTTGTTTGATTTTTTGTGTGTTTTCTGAATGAAAAACAATTTTGCTTCTTCAGAGGAGAAAAAAATTGCATTTTCTCATCTTCTGTAATTGATTTTTACTACGTCCTGAACGTGCCCAGTTGCAGTGCAGTTCATATCTGGGAGAGAACAGAGACAAATGTTTTTGGACCTGATTCTTTTCTGTCTGAGGGAGAAAAAAAAAGAAAAAAGCAAACAAATGGGAGCAATTTCATGTCTGAAGCAGAAGGAACAGATTGTTTCTGTGTTGCAGATGTGCCTTTTACATAAGGTTTCTGCTTCCCCTGAGGTCCCCACGAGTCAAGGATTCTGCCCAAAATAGGTTGGGATGTGAACCAGCCTCTGTCAATTTGTCAGAAAGGAAAAAGATTCTTTGAGATTCACAATTAACCACTGAGATATAAACACGAACTTGGCAAAGCAGCTCTTAATTAAATGTAAAATCAAGGTAAACTCTATTTTTATTTCAAAGTTTCTAAGGGGAAGCGCAGCAAAAATGAACTTTTTATAAGCCTGGTAATAATTTTCTGAGTGTGGTATTAAAGGGAGAGAGGAAGTATGCTGGAATTTCATCCTGTCCTGGAATAAAAGGGAGGACGTATCAGCTCTGGGAGCACTGGCTGGATTTGGAGTTCCATAGTGGCATGTTTTGTGGTTCTAATTCCTCAGTTATGTCACCCCAACCAGCCTCACACATCCTACTTAATATATTCATTGGTAGCTTATTATATAAATGAACATGTGCTAAATTTATCCGACTTTCTAATGGAAATTGTAAATTCAATTATAATAATTATCTACCTATCTCTGTTATTTCTTTCTGCCTAATTTGCTTGCAGAATCTGAGCTCTGGTAGGTTTTGAGCTTGTTATTTATAGCATATATATTTAGCTTATTCTCATTGTATCTCTTCTTCAGAAGCAGGTTTTCAGGGCTGATTTGATTGTTCTCTGATCAATATGAAGGGCTCATTTGGTTGAGAAATGCCTTTGATCTAATTGAATTGAGAATTATTGCCAATGTAGTGTTATTTAAATTCAAAATGGATTTTCACAAATGATGCTATCAGCAGAGTTAGGGCTTTTTTTCTGGTGATAAATATGAAGTTAAAGAGCTCATGTGAGAGCAGAGCAGAGGAAAGTTTTATATTTTGGAATGTATTTCAGAGGGATACCTGGTTTACTGAGCTGTGGAATGAATGTCATCTTCATGAGGAGCTGTTGCACGTTGTACACTGATGTTCTGCAGACCACCAGCGATTCCCAAAGTTTGCCCAGAGCCCTTGCCTGGATACAGGACTGTAATTAAGCAGGTTCTCAAAGATTTTGAAACCTTCAGATCACAATTGACAGTCCAACTCTTAGTCAGATGCCTTAATAGGGATTCAGGAGTTTACGTGCCAAGTATTTGCTCAGGTAGAGGGAACATTTAATGGTTCTGACTGTAACATTTCAGAGGCAGATCAGCAGTGGCATTTTAACTAAAAGCCAAACAAGTCTTCAGTTTTGCGTTTAGTAAAATTAAATTCTTACATTATCTGCTTTTCATATTTATCTGTTGACCTGGTTTTCCAACTCAGAGGTCATCGTGTCCCACTGGAAGTCAGGAATAAGTAGTGCCCTCTTTGGAGCCTGCTCTGGAAAATCAGAGAGTCATTTAGGTTGGAAAAGACCTCTGAGATCATCAAGTCCAGCCATTCCCTCATCACTCCCAAGGCCAGCACTAACCCATGTCCCCAGGTGCCAGGTGTTGGTGCCTCTTCCCCAGGCAGGCGGGGGAACACGTCATCCCAGACAAGGCATCCCGGCTCCCGTGCCTTGCTCTTGGTGCAGAGTTTCTCATTCAGCAGCAGATTAAACCCAATTACTTCCAAGCTGCCAGGTCAGGAAGCATTTTGGAGCCAAGGAGGGAGGTGAGAGCAGGCACATCCAGGCAGTGGTGCTGCTGGAGAGGCTGGGAAATGGAGAGTAGATGGAGCAGAATGGAGAGATGGGCTCAGGGCTTGGCTTACCTGGGGGTAGTTTGGCATCCCTCTTCATTTGCCATAGAGGAGGAGTGAGAAAACTTGTAAAACAGATGGAAAAGTAGTTCTGTCCAGGTAGGATACAGGAAAAGTATTCCAGCAAAAACCCAGCCTTCCTGACTCAGCCAATTTGCAGCCTTACCTTTCTCTTTAGTCTGTGCTTAATAAAACTATCTGGATTTGTAGCTTCATGTTGTCTAAAACCTGCTTGAAAGAGGGTGTTTAGTTACTTTAGAGATGCTTTTTCCTCCTACTCTTACACATCTCTGAAAACTCCCAGTAAAACTCCCAGACACAAGATTGCAGGAGCATTAGGAGGAGAGGCTGAGATGTCCTGGCATCACCCTGAACTGCTCATCTTTTTGGGACAGCATCTTTGGACAGCTTTTAAAAGGAACAGTCTTGTTTCTTATGCTCTTCCATGTGGTTTATCAGTTGTTTATATACCAGTATCTTCCTGATATTGAGAAATCCTGAGTTATTTTGTCCAAGCTGTGCCTGCAGTGGAGTACCTGCAAGTTTTTGGACTGTTCTTGTAGCAGTGACCAAAGAATTTTGGCAGAGTTGGTGCTTGTTGGGCTGTGAGAGTGTGTGAAGCCAGCAGTTAGTGCTGGGTGGGTGAGGCAGGACGAAACACAAACAAGTGGGAATGGAAAAGCATCATTAGGTTTGGAAGAAGACAAAAGGCAGTGGCTGAGGAGAAGGAGAATCTTAGGGAAAAACAACCCCAAAGCAGCATTTCTGAGCTGTGATGCTGCAGCACAGCCTGGGTGCAGTGAGGGGAAATCTGCACTGCCTGCACAGCCAAAATCTGTAAAAACCTGCCTGCAAAGCCTGGGAGCAGATTGCAGTGTTCTCCAGCTCCTTCTGAAGCAGGTTTTATCATATGTATGATTTAACATTATAAAAAAATCTTAATTTCCATAATGACTTTTTTAATTTGTCCAATTAGCTGATGATTCTAACTGGGAGTGCTCTTCTGTTGTGTGATACATGAAGCGATTTAAAATATATGTATGTGAACAGTCTGCATTTCTATTTTGAATATTTTAATTATAACCCTGTGTGTGATGGTAAATTGCGACTTACTTATCTCTTTAAATGGTTTTAAATTGTTTCCCTTTTCCCTTTTTTTTTTAAATGATTTCTGTTCTAAATGTGCAAAATCCAAAACATAACAGAAAAGCAATGAAGCCGTTGCTTCAGCTTAGTTTTTAAGCTCTGAGTGCCTGGGGGCTGAGGCAATCAATACACACCAAGGAATCAATATCCTATCATGATATAAAGTGGGGAATTATAAACTTCTCCAGTGCTTTCGAAAGATTTTTCCTGAAATATTGAGCTAATTAATCCTGAACCCTTGAGAGATTTTTTTTTTTTTTGTTGTTAAAATAAAAAAGTTATATTTAAAACTAATGGCTGAGGGCGTTGGGAATCCACAGCAGCAAGTTCCACGGAGAGGTTTTTGTGAGTCAGAGGCTGCAGACTCACCTGTTTTCTTCCACAGTTGTATATGAAAAAGTTTCCAAACTCCATCCTTTGCTAACATGATCCATCCAATTTGGTTTCTTCCAGCACCTGCCACCTCCTCTCCCCAGCAAGACTCCCCCGCCTCCACCTCCAAAGACAACTCGGAAGCAAACGTCAGTTGACTCTGGGATTGTCCAATGAAGAAGGAAGCAGGTTCTTTTTTCCAAAGATAAAGCTGTAACAATTCATTTCCCTAAGTATTTTATGGTATATAATGTTTACCTCATTCAGGTGTGCAGTATCTAACATTTAGTGCAATGACTCTAACTCCATAAGAAATCCATTTCTAGCCATGGAACCAACACTACATCCCCCCCCCTTCTGGGGGTTATTCCCTCCCATAACTTGAAAGAAATCTGGATTTCTACTTGAGACCTGGAATTGTCCATCAACTGACAGTACCCTCTTCCTAAACCTTCTCCCTGCTTCTGAGTAATGCCAGGCACAGAGCTGGCTGTGGAGATTCAAATGAGAGCTGAATATTTTGTATCTAAAGTGTTCGGGTAGCTCTGGGGTTTAAACTGAGCTGAGTTTTTGTACCTAATCTTGGTGTATATAGGAATTGATGACAATATTCACATGGAATTCAGTGCACATTGGAGGAGCTTCGCAGGGAGGTGAAACTTCTGTAGGATTTCCCCAGATAACAGGGATTTGAGCCCAGGGCTAAAAATCAGATACAATTTATTTGTGAAATGTGCCTTCTCTTTAATTGGTCTGTGTTACAAATAATCTGATTTGGCCGCCCTGGCCACAGGGATCAAGTTTAAAATCTCTGGTGACAGGAGGAAAAGTGGCAGCAAAACCTCAGCCCTGGACACGAGGAGAGCAGACTTCAGGTGCTCAGGGAATGAGGGAGTAAATTCCTCTGGAAAAACGCTTTTGCAGGTGCTGGGGTCCATCAGTGCTGCTCACTTTTCAAACGTCACCTCCTGAGGGCACAGGGGCAGCAGTTCCCAAATATTGGAAGTCAAGCAGGTGAAGCTGAAGGCTGGCTTGGCTGAGCAGGGATCTTCTCTTGGCTATAAAGTGGAAAAGGAAGGTGTGTGCCCAGTGGAAGCAAGGTCAGGTGACATGGGAAGAACACAGAGATGCTGCTCGTCACTGCAGGGAGAAAATGGCCAAAGCTCAATTGGAGTTGGAGCTGCCAGAAATGGGGGGAACATTAAAAAGGGTTTTTTTAATACATTAATGGCAATAGGCAGTATAGAAATATCATTGGCCCATTCCAGGAGGGGGATGGTCACCTCCCAAACAGGGACACAGACAAGGCAGAGGTGTTTAACACTTTCTTTGCCTGACAGGAGGTCATGATGATGGGGAAGGGCCTTAGGGGAAGCAATAGAAGGGGTGGCTGAGGGTGTGTAGTGGTTTGAAGCACTTGATCTGTTCAGCTGGAGAAGAGGAGACTGAGGGGAGACCTCACTGGGGCAGTGGGGAGGCAGGCACTGATCTCTTCACTCTTGTGACCACTGACAGGACACCAGGGAATGGCTGGAACTCTGTCAGGGGAGGGTTTGATTGGATGTCAGAAAAAGGTTCTTCCCCCAGAGGGTGGTCGGGCACTGAACAGGCTCCCCAGGGCAGTGGGCACAGCACCAAGGCTGGCAGAGCCCAAGGAGCATTTGGACAATGCTCTCAGGGACAGGGTGGGATTGTTGGGGTGTCCTGGGCAGGGCCAGGAGCTGGATTCCTAGTGAGTCCCTTCCAACTCAGTGTATTCTGTGATTCCATGATTAATGGGCTTTATAAAATTAGTCATTGTTGCTCAGCCATTGCCATTTTCGTTCAGTTGGATCTTCTGAGTGTCCATCACAGGGTACATCAAGGAAGCCTCAGAGCTGCCGACGGGCACGAGCGTGTGGGAAAAGAACGAGTAGGCAGGTAGGAGACTCCTGGTCATTCTGAACCCAAAAGCTGAGTACAGGAATGGGAAGAGCTTTTTCCTTTCTTTAATGTGTAATATTTCATGTTGGATTAGGATGAACTGAATGGAATCACTTTGTCCTTGTGCCATCATTCTGTACAGTGTTTGTATATATGATGGTTTTTAGAATGTTTTCATTTTTATGGTGCCTGCTTTTCATGTAATAATGGATTAATGTGCCTGCAAAGAATGCCTTATGTATTTTTAATTTCCTAAGTACTGAAAGTGTAAAGAAAAAGAAAAAAGCATTTTTTTTCAGATATTAAACTCTGAGAAATATCAGACAATGGTGGGATGGGGTTTTGGGAGGGAGGAAGGAAACTAACTTTATACTCTAGTGTTTTTTATTGTCATCACACTTTTGTTTTTTATTATCTACAATCTTTTTACTCTTACAGTAGATTGTTTTTAAATATACCACTGACTCAAAAATAAAATATTATTTTAAAAACTTGTCTAAGAAAATGAATACATTTCCTGGGTATTTTTGATCCTTACTGCAGAATTTCAGGAGCTGTTGCACTCTATAGAGGGCTATATATACTTAACCTCTTTTCAGTGTAATTTTGGGGGGAACTCATGATAAAGCTGATAACTTTCATTGTGTTAATGTGATTATTCCTGCAGGAAGGAGCTAAAATACACATCAGCACTAAAAACACCCATCTCTGTGTGCTGTCTGTGCCCATAAAGATGGCTTATATATCTTTAAGTTATCTGTTGCTGAACTCTTCAGAAAACAGATGAGTTTTAGGTAATATTTTCCACCTCAAGTACCTGCTACATGATGCAAGTTGCAAGCAGAAGTGACTTTATACAGCAGTAAAACAATACTGTTGTTACAAGAGCAGAAAAATTGCCTTTCTCATAAAAAGTGGCTGGAATGGTCAATTAGATATTCTCATATTTTTGCCTTAAACCACTGTGTCACTTTGGATCAAACAAACACACTTTTTCTTGTTATAAAATCAGCTACTAGAGCATCTCAGAATTTACTGTTGGATACCATCCTCCAATTCCCTCTTTGTTTTGTTAATATAATCTCTGTTCAAGAGGAGCACTCAGGGAAGGATTCTTGGCTGCAGTCAATCAGGTACTCATTCTGTAGACAATCAATAATGTATTACAACTTTAATTCTGTAAGTCTCTTATTTAATTGAGGATTGCTTTAGAGACTGCTCCTGGTGCTGCCTGGGAGATGTGCTGGGATGCTGGTGAGTTTTGCTCTTTTCTGTTCCCTTTGCCTTCTAAAGGCTGGGAAGAGCTTTCCCATCGACCTTTAACTGGATGCCTGTAAATTGCATTTCTGATAATGTGTTTGTTTTTGCTCATCCTTTGCAAATTCCTGTGCTCATGCAAGTGGTATAATTTGGCCCTGCGAGACTCCTCAAACAAGAGCTGCACTTTCAAATGGGTCTTAACAGTACAGACTCGAAACCTCATCTGTGTGTGTTTTACAAATGTACAACCTGAGCCTGGGAATTGAAAATCAGACTCTCAGATTCACTCAGACCCAAATTGCCAATCTAACATCTTCTAGGCTGTAACTCATTGCCCTCCTCAAAGTGTGGTAAAAACACACCTCAGCAAATTCAGGAAGTCATTCAGTTCCAGGCTCTAAGCAGTGAACAATCCTGGGAAGGCTGTTATTCCTCACGGTTTGCTCTCTTCCTTTGTATTCCAGAGTTGGGTGTCAGAGCATCCCATTGCCATGGGAATTCCTTGCCAGATTGTTTGCAATTCAGCTGAGCTAATGCAGAACAGCTTGATGTGAAACAAGACAGAACAAGGTTATTTGATTTTAACCAACGTGGTGGGATCTCATGTGTCTTTTGTCTGCCCTGTTTCTGTGGGAATTCATCCCTTGATGGCTTCAGTGAGTCTTTTGCTTTCCCTGCCTCAATGCCTCGAGTGGACATGGTGGGATTGGGATGACCTGGTGTATTTATCAATGACCTGGTGTATTTATCACTGCTTTGTCCTCCTGCCAGCTCTCCTAGTGCCTCCCCATCCACAGGTCCCCATTTAGACTACATTCAAATCAGTATTTCTGCTTGGAAAGGTGATCCCCTCCATCTCCTCCATAGCAAAGCTTTCCAGGACTTTAGCAGGATCCACAGGGGCCAGGTTTTCACCATTTAAGTCAGGGATTAACCTCCCCTCAAGTGCTGTCCCTTTGCTCAGACTTGAGAGCAGCACCCCAAGGCTTTCCAACAAAAGTTTACCTGAAAGAAGGAACTCAGAAGTGTCAAGTTTCTACATAATATGAGAAAACAGATTCCATTGGTCAGGAATTTTCACTTCTTGAAAAGTAGCTTGAATTTACTTAGTGAAAGTTAACTCACAGTGCCAATATAAAAAAGAGGAGCCCTCAATACCGTTTTCCTGAGTGGTAGTGTGGGAGTGAGAGGGTGAATTTTTACAGGTGCACAGATCAGTTCCCATCAGTCCCACACAAAACCACAAAAGATTTGTTTGGTTTTTAATCAAATTTCTTTTCAACGGGAAGCTCAGCACAAAGGTCACTTCTTAAGCAGGTTTCCATAAGTGACATTTATGATTACTGAAATGTCTCTGGTGGTATCACAAATTCTGAGACTAAAAATGTTTTTAAATTCAGTTTTGTCTTAACAAAGGCATTTTTCTTTACCTTGGATGTTTGTTGTATGTGACTTTACAGAGGAAAATGATAAAACATTTGCAGTGCATATGGTTATGCTTATGGTATGTGAATGAGAGATTCATGGGAGTGCACATATATATGTGTATTCATGCACACACATCGAAACACACATTTTTAATGTAAAATATCTAATTTTATTGTCTATTTGAGGTGTCCACCTTCTAGCTTCACACTAGACATCTTCCCTATTGATTCATGTGGCCTTTTTGGGAATCATTCTCTGCCAGAAGCTTCATGTCATGTTGTTGATGCCAGTGGACCCATGATGGATGTTCATAATTACCCAATTTTGCTAAAGGTTATTTGTCTAAACAAGTCATTTCTTGTGTATGTATTGACAAAATCAGGTGAAATAAGCAGAAAAATTTCTTAGAAAGGTTACAGCTGGTTTGATGTTTAAATCTATGTGGACCAGACTGTGACAGTACATGGTGTAACAGGAGTCACCCTCTTCTGATCTGGGAATTACCATCCTGGATTGGGCTGTGGAATACTTTTGTATGCTTTTGGAACAAAACAGCAAGTGCTGGCACAGCTGCCCAGGGCAGGGATGGAGTCCCCATCCTGGAGGGATGGGGAGGGATGTGTGGACGTGGCACTTGGGGAGGGGGTTTAATGGTGGCCTTGGCAGTGTGGGTTAATTGTTGGGCTCAGTGATCTTGGAGGGATTTTCCCAACTGAACCATTCTGGAACTCTAAACCTGAAGTGTTTTATTCCCAAGCTGAAGGCAAATGAAAGGATGGCAGAAGTGTATTTAAATTCAGTGCGAGACAGGGTGCAAACATGGACAAGAGATTCCCAGGCTGGAGCAGGTCTCCCAGGAGGATGGGTGGTGAACCTTCCTGCCCCTCAGCATGGAGCTGTGGCTCCTGCATCCCTCTGCACACACCAGGTAAGGCAGTTTTCAATCTGCATCTCCACTTGGCCTTCTGACAAAGCAATAAATTATAGAAAATGCCCATGAAAAACAGACCAGGCACTTGAGTGATGGTGAGCACTGAAATTCAGGGTTTTCCTCTATTTCCTCAGTTTTTAGTGGTAATGGGAAGCGTGAGGTCCAGCTGCGCTGACATTTCAATTTCCTCTTGTTCTCCTTTTGTACTTTTCATGGATCTAAACTGAATTTCAGGCTTGCAATTGCCACCTTCTCGGGGATGCAGAAATGTGTGGATTGGTCTAAATACTTGGTTATTGTATAGGATCTATCCAGCTGTTCTCCAGTGAGGCTATTTATAGGATTTTTAATTTCCCTCGGGGGGGGGTTATGTGTATTCTGCAGACATGAATAATTACTGTAAATTGTGTTTCTCTGTCAAATGACAGACTTAATTTTTTTTCATTTCAAGTGTGTGTGGCATTGTATTCAAACACTTCAACGAGAAGTTGCTGAATTGAATAACTCATTTATTTAACTGGCTGTGGACTGGTGTACTGGGGACATGTACTGACCCTGCTGAGGCTGGGCTGGGATGGTGACTCCATTCAGTCTCCTGTTGTGTGTAGCCAAGTGGTTTCCATCCCCTCACTCCACCTTTTTGCAGCTACACGTGATCTGTGGTTCTCCAAATCCAGTCTGACCACCCCTCACTACTACCCAAGCTCCCTGTCAGCCATCCCAAACCTGCTGAGATTTTATGGATGGTGATGTGCTGCTATTTTAGGTTGAATCCGCATTGGTTTGGCCATTCTCTCAGCTTTTCATTGCACAGTTTGGCTCTGATGCTGTTGAACTTCTGTGTGTTGCAGCACAAACTCTTGCACAGCCAGGGAACTAAACAGAGGAACATGGGCCACAGCAGATTAATGCTGCAGATTTGTGATGGAACTTCTTGTGCTTCAGTGACAGCTCCTGTTCAGTCACTTTATTTCACAGAATCACAGAAACATAGGATGGTTTGGGTTGGAAGGGACCTTAAAGACCATCCAGTTCCACCTCCTGCCTCTTTCCACTAGACCAGGTTGCTCCAAGCCCTGTCCAACCTGGCCTTGGACACTTGGGCCTCACCACTCATAGTAAAGAATTTCTCCCCCATGTCTAATCTAAACCTGCCCTCCTTCAGCTTAAGGCCATTCCCCCTCGTCCTATCACTAATTTGCAAATTACTATTAGGAAGCTTCCTCTGAGTTGGAGCTCAAGGCAGAATTCCCTAAGATCTCAGCACGTTCTCCTGGTATTTTGCCACCTTGCTGCACGCTCCCATTCCCATTTTTCAGATGGTTTTATCACTTAAAGTGGTTGAATCTTCTTATTTGTCTGATGATTCCTAATCAACACCTCTGAAAAGGCTTTTGGGGCAGTATCTCCTTGGTCCTCAAAGGTGCTGCCTCGTGTTTTGCCTGTCACTCACTCACAGCGAGTCCAATTGCCTTCTCCCATGTTCTTTGGGTGACCCCTCACATCTTACTAAAAAGCTTGGAGCCTCTAATTGTCCTTGTTATAACCAAGAACAAGAGTTGTCTGAGCTTTGGGAACACCAGCCCTGTGTTCAAAAAACTTGAGGATGTGGCACTGGAGAGCAGGGTTCAGTGGTGAACACAGTGGTGCTGGGTGATGGTTGGGCTTGAGGATCTTAGAGGTCTTTTCCAACTTAAACGATCCTATGATTCTGTGATTGTCCTTTCTCACACATTGGCAGACCAGGAGCTTTGGCTGCTCAACAGATGCTTGAAAAGATGCTGGTTCTGCTGTTACTGGAAGCCATGGCCCCCTGCCAGTGGCATTGGAGGGGAATGTGTGGTGTCATCAGCAGTGAGGGAGTCCTTCACAAAGAGAAAGTGCAGACAAAACCAAATGTGACCCTGCTTTCCTATCAATAATGCATTTTTGTTGTGTTGTCCTGTTGTTGGCTGCTCTTCCAAGTTTTGTTTTATTCTCCCATGGCTGTGCTTACATTTCCTCAGCACTGCGATCCCGATTTAAACTGAGTTTTCTTCCTCCACCGTTCCTGTGAGCAATGACAGATCACTGCACCTACAGCTGAAAACTGAGAAAATTAGCTACAAAAACTGTCTGGAATGAAAAAAAAAAACTTCACAGGATATTAAGGAACCTGTGGGAATGAATAGGGACCCAGGCACCGTTTTGGAGCAGCAACACACATGCTGTGTTGAATCACAGGCGACTCATATGACATGTAACAGTGTGACAGGTGAAACAATCCCACCAGCTCTGGTCTAGGCAAAACATTCCTTAGATTAGCATGAATTATGCAGTTTAAACCACTTATTAACATCCAATTTAACATTCCAAGCATTGTGTTGGGAAGTGTGTTCTTGCAGCAACAGAAGAAGGCACTGCAGAGGGCAGGAAGTTCATTGAGGCTCTAATTATTGTTTCTCTGAAAATTAGATGTGTTTTCCTGCATTTTAGTCTTATGTGCTCAAAATCTCACAGAGAAAAATCCAAATAAATCAACCACAAATTCAAAAATTTCCAAAAAGAAAATGCCTTCTTTCAAAAGATGAAGCAGTTGCTGGTGTTACAGAGGCCTGTCCAAAGATATTTTTTAAATGATATTGATACCTGGTTGTTAATAATATCTCAGTCTACTGGTTATAAACTTAATTCCATCAGTTTATTACTGTGCACACTTGGTAAATATATTTGTTGTTCCTTTTTCCCAAGCAGCACACTATTGTTAACTTGCTCCTTAGAGGGAAATAATAGTAAAGGATAGAAATACAAGATTTTTTAAGAAGTTTCTGTCTTTACTGACCTCGTGGTCCCTGTGGAGATGGGCAGAGGTGTGTGGAAGGTTACAGGTTGCTGCTGTGCAGTGCTATGTCTGAGCAGGCACTGGGGAACACGAGTGTGTGTCCAAACAAAATAATGCTTGGGCAGAGATGGGACACTTCTGAATCTCCCATCGGGAGCACCTGGAGAGAAATCAGTGTTTGTTCTGGACTCAGCTACTCCAGGGGGCTCTTGAAAAGTGGCTTTAGGAAAATTAATTTCTTTTCTCCGATGTGAGGTTTTCTGGCACATGGTGTTTGTGTCAAGTCAGTAGCAGAAATCATGTCTTATGTTAGGCCAGGACTCTTTAAGACCTGGAAAATGTGAAGCTGTGGTTTGTTTGATGGGAAGCACAGGGCTGGAGCACCTCTGCTGTGAGGAAAGGCTGGGAGAGCTGGAGGTGTTCACCTGGACAAAGCTCCAGGAAGACCTTAGAGCCCCTTCCAGTGCCTAAAGGGGCTCCAAGAGAGCTGGAGAGGGACTTTGGACAAGAGCATAGGGTGGCAGGACAAGGGGAAATGGCTTCCCACTGCCAGAGGGCAAGGATAGATGGGATATTGGGAAGGAATCCTTCCCTATGAGGGTGGTGAGGCCCTGGCACAGATTGCCCAGAGAAGCTGTGGCTGCCCCATCCCTGCAAGTGTCCAAGGTCAGATTGGACAGGGCTTGGAGCAACCTGGGCTAGTAGAAGGTGTCTCTGCCCAGGGCAGGCAGTTGGAACTGGGTGATCTTCAAGGTCCCTTCCAACCCAAACCATTCTGTGTTTCTGTGATTTTCTCTCTCCTGTCCTCAGTGCCTCTGAGGCTCTCCCAAAGCAGCTCTGGGACAGTGCCAGCTGTGTGTCAGTGGGGACAGGCTGATCCCACAGTGGGCACCTCTCCTGTCACACCACCCTGGAGAGGAGGATGCTCTTTGCTGGGACCACAGCAGAGCCAGTCTCTGGCAGTGTTATCTAAGGCAGAGTTACTCAGTTCAGCGGGGACACTTCCCTTTCCTGCAGGCCATTGTAGTACCATGAAAAAACAACCCCAAAATCTCTGCGTGGAACTTGTTTTTCTCCAGAGTTCCTTGTTTCTGGCTGACAGGGAGCATTAGCTGGTGGTAGGAGCTAATTGGAAGTGACCAGTGACCCCAGAGCCCCGTGTGCGAGCGGGAGCCTGGATCCCTCTGCTCTCAACATTCTGACGTTTGCATTTAAGATGTTCTTTTTTTTTTTTCCCCTCCTCTTTCTCCTTCCTTTCTCTCCGTGATTTCTTTTGTTTAGAGAGGAAAAAAAATTTAAAGGGAACAACTGGAAGGTGCGTTTTAGAAAAAAGAGGGTGAGCAGTTTTCACCCACCTCTGTTGTCCTGTGGGCCAGAGCATAGGGATGGTTTTTGATAGGAAAAAGGGGAATGGCATCCCACTGACAGGGGGCTGGGTTAGGTGGGATATTGGGAAGGAATTCCCTCTGGGGGTGGTGATGCCCTGACACAGATTGCCCAGAGAAGCTGCCTAATCCCTGAAAGTGTCCAAGGCCAGGTTGGACAGAGCTTGGATTAACCTGGTCTAGTGGAAGGTACCCCTGCCCTTGGAAGGGGGTGGAATGAGATGATCATCAAGGTTCCTTCCAAACCAGACCATCTTGACTCTCGGTTTCCAAGGGGTGAGCTGTCTGTGCCTGGCACTGCTCTTGCTGCCCTGCCCTGCCCTCCATCATCCCCGTGGGTTCCTCTTGCGCCAGAGCAAGGGCTGAGCTCACATGTCCCCACACTGGAGCCTTCATCAGATTTGAAAATGGCACCTCCCAGCTGGGACATGTCCCAGAAGCCCTGAGAACTATTCTCAGTGGAGATGTGGGGCTTTAGAAAATTTTTTTCCTGGCAAAAAGTTGGTGTAGTTGTGGGGCAGAGGTTCAGGGGGAACCTCAAACTGCACGGAATGGGGTTTGTCATTCAGCCAAGGATTTATGAAGGCACACACGGTGTCAAATGATACCTGTGCTACATTCTGCTGGTAATAATAAATCAGTGCAGCCATTACATTTTATTTTCACTGTAAGAAAAATGAAAGGCAGGAAAGCCAAGTGCTCACCTGTTCCACCAGATAATTTACCTGTGGCTGAGCTATAAAATGAGTGTCTCTTGCATTTCTCTTCTCTCTTAACACAAAATGATGGAGCAGGGGAAGGCACCTTCAGGCAAGAGCAGAGCTAGTGGGAAAACAAAGTAGAGCACATGCTCCTGTTGTGTTTGCTGAGGAATGATGTGAGTGTTTGGCAGCTCCCTGCGTGCATAGTGGGGAGCAGGGAAGAGTGGGCAGAGGGGGAGTGGGAGGGAAAGGCTGGCAATTAGGGTAGCAAAAAGTAGCTGAAATATTTATCCCTGTTTCCCAACCTCTGGATTTGCTTTCGCATGGGGGAAGTGAAATGTTAAGGTGCTGCAGGTCAAAAATTCATTTGTTTCACAGAATTTGTGCCAGAGTGCTGTTTCCTTCATTTGTAATGAACTGAAACAGCTGTGAGTGCACCATCCAGAAAAACCACAATCACCTGTGCGCGTCATGGTCTTGCAGGGATTTGGCTGTATCCTGATGGTGAGTCAGAAATCATCTATAAAATAATGAATGCATCATCCTCTGCCCGTAAAGAGGAGCAGCAGACTACATGTGCTGTTAAATTAAATAAATTCCATACATTTTTGCCCGCTTTCTCTGATCCTGGGTAATGCCATCTCTCTGTGTGTCCCCTCCTGTCTCTCCTCGAGCTCAGCTGCTGGTGGCCAAGCTCTGGGGCAGGGAAGGGTTCCTGAGACAAGATCCAGCATTCAAGAAGGGAAAATATTTGCCTGGAAAAGCATAAAACCCTAAAGGAAAAACAATAATCATAAGAAGAAACAACAGGGAAGGGAGTTCAGGCAGAAAAATTATGGCCTTTGACATCCTTTGACATCTTTTGAAGAGAAAAGAGGACTGGGTTGGTGGGTTTATCTTCCCTAAATTCCCACTATCACAGGGTGGTCATTGTTTAAAATTCCAATACTTAAAACAAGGACAGTGGTAGAAATGTCCTGTCAGGGTGTTTCTTTTTGCTTACTGTTAGAAATACTGAAAAGACAGCTCCACTGTAAATAATTGTATTTTGAATAGTAGGTATATATCCAAATATTGGGCAGGAAGGCTCAAGGATTAAGGATATTTTCATTAGGAAATACCACTAATGAGGGCTGGGGCTTTCTTGTATTATAGAAACTACTACCTGAGTTTTCTAGATAACATTCCCCTAAAAACTAATGCTTTTATTTCTTCTTTCTCCTCAGTCCCGAATCTGAGGGGTAAATGGGAGCTAAACTTTTAAAGCTTATGTTGAAATTGGTGTTGGCAGCTGAGTCTTGCATTATCTGCCTGTGAATTAATACACAAGGTTACATGTTAGTTGCTGGTTTTGGGGCTTTATTACTTTACCTAAACCGGCCCAAAAACCCCCAACCTAAATTGAGCTCTTTGGATTTTGATAATGACACAGCTATGCACATCTACCTTGCAAAAAAATCTAAGGGTATATAAATAGTGCCATTTCAGTCCTCTGGGGAACATGTTAGTGTTCTTACAGCTCAATCCTTCTGCATCTTACATCATCCTCTTCCATGCCTTACATAACTCTGCTCCTCAAACCCCACTAAAACCAGCTGGATGCAGCAAAATACCCCCTGGATGATGTGCCTGGTAACACCTTGGCCTCCTGAGGTTGATGGGACATTTCCATTACTTTATTATTCATAAAGGTGTATTTTATTCAGGTTTGTTTAGGTTTTGGTTTGGGGTTTTTTTAATGCCTATAACTTTTTTTAAATCTTTATTGTTTTGTTCGCAAAAGTAAAGGATTTAGAGAAAGGGCCACATGTATTGCTGTAGGACATTCAGCCCTCTGAAAACCATGTCCTTTCCTAAATTAATCCCATATAACCCCAAAATTCCCAGATTTGGGAATCTTCCCTTTCTGAGCCTCTCAGGGAGGGAGAACATCCCATCCCCCTGACCTGAGGAGCTGCTGGGTCAGTAATTAAAGATGCCACTTCCATTCTCTGTAGCTTCACGTCCTGCTCCTTGCTGTCAATATGATCTCTAAATTCTATGTCTTTCCATGACTTTTCCTGTCTCTTTTCAACTGATCCAAGGCTTTTAATCCCCTCAGCCCTTCCATTCTCAATGCAGAGCTCTCCATCTGTCTCTCAGCAGCACAGAGAGGTTGCCAATGCAGAGAAGGTGGATTTAAATGCCTTTTCACTGCAATGGATTTGATTTTATCACTCTAGATGACCTCCACTTCCCAACACTTTGCTCTTATCAGGCACATTGTTGCTGTTCAGAGAAATGAGATTCGACCATTCTGACAAAGTTAAGGAGGAAACTCTGGGGTTTGAGCGTTTTGGGGTTTGTTTTAAGCATTAAACCATTTTTCCTTCACTCCTTTGTTTACAGGACAGTATTTGTTTGATACTATCCTGCTAAAAGTGCAACCCCAACAAAGCATTAAAATTCAGACCCTGAAGTAGATCAGTCTTCCCATTTCTCTTTTAACTTCAGCCTTGTCAAGCTCTATTTTTCTCAATCCACTTTGACAGTTCTGGGTTAAAAAGACATCAATTACCCTTTGAAATTACCCTCTCACTATAGGATTAGCTCCATTTCTTCTGACTTTGGAAGTTCCTTGTGCTCAGGAGATATTTGGGAGGGGGGAGGATGCCCCAAAATGCTGCATTTATAACCATTTTATTGCACTTGACTGGCTGCCTCGAGGATGGCTGTGGCACTTGGTGGCAACTTTCCCTCTTAACCACATAAACGCTCATTTTAATTATTAATCAAACTGGTTTGTGCCATTTTATTGGTGCCATTTCACTCCCCTTTCAATCTGTAAAGCCTTTAAATGCAGAATTTTGTCACTGCTGTATAACTATAGGCAGCTCTGCTCTGTGCACAAAAACATATCCCAGTTGCAGAGGTGACCTCAGAATTTTCTCTTCCCCAGTAGAATATCACCAAGACCTTGGCAAGTGTTTTTATTTTCTTTGGTTGGTTTGTTGTTTGGCTTTTTATTTATTTATTTTGAAGGAAAAAAAGGAAAAATATAAAGGAAAAATAGGAGGGAGAAGGAGAGAGGAGAGGAGAGGAGAGGGAGAGGGAGAGGGAGAGGGAGAGGGGAAGAAAGGGCTTCTCCAGGGGATGGTTCAGCAATACATAATTAAAAATGCCTTCTGGAGGAACCTCCCTGTGCATCTCCTGTGCCCAAAATGACTTTATGAAACCCCATGTTTCCAGGGGGTTTAAGTGGACGACAGGCACAGAACTTCAGCTGTTTTATGACAAATAATGTTTTATAGCTGAAGGGGTGTAGGTTTGAGCAAAAGCCAGAAGTTCTCTTGTTCCCCCACTTCACCCCTTCATTTCTGTCTGGTTTTGACCTGTGTGTGACATGTTCTGCTGTCACAGCCTCCCCTCTCCTCCCCAGCTCTGCTCAGGCTCTCCTGCATATTTCCAGTGACAGGGAATGACTCAATACTGGAAATGTTGCCGTTTAATTTCCAACTGGAAAACGGGGAATGGAACTGCAAAGCAAACACTGTGACCCAACAGCAGAACTGTCCTAGATTCTCACATCTTGTTTGGAAATTTTGTGACAGCCTTATTGCCCAAGGGTCCAACATAATCACTTCTCAGTTCACTGATACGCTTCCTTTCAGCATCTGCACTAAATGTGTTTTTATCCCCCCTGCATGTAAGAACACTTCTTTATTCTTCAGATGCAAAGGAAAAAAAATCCCACCTCGAGTGTAGAATGGCTTGAATTATACTTATTTTAATTTTGGCTGTAAAAAATGCTTTGAAAATTATTCTCTCCACCCCCTCACCACCCAGATTCTTCATTGATGATACTGCTTTTCTGTCTTTCATAAACATTAGATTATGAAAGCCTATTTTCTACTGCCTTGACTAAAATAGGACCTTCACATGCCCATGACCACTGTGGTGTTTTCTCCTAAGTCAGTGATTTGCAGGAAGTTTAAGAAGTAAAGAGAAGATGAGTGAAACATTTGATTTGTATCAATAGGGGGGTTTGTTTGGTTTTTTTTTTTTACCACAATCACATTGTGGCTTTCATTTACTTACAACTTCTGTTGTAATATTTGCCAAGGAAACTTGGAAATATCTGGAATATCATCATTTGCAAAAGTTAGTGGTGGCACCAGGAAGGGTGTGAGGGACAGCAGGACCTTCCTGATATTAAAGAAAGTCCTGGATGGAGGATTTTGGTTGCTGAAAAATCAGGCTGATGATGGCTGAGCATGTAGATATAGAAGATTATATATTCTTATTTACATATGTGTAAAACCCCACCTGAATGGATGTTACCTTTTGTGTTTCCCTATGATCTGTTGTTTCCCATCTGTTGTTTTAATGGATGGGCTCATTTTGTATCTATTAGATTTCTCATAATTTATCTGAATTTACAGTTTTCCAGTTCTGGGAGAAGGGGATGCAGCTGTTATTTTTCATATTCTTTCCTTTTTGCCTTTTTTTTTTTAGGGAATGCATTGCTATGTACTTTCTAGGAAGCACAGATCTTTTTCAATTTTGACCTATATATCCCGTGCCTTGATTAGTTAAGAACACTAAAGCACTTTGGAATCTTCAAATTGGCTCTTAAATTGCAGATAAAAAATTGAAAAAGCTCTTTCTGTTGCCTTCTCCTACAGGGCAACATCAAACCTGACAATGGTATTTGCTCCTGGAACATAAGGAGCAAATTTGAAGGAAGATCTAAAGCACTTTTAAAAGCCATAAGCAATCAAAATGCCTTTCTCTAGCTACATGAAAATAATCCTTTTTTTTTTTTCAAGGGTAGTTATTTATTTATTAGGAAGGATTCAGAGAGAAGTGAGTTATTTAGCTGATGTAAATAATTAGTCTAGTGCTGAAAACAAGACCACGCTGGTTTAGCTCAATTAATGTTTTAGAAAACTTCATTGCATGGTCCAAAACTTTAAAATATTTCCCAAAAAATATTTATACCTGTGCCTGCGTGTTGTTATTGCATGTGCATGTTTGGATATTCATGGCAGCATCATGCAATTATCATATCCTAAATAGTCCCATCCTGAGGCATCTGCTGCAGCCCAGCACTTTTGAAGCTTTCCACTTTAGAGTCATTTCACCCAGCAAGTCGCCTTGAGGTTTATTTTAGCTCTCTTTTCTCCGTTTTTCACTCCATTTCATCAGTTGTAGGTTCTGCCTGCACTGAGCTTCACATCTGTCTGTGTCTCATGCACTGTTTGCTCCACTTGCCCAAGAAAGCAGGGACTTGGTGAGGAGCACCTGGCTCAGATTGCAGAGACAAAATGTCCCTTAGAACCTTCTCTGTACAAACACCATCAGTCTGGAGCAATGATGCAGCTCTGACCAGTTGCCACATTTGAAGCTGCATCCCCAGAGTTTCTTATTCAGCCCCCACTCAGGAGGCCCCAGTGTGTCTGTCTGGAAACCAGACTAAATGATTTGTTATGAAACATTGCTACCAGTGCTTTAAACCCAGAGATATCCAAGTTTTTCATACCAGTTTTGCTCTCCCAGACTGTTAAGATAAGAGGGAAGGTTTGGGAAGGGAAGGTTTGGGAAGGTTTGGGAAGGTTTGGGAAGGGAAGGTTTGGGAAGGTTTGGGAAGGTTT
>NW_016690205.1:4923204-4961084 GCF_001604755.1 Lepidothrix coronata
GGAAGGGAAGGGAAGGGAAGGGAAGGGAAGGGAAGGGAAGGGAAGGGAAGGGAAGGGAAGGGCCATTAAGGTTGGAAAAACCCTCTAAGATTGCTGAGTCCAACCCTTAACCCAGCACCACCATGTTCATCACTAAACCACATCCCCATGTACTTAAGAACTATTTTAATCTTGCTTTGATATAATTTTCACTGGTTTTAGTGTCACAGCCCTGGAAGCTGCTGCTCCCGACTGAGTTTGCCACGTGATTTTGAATTCACTCAGACACTCCTGTGCCATCTCTCATTTATTCACTGGATAAACACCACCTGAGTGGTTCAACCCTGCATGAGTGAAATCAAAAGAAGGTTTCACATCAACCTCAGTGGGAAAATAAGCTGGCTCAGAGTGCTCCTGCACACTCAGCTGCATTAACTGCAGATCTCAGATCCACCTGCTCTGGTACTCCAAAAACACCACTTTTGGAAGTTATTTTTGAAAATCAGTGACTGTAAGTGCTCTGGTAGAGGCAGGGAAAGGGCATTTTAATGATTATATTTCATAACCATCACTGATGTCACCTAAAATCTGCACTCTTTTCCCTCACCTTGAAATTTGGTACATATTAAAGTAGCTTTAGTGGTCCTGGAGTGGCCCAGGGTTATACCAAATGTATCTCAGAATTATTAAGGTCAGAAAAGGCTGCTAAGCTCCAGTGCAACTGTTCCAGCACTGCCAAGGCCACCACTAACCCATGTCCCCAAATGCCACATCCACTAGTTTTTTGAACAGAGCTTATACAAAGGCAGCAGCTGATTGCAGAGGGAAAGCAGGAGAGTGGGAAGAAAAGGAAGGAATTGGAGTTTTAAGTGTTGAAGGCCAGGTTGGAGCAAGCTGGTGTAGTGTAAGGTGGAGAATGAGATGGTCTGTGAGGTCTCTTCCAACACAAACCATTCTGTGATCCCATGATTTTCCATCCCAGACCCATTTCTAGTGGTTTTGGACTGAAATGCTACCCTAGAAAACATAGGGAGATATGGGAAAGCATTTTCCAGTCGGGAAAAATAGTAGTGGAGAGTTGTAAAGCAACAGATGCTTCAGCAGAAGATGAGCTGTCCTGGAGGAGGGCTGGGCAGGAGGGGTGGTGGGTCCATCACACCTGCCTGGGTGCATCTGCCTGGGTGCATCTGCCTGGGTGCAGAACCCAGTATAAATCCAATAATGAAATTTTGACTGATTGAGCTTCTTCCTTGTTGTGGGAAGTCTGGATGAAGAAGATTTATCTTTTCAGTGAGATTTAGTTCCTTTTCTGTCTTCATTCATGACGTCCCCTGGCACTTCACTCACTGCTGGTGAGAGGTGTCCCCCAGGAAGGGAGCTGCTGTCACACAGACATGAGCTACACTGGGTTTGTTGTGACCCCTGGTGAAATCTGTCAGGAGAAGGACCGTTGTCCCCAGTTGTCTGATGTTAAATACATTCCTCTTCCAGCTGCAAAATAATTATCATTATGATCAATGTTCATGCAGTGCTTTGTGGCTGGGGACACCTGTTTTTTGACAGGTGCTTTCTCAGGATTGTGTGCTGAAGATCTCCCCTGAAAAATTTGAGGGCAGCCAGGGACACTGTTTCTTATTTGTTAGAATGCAAAGTGCAGCCTGGCCCTTCTCCCTGACTGGGATGAACTGCAACACAAAACAGGTTTAGTTTTGCCTGATAGTGCCTCACACAATTATTTCATCCATCATTTCTGTCTTCACTGCTCTCCACGTCTCAGAGTAATTCTGGAAGGGTTGAAATTCCACGTTGCAGTCTCTGCTTTGTTGTTTCTCCTCTTTTTCCCTGTTTGCCATGTGGATTGGCTACAGACAGCAATTAAGACTTTTGGACACTTCCAGACAAACTCCTGTTACTACAACAAACAGCTGGCAGTAGTTCCATCTCATGGAAAGCTGGAAGGCTCATTTCAGTGTCTGTGAACGGCCACAGACTTTTGTATATCAGCAGCTTTTGCAGAGCCAAGTTCTTGCAAACAAGTTGTGGAAGCAGATATTTGGCAAAGCAATTAAAATTTGTGAGAACTTTGTGACTGTCAGTCCAGGTGTTGGGCTGTTTGACTCTTTTGTCCAGTCCTAGTGGGAAATGCCTTCATTTTCCAGTGCTTCCAAGAATAATTGATGTTACTGTTCCTGATCAATTTTGAAATCTCTCTTTATGGAGGTTATTTTGCACAATTTTTTCCATTCTTTTCTGTTGAAAGTAGTGTATTCAGCACAATCTCATGCTCAGGCTGTTGATAATGATAATTTACCTAAAGAAATGCAAACCAAGTTGCTGCAAATCACTGAATCATATTTTAAAGGCCATCACTGCCATTGCTTTAACCAAGTGTGGGACAAAGCACCCTTTACTTCTCATCTGAGAACGTTTTTTAATGTCAATGCCTTTTCTAACTGGCTTCTCATTGTAATGATTTCTCCTAAATTATTTGACAGGCAGTGAAAATCCCCCACTGCTGAAATCCTAGAATTTTTCATCATCACTGAACCTTCAGCCAACTAAACATCACCTCAAAAGTCGTGGACTCCCATCTCTGCTCCTGTCACAGAAGTTTTCTACTCTCTGTCCCTGAAGAAAACTGGAGGAAGACTGAAAAACTGTATTTTCCAAGGTAATTTCTTTAATATGTACTTTTCTAGCTGCAATTTCAGGCAGAAAACCTGTCCATCCCCATTTCTGTGGGCAGAGGAAATGCATTAGGGATGGACAGGGATGGATGGGAATGGTCAATACCTGCTTGCTGCAGACAAATGGAGTCCTTCATGGGACTTGGTCTAGGAATAAGTTGAAATTGGTTTTCTGAGGACATCTTACTATTAAAAGTGAGGAGCTGAAGTCTTTGGGAGAGTGTTTTTCCAGTTCTCTGCCACTGCAGGACAGAGCTCAGTAAAATACAGTTGTACTGGCTCGAAGAAGTTTTGTTTAAAGAGATGCAAAGGTCACAATTAAACTCAAAACATTGCAATGATCCTAATTATGGAAATAAATGTAGGCTCTGCTAAGAGAGATGTACCACTGCAAAAATCAATGATGGAGCGCAGGATAAATCACACAGTCCTAGAAGCAAGTACAAAGGACTCTGTAATAGAGACACCCTGTTTGAAATTATAATCTCAAATAATTTAGGCACCTCATTTGCAATTGCATATTGTTTTCAGGCACTTCCAAAAATTCCTGAAGCTCTCAGCTATTTCACAAAGGAATGTGCTTCATAAAGTGTCTGTGACACACACAGCCCATATGTTTGTTGACATATGGACTCTGGCTATCCAATTTAAACCCTTTTTGGGGCTAAACACAGGACTGTGATGTGCACAATAAATATTGATTCCTGTTTTTCACTTAACACAGAATAAAATAATTGCATAAAGCCCTAAAGCCTAAAGCACTGATGGATTTTTCCACAGGCAAAGGCAGACAAAAGAACACACAGAGTTTTCCAGCAGCACCCCCAAGGCAGCAACATCACCTCTTTTTTTTTCCATGGAGGTTTCAGTCCAGGCATTTTCTGCTTTATGTGCAGAAGAACAGGAAAAGGGAACAGTTGATGTGATGTGAAGAAAACCTGTGATTTTTTTAGGGGTTTTAACCAGCAACCTGAATTCTCCCTAGAATATCCTGATGTCTTTGACCTGCTAACCCTGGAGATGTGCACAGGCTGCTTCTCCAATGCTGTGTGATTTTCCAGTGCATTGCTCTCCCTAAAACATGTGTAGGGACGTTTATTTGCAGAAAGACTATGACAAAAAAATGTAATTATAAAAAAAAAACCACCAACAAAACACCTATGGCTTGTCCAACAATATGTGAAAGTCTTATTTGATTACTTGCCATTCTGTTTGTTTACTTGCTCGGCTTCATCATAAAGTATTTCCTACTAAAACTACAGAATTTCTGTTCAGATCTATTTTTTTAATTAATTTTTTTTCTCTTTGACATGGGCTCTGATACTCCAAACACTAATTTTCTCCTCTCTGCATTGAAAAACTGTTCTCATGGAGCTTTCTGGTGAGATCCTCTCTGCTGATGGTGTGGAGCTCTCACGGGGTATTTCAGCTTTTGCTTTCAGTAGGAAAAAAAAAGAAGGTAAAAGTGAATTTCAGGCCTCTGCTGTGGCTGTTCTGGCACAGTGATTTTTGCTGTATTACCTGATTTACTGCATGTTCCACTTGCATTGCTTTGGCAGGGCTGGGTTGTTTGCTCAGAGTACCCAAACACATGGAAGAAGACGGATATAGGGCCTGGTCTGGTGGCATCACTGGCATAGCTGCATCACTACGGTATCTTGAAGCTGTATTTGTTTTTAAAGTGAGTCTCCAGAGCAGACTGGATATCCAGGCACTGCTGCTGGATGTGGATTCCCTCCCTGCAGGCAGTGGATGCAGCTCCATTCCCTCCCTGCAGGCAGTGGATGCAGCTCCCAGCCCGTGGCGATTCTGGCGCTTCCCTGCCCAGCCTGAAATAGTTTTTCCTGCAGGAAAGAAATCCACGTTACAGGACACCATCTCTCTAATTTGACAGCCTTATTGGCAGCCCTTGCTGTGAGGCCAAGGAGCTGTGTGAGCAGGGACTTTGGAATTGCCATCCCAGCCCCTGGAAGTCTCCCTTCAGTTCACTGGGAGCGCGTTGGCAGCAAGGGCTGGAGCAGCTCCGTCAGCCTCTGCTGGATGTCTGTCAGAGTGGAGCCAGGCTTAATAAACCTGCTCAAACTTAATGCTAGACCAGAAGAAAATGTACAAAATAGAACCTTGCCTTGCCTTGCCTTCCCTTTTTCCTCCATTTTTTCTTTTCTCCTTTTCTTTTTCGTTTCCTTTTCCCCCTTTCCTTTTTCATTTCGCTTTTCCCCTTTGCCATACAAAGAGGCCAGTTGGTAACAGGGCCCATAAAGTCCTGTGTTCTCTGCAGTATCACCAGCTGTAAACTAAAATATATGGCACCTTCCCCTGGGATGTGATTAATTATTCTTCATTAGTTCTTATTATTTTCTCCTGAAAATCTCAATCAAATCAAGCCAGAACTGAAATACCAGGGGAAAAAAAAAATAAAAGGAGAAGCAGTTATACTTGAAATGTATGTCAGGAATCAGTTGGATGCAGATTCCTGGAAGTTTAATTTGGTTTGTGCAGTGCTGAAGGACCTGACTGTGTTTTTAGCAGCATTTTGGGTCAGCTGGATGGAACAATCTCTGCCCAGGCCTTATGATGACTCAGCAGAAACCCCAGGGCTGCCCTGTAAGGCTGCTCTGCTCATCTAAGGCTCCCGAGGATTTTTGGATGTTCAAAAATTTAGGCACATACATTTTGGCAATATAAACAAACCCAGCCCACCGTTAGAAATGGAAGACACAATTATATTTTGCTGTTATATTTAACAAGAAAGATGCCATATAAATTAGTAAGAATGTGTAAATACACAGTTTAATAAAGATACTCACACCCCCCCAGAATGTGGAGTTTATGGCCTTGTGCAATGTAATTATGTTTATATGATTATGAGCATCATAAACTGCAGAGAGTCACATGGCACTGACTGCTGAGGGTGTGTGTAACTCTGCTGATGCACAGGACCACAGCTGAAACACTGAACATCACCCTGCAACTGTGTCACAGGGACCAGAGGGGAAGGTGGTTTGGTTTGTTTGTATTTCTGAAGTGAAGAACTGGGAAAAAAAAAAAAACAACACAAGAAGCTTCCAGACTGGTACTGCTCTGATCTGCTGTTTAATCATGGAATCCTGGAATGGTTTGGGTTGAAAGGGGACCTTGAAGATAATTTTGTTCCACCCCTTGCCATGGGCAGGGACACCCTCCCACTATCCCAGGTTGCTCCAAGCCCCGTCCAACCTGGCCTTGGACACTTCCAGGGATGGGGCAGCCACAGCTTCTCTGGGCAACCTGTGCCAGGGCCTCACCACCCTCACAGGGGAGAACTTTTTCCTAATATCTCATCTAAATCTATTCTCTTTGGGTGGGAAGCCATTCCCCCTTGTCCTTTCACTACCTGCCCCAGTGAAAATTCCCTCTCCAGCTCTCCTGGAGCCCCTTTAGGCACTGGTAGGGGCTCTAAAGTCTCCCTTGAGCCTTCTCTTCTCCAGGTGAACACCCCCAGCTCTCCCAGCCTTTCACCTTTTTCTTCCATTAAACACTTTTCTCCTTCATTTGTTCCATCCACGTGAACTGGATGATCCCAATGATTCCTTCCGACATCCCTTTTTGTTTCTTTTTGTCCCTGGCAGAGGAGAGAAGCTGGAAATGGGGCTCTCCCAGTGCCTCACTGGGCTTTCTCCTGCTGCTCTCCGGGCTGCCCGCAGCGTATGATCCATTCAAAGAGCAGAACAGGCTCTTTCCTGACCTCAACAACCAGTCAAACAACCTCAGAGACTGAAGACAGACCCCAGCAAAGGCCTGGTAACCCGGGTTTTGAATCCTGTAGGGATTTCAGACTTTTTTGGCTGCAGGACTTGGATCTTTCCCAGCAGAGCAGTGGCTGCAGTTGATGCCCCGGGATGGAGATTTTTAGCCTCTATTGCAAAGCCTGAAATTTCTCTCTGTTTCCTTGTGTTGCTTCTCTGTCTGTGACCTAAATTATGAGGAGAGGATATTAAGCCTGGATTTTAACTTAAGAGCTGACTACACCCACAGGAGGAATTAAAGCCCAGTGTTGTTCTTTGATTGAAGGTAAGCAAGCAGTGAAATTGTACTGGGTTCCTTGTTTAAACTGCTGCCAGAAATAGGAAATTTTGAGCAATGTTTTGCTCTTCTTTATTGCTCTTTCTCCTCTAAAACTGGTCCAATACCCCCACCATATTTCCATGGCAAGGGGTTGGAATGAGATGGTCTTTAAGGTCCCTTCTAACCCAAACCATTCTATGATTCTGTGACATTTAGACACAACACAGTCCTGGTTTGACTTGTCGGTTTGTTATTTTGTAATAAAATGTCATCTAACCTTAAATTCTTCCCCCTTCCTGCTTCCTATTAAACCTGATTTCCCCCAAACCAACATTTGCCAGTCCTTACTGGAATTCCTTCACCGTTAAGTCTGTGGGGTTTTGTGTGCAATGTCACTGTTGTGGTACCAGAGAAAACCTTGGGAAAGGAATGTGGCAGAGCTCCAACATCTTGGATGAGTCCTGAATTGCTCATTGCTATGAGAAAGTGCAAACAGAGATTTTACCCCACCATCCATCTGGGCCTGGCTTGTGGCTACCTGGTGGCTACCAGTGCTCCTGCTGTAATTACTGAATGTATTCTTCCTTAAAATAGGTAAAAAAAAATCCAAATTTAAAAACATTGAATCTAAATAAATACTCTCAGTCCTTGAATAACCCCATCTCCTTTGATTATAGGTCTTTTCTCTCTACTCAGACAATTCTTCCACCTGCTAGTAATAGGCTAATGGATTTAAACCTTGTGTCCTTGGCTGAGGAGTGAGGTGCTTTAATGCTCTGTGACCCACCTTTACTCTTGCAGAGCACATTTGGTTGGTGTTGGACCCTGAGTCACTTTATATTGGATTTATCTCTGTGAAAAGAGTTATTTGATTCCTGCAGGTTCCAGCCTGAGTTTATCCCGTGTCAGGATTTTCTCCTGACGCTGCTCATGGACAAGGTGATAATCTTGTATCTGAAGGCAAACATATAGAATACATTTCAGTGATCCCATGGAGTGGTTTCCCAGGCAACTGTAACATCTTCATCCCCAGCAGGGTGCAGGGCTTGCCTGGCCAGCTTCCCTCCGTGCTGGAGAGCCTGCACTCCACAGACGCGCCTCAACAAGCTTCCCGGAGGCTGGAAAAGCAAATGTGCTTTGGATGAGTTTGGGATGTTCCCTCTCCAAGTTAAGGTCATTCATGGGGCTGGTATTTTCCAGAATAAACTGCTCAAGACATGTAGCCTGGGCTATGACCTGCTGGAGTGGGTGATGGATTCTGGGAACACAGAGAAAAACTGAGGAGAAAAACTCCTCTCAGGGGGCAGAGACAGGCAGGTGAACCAGGAGCTGCCCCTCTCTAAAGAGAAATATTAGTGAGACAAGAGACAAACCCTCCACATGGCTGAAATTAGGAAGGGGAGAGGAGAAGGCCCCCTGAAGAACTGTCTGGGATGGTCTTATTGTGGCCTGTCAGTACCTAAAGAAGCTCTGAGAGAGCTGGAGAGGGAATTTTCACTAGGGCAGGTAGAGAAAGGACAGGGGGGAATGGCTTTAAACTCAAAACCAGTGGGTTTAGATTAGATATTGGGAAGAAATTCTTCCCTGTGAGGGTTGGGAGGCACAAGGTGCCCAGAGAAGCTGTGGCTGCCCCATCCCTGGAAGTGTCCAAGGCCAAGTTGGATGGGGCTTGGAGCAACCTGGGACAGTGGGAGGTGTCCCTGCCCATGGCAGGGGGTGGAGGGAGATGATCTTCAAGGTCCCCTTAAAACCCCAACCCATTCTGGCATTCTATGAAAACATCACTTTATGCAGCAGAAGAAAACCATAGTAAATACATTTTGTTTTGGTTCTGAGTCCATTCATGTGGAAAACAGGACTGAGCACAGAAGGACAGTGGAGAACATGACACTGCATGAACACAGTGTGCTCCTCTTCAAAACCCCTCCCCAGCACCTGTTTGGGCTACACCACCCCCAATCTGTCAGTGGGGTTTGGAGGGAGGTTCTAGGTTAGAAAATAGCCCTGGGAGATGCAAAGTTCTCAGAGTCTGTGTCTCCCATCTCTGACATGTGGAACAGAAACATCCAGTTCAGAGCTTGTGAACTGCAGGGAGTGCAAAGCGATTTGATGTGGCTCCAGAACATAGTTTGGCACTGAAAAAGGAGAGGTTGACTCTGAGATGCACCAAGAAACCACAGCAGGGCTGAGCTGTGAATTGTTCCAGGGGAATGGGAAAACTTTGGGCTGAGCCTCTTGGCCACGTTGTTATCGGTGTCAGGCCCGTGGTGCAGACTCGCCCCGAGGGCACACACTGCAACACTTCCACAGAGCACATGTTAAGAGACTCTGCCTTCACATCAGGGGCCTGCAATGAGTTGGATCAGAGTATTTTTAGCTCTTGTCCTGTTGGCTCAGGCAATGCTGATATTATGGAGTTTGGCAAGGCAGGGAACTGTGGGGTTATTTGAGTTTCAAGGGATCTCCTACGTGTAATGTGGTCGTGTCGTTCCGGCTGCGGTAACTGGGACTGTGGGAGCTTCTCTTCCTTAGCTGCTCATTCATAATTTGTTGTGCTAGTTGGAGCATCTCTGATCTCTTGAGGCAATAAGGAAGGGCAGGAGCCCTGGGCAGAGATCCATGAGCTGGTGGAGATGCTGCTCATGAAGCACCAGGGGAAGCATCACCTTGTCCCTGGGGCACATCCTTACCCCCAAAAACCCTGGGGTCCCACCACACCCCTTCAGTGCTGAGGCCCAGCTGAGTGGAGCACATGGTGCTTCTACAGAGTGTTAACTCAGCTGTGCTCCTTGCCTGCTGCAGAGCCAAGTTCTCCAGCTCCTGGTGCTTCTTGGTTTTAAAATGATGCCCTCAGCCCTTTGAAAGTGCTCCCCTGTCTCTCCTCACCCCTCACAGCTGGGACACACTCAGACTTTACTGAGAAGTGCAATATTGAAGTCCAGCATGTCACTTTTGCAGTGTACTCGTGAGCTGGGAATTGGGTTTAAAAGCGTGAACCTTCCGTGCTCAAATGAAAGCAGGGGCTGTCAGCAGGAAGGGGCTTGGGAAGGAAGAAAGAGGCACAGGGTTTTTGAGCACTACATGTTTGCTCCTGGCAGTCAGAGCAGTGCCAGGCTGAATGGAGAGCTGCTCCTTTTCATGTACTGTGCCTTCAGAGCTTTTCCTGTGAGACCAGAGCAGTGAAACTCTGTGGTGAGTAGCTGGAGAATATCCACTGTCCTGTCACAGGGAAAAATCCTGATCCTCAGCATCTGTGGCCTTTCCTATTCCTCAGAGAGTAGGTTATATGAGCTTTTCTAATACTGGATTTTGTGTTTATTCCTACTAATCTGTACTCTTGATTAAGAAGCTGATTGCCTCCAAAGTTGGCAGCTCTGGGGAGGGGTAAAAAGACTGAAGACCCTGATGCTAAAAGGGGAATTCAGATGGTGGAGAGAGGAGGAGAGGTGAGGTTTGCAATTTAGGTATTGATGCAAGTAATAGAAGAATAAAAGAGGCAGATATCAAAGTATCATAGAATCACAGAATGGTTAGAGGTGGAAGGGACCTTAAATCTCCTCTCATTCCACCCCCTGCCATGGGCAGGGACACCTTCCACTAGCCCAGGTTGCTCCAAGCCCTCTCCAACCTGGCCTTGGACACTTCCAGGGATGGGGCAGCCACAGCTTCTCTGGGCAACCTGTGCCAGGGCCTCACCACCCTCACAGGGAAGGATTCCTTCCCAATATATAATCTAAACCTACTCTCTTTTAAGTTTAAAGCTATTTCCCCTTTTCCTGTCCCTCCAGGCCCTCGTTAAAAGTCCCTTTCCAGATACAACTTCTTGAGGAGTTACATCGCACACTAAAACATAATTGGGTACAAAGAAATCCTTGCACAGAGCAAGAAAAATCCAGTCAGCTGCAAGAGGCTTTCAGTGAGGAAACTGCAACTTCTCCTGTCTTTTGGTGTGTGATATTTTTGGATGAAGCCTTTTCTAAGGGGGAGAGAACACGAGGGGAAATCAGGCTGCTTGGTCGCTCATGTTCAGACAAAAGGCACGTCAGCCGGGGCACCGAAATGTTTGACAGCCACATTACCTCTGCTGCTTGAGGACCTTTATAAGCAGTGATAGTCGCCAAGAAATCATCCAGGCCTGGCATTTTCAGAGGCTACAGAACAAGGCAGGCTCAGAGTTGGATTTTATCTTCCTACCAGCAAATTTTAAAGCCCGACATGACGCTTGCTCTAGGGCTCAGTGCCTGTTTGTTTTCTGTTTGGTGGGTCATTATGGAGAAGATCCCTCCTTTCAAAAGGCTTTTGTGGGAAAGAAGGACTCCTTCAAAGAGTCTGCAGTATCCTTGTTTATTTAAGTGGCACAGACAAAGAAAATAGCAATGAGCTAAAAGAGCATGAAGGACAGATGGAAAACGCTCTGCATTTTGGAGAAAAAAAGGTGTGTCCTCTCACCTCCTCCAAATGATGAGAGCTGTTCCAGATGCAGCCACTTATTTCCTAAAGGTACTTTAGGTCTCATGTCACAAATTCAAAGTGGCATCTTACCCTTCTCCAGAAATGCCAACAGCTAATCTGGGGAACAGCTGAGATTTCTCCCTCGCAAATGTTTGCCCGTTCAGAAGGAAATTGAGTCACCTCTGAGTTGTGATTTGGAGATTTTTCTCATAATTCTCTGCCAAATGAGAGGTAACTTCGCTTCCAACCCAGCTGATCAGGACTGTTTGTGGAGGCAATGAGCCTGTTGACAGATGTTTTGCATCCAGCTGACCTGTTTTCCATCCTGAAGGTCGCTCTGGATTGCATAAAATCCTGTTCAGGTGGGAGCAATTCCTCCCTTTCTGTCCAGCCTGTAGGTGCTGAGTATCCAGATAAGCTTTCAGCATCATCTGTGTCCCTTTCTGCCCTTGCAGTTGTTATGGGTCTGCGGGTTTGTGTCCCACATTTTGCCTCCCCACATAATTCCTGGGATAGCAGTACTGCCAGCTCTGGCTTTTGCCCTACGTTGCTCCCTTTTTTCCATTCCTAATTGACAAAGTGCTGTTGCTGTGACATCCCAAGGACTTAGAGAGCAGGAAAGAATGGTTTTGTACTGAAATTCTGTAGGTGAAAATACACAAGCTTGCTTGAGACAGAATATTCTGCTGGCATCTTAGCATAATAGAAAATACTGGGTATGTTTTCCTTGTCTTCCTTAGCCTTATCCATGAGAGAACCTTGAGATACAGAGCAATAACACACATAAAAAATTGCACCCTTCAAAGCCACCCAGCTCTTCCTCACTATTCCTTACTATTTATAATATTTATGTTAGTTTTCCTTGACTCCTTTAAAGTCTGATCCCTTTAAAGTTTGATCTCTCCTTCTAAAGTCACATCAGACTTTCCTACATCCTTTTCTCCTCACTCTCCTCAAAAAACTTTGCTTTTTCTTGTCTATCTGGGCTCTTTTCTCTTTCCGCCTTCTACTTCAACAACTATTCAGACTGTCTCAGATCATCGAGATCTTTGTTGCATCTGAACAGAAATTGGGGTTTGGCTTTGACAGGTGTCTTTTTAGCTCAGCACTGACATCTTTTCTTAGGCAGCAACTTCCTGCAGGATCTATTTGAGACATTTCTGAGTGCATAAATTACATTGGCATGTACAAATCAGTGCAGCAAAAATGTTAATTACTGCCACTTTTCCCTTGCTGAGCCTCCCCTTAACGGTTTGAGCAACTTTCGTCTGCTCTGCTCTTTTATATTTTTGTCCCTCCAGATAAAGTATCAAATGGCTTTAACACTTGGTGGTGGTGCAGAGAGAGCAAGGAGAGCTTGTTTTCCATGTTGTGCTTCATGCAGATTGTTTCTCTGAAGGCGTGTGAAGGAACCTGACCGAGAACGCAGGAGATCTGTAAGTCTATAAATTGCTGCTGTGCTTAAATACGTTTTTGCCAAAAACCTTATTCTTGCCATTCCACGTGGGACGTGGCACGAGTGTGGTGGCATCAGCAGGAGTGGCGTGGATGTTTGTGGCCTGGCAGAGGGTCTGTGAGGTGCCACGTGCTGCGGGACGTAGGAGACGATGACGTTTGGCATCACTTCCCATCATCAGTGTTTGACATCAGCAGCAGCTCTGCCCCGTGCTGGGAGTGGGATAAGGAAACTCAAGCTGTCTCTGCCCACACCATCTCTGTGTATGTTGTAACCAAGAAAAGGAATATATATAATTAGAGAGGATGATTTAGGTTTTCAGATCCTGAGGATGGTGACTATGACACAGTGACAGTTCCTGGATGAGGTGGGATCAAAAACGTGACTTTAGAGCTGATTTCTCCTCCTGGCATGGGAGGATCCAGCTGCAGCTCCATCCCCTTTGTTGTGATAGTGACATGCACAGCCCTCATGATGCTGAAGTGCTTTGAAATCAGGTGGAAAAAGGGATCCTGAGGTTTACAGGATCAGTATGTCCACAAATCTTGGACCTGTTCCTTGTACAGCCCTTTCTGCTCCCCTTGTGCCTGCTGAGCATCCATCCAGGAAACCCAGGCACTGCTGTGGAGGGGGAGGCAGGACTGGCAGTGCCTCTCCTGCCTTTAATGCCTTTTGATTTTCTTCCTCTCATGGATCAAACCTGTGAGTCAGAAGGTGCATTGCTGGAGCCTTGACCACTGCAAGCTCAGGCTTAGAGGGGAGTGATATCTGAGTGGAATTGCATTAAAAGTAGATTTTAAAAAGGAGCCATGTATCTTTTAAGCGAGGGCTAAGTGCCAGGGCTCAGTTAGGAGCTGTCCCTGCCTGCAGGAGCTCGAGCAGTGTGTCCCTGACAGGACTGTGCTCTGTGGGCAGCAGCTTTAGCAGCCAGCATGAAATTCAATAAATGTGTCGCTCCTTCTGGAGAACTTCTGAAGCTGAAAAAGGAACACAAAGCTGTTTATCCACAGCAGCCAACACAGGCCTCAGTGGACTGGGAAAATATGCACCTGACCTTTGATGAGACTGTTGTGTCCTCCACAGAGAGTGTGTGGTGAGAACACCTGGATGGCACAGGAGCCAAGGAAATGGCACGGGAGCCAAGGAAATGGCACAGGAGCCAAGGTAATGGCACAGAGGACAGTTCCAGGCCACAGGCATGAGTGCCACGTGCTTGGGGACTAGTCAGAGATGGTCAGGCACTGCCTGTCAAATATCCAAGAGCAGGAGGGAGGCAAGAGCTGTGTCCACCACAGCTGCACCATTCGGCATTAGAACCCCTTGCCCCTGTCAGCCAGGGCTGGGCTCTGTCTGGATCAGGGAAAGGTTGGATTGGAAGAGACCTTAAAGATCATCTAATCCCACCCCTGCCATGGGCAGGGACATCTTCCACTATCCCAGATTGCTCCAAAGCCCATCCAGCCTGGCCTTGGACGCTTCCAGAGGTGGAGCAACCACATCAAAATTTTATGAGTTTAAGGGATTTAGCGACAATGCACAGAAACAGTCAAGCGTGCATCTCCAGCAACTCCTCAGCTCCTTTGTGCCTCTGCAGATGAGATCCCAGTGGGGCAAGCAGAGGTTTGGTTGTGTCCCCTCGCTGGCAGTGAGAACACAGCAATAACGACCAAAGGAATAAACCTGCTTTCTGACTCTTGTTTTTCTTCTGTCTTCATGTCTTGCTGGGATTTTCTATTATCACTGAGCCAGGAACAGATTCATATGCTGGGAGCATGATTAGTTTCCATCTTGCACCTTGCAGTGGTCTCAAAACAAATGGTTTCTCAATGTTCTTGAAAGCAACAAAAAGATTGAGCTTGGAGCAAAATGTCCTGGAGGCTTTCTCCAGAAAAGCCATGCTGAGGTTTCACTGGGACCATCTCAGAGGAAAACAACAAGATTCCACACCTTGCCTTTATCCAGAGCATGAGCCTGCTGTTCATGTTTGGGGTTATACCAATGGACCACAGTTTTTGGTGTGTTCATCAATTTTGATTGTTTTGTTCCCTTAGCAAAGTTAATTTAAACATTTAATTAACATTAAAAATTTAATTTAGGTTGACTGCTGTGATGGGGGAAGGACATATCATGTTCTAAAGCTTATAGGCCTGTTAAGCTCATTAAGTTGCAAGGTTTGAGAGGCTCATCAGCAATTTTTTTATTGTTTCATTTTTTGTGGGAAAAGCAGAGGAAAGCAGTAACAAGGTTCAATACACTGTTCCTTTAACAAAGAAGCAGGAAGGAAGAGGTGATGCCATGGGCTTTGCAGGCAAGTGGAAGATATTGCTGCTAATTTATTCTCCTAAAATGCAAATTTTATGGCTGCTGGGAGTTTTTATTATGGTTCTTAATGATTCCCATGACCTGTGATACCTGCCAGTGAACCTTAGCTGGGAGCAAAGCCTCCACCTGGGTGCCCTGCAGACAGAGGAGAAGCCAGAAATGTCAATTGCCACTTGTTCTGTTAAACCTGATTTCCTCCAAACCTGAAGTGAGAATATATAGAACGTATCTGAATCTCCACATACACTTTCTGCATGCAAATCACAGTTGTGGTGTGTTAAATTGCAGCCTGAAGAGCCAGAAAAAATAAACAGAAAGAAGGGAGAAGCAGATATGAGGGATTGAATCTTCAGGTAAAACCTCTTCTGTGTGTCTGAGGGGTGGGCAAAACCCCTTGAGCCCCGTTCTGGGGGGGTGATGTCTCAATAATTCTTGCTTGTTTAAGTGCCATCTGCATCACCAAGGAGGTTTAGGTTGGATATTAGGGAAAATTTCTTCCCAAAAATTATTGTCCAGCCCTGGCACAGCTGCCCAGGGCAGTGGGGTAGTCCCCATCCCTGGAGGGATTTAAAAACCCTGTAGATGTGGCACTTGGGGACATGGGTTAGTGGTGGCCTTGGCAGTGCTTGGGACTCGATGATCTTGGGAGCTTTTTCAACCTAAACTCTTTCATGTTTTTATGGGTTTTTTCATGTGAAAGCTGTTTGTGGTTGGTCAAAGCCCTTGAAAAGGTGGAATCTTCTCTGTGCACCTCTCATGTACAAAGCTTGTGAGCCACAAATGTGGCCCAATCCTCTTTTTTAGAGGGATGTGATAAAGCTGAGCACAGGAGGTGCTGACCAGGCACAGTGGAGGGTCACCAGGAGGTCAAACAACTCATGATTTAAAAAAACTAAGTTAGCAATGCACACTAAAGTGTACCTGGAGAGTCTAAGGCTGAACATGGAAATCCTGAACTTTTATCACAAGCCTGTTCTTGTCCCTCATCTTCACAAGCAGAGTTGTGCAAAGGTTAATTTTGTATGAAAATGGAGTTAAACTAAATGCAGATGCAGTGAAAGCTGACACCAAACTAAGCTTGAGCAGAATCCACCACAAAGTGCTTTTCTTTGCAGCAGAAACACGGACTAATCCTCTTATCCTTGGAGTTGGAGGTCCTGTAGAGTGGGAACGGGAGGCTCGATTCAAACCAGAGGATTTTCTCTCTGAATAAGAGGGCACAGACTGAATATGCAAATAGTGAAATGTTCTCCTGACGAGTTTTCTTAAGGGATTGCTGACTGCAGGGTTTAAATGAGGCTAATTTATCCTTATTTCTCTAGCCCTGCTGGTCCTGAAGGATCCTGAAGTACTTTACCAGCAACTACAAGTCATTGAAGAGTCATTGGATTATGTCAACCACTGACATGATCAGCACCACCCTGGACAGTGGGGAACAAATTGTCAATCACAACCTGGGATCACATCATGAATTTTTCTATAAAAACTGGTAAAGACCCTTACATGGCTTTCTC
This sequence comes from Lepidothrix coronata, assembly GCF_001604755.1. Lineage (NCBI taxonomy): Eukaryota > Metazoa > Chordata > Aves > Passeriformes > Pipridae > Lepidothrix > Lepidothrix coronata. The sequence goes on from NW_016690205.1 coordinate 4,939,659, forward strand.
CAAATCTTACCTGAAGATATTCCAGCTCTCTGCCTCCTGGAATTAGGTGCATCTACATCAGGAGACTGACTCTGTACAGATAAACCACACAACCCCCTAAAATGTCACACAATTAAATTTGTTGCAGTAACAAATTATGCACTCAGACAGCAAACATTTGCTGCATTGGAAATTAACACCATTTATTAATCCTACAGAAGATTTGATTGAATAAACTTAATGTCAGCTAAGATATGTCTGCATGTAACAGAAGAAATAAGTGTCCACAGGACTTTAGTTCAAAGAAAAACACTCAAAATTTGGGTGCATTAGAAACCAAGCATGTAAATTAAAAAAAGGGAGGAGAAAAAGGAAAAAAATTGTTCTGTATTGTTCTCTGTATTGTGGCTGCTCTGAGTATAATAAGATTCTTTAAGGAACTTTCTACTTAAAGTGCAGTTTTAGTGTTTCTCCCTCGCTGCCAGGCTTTCCAAGGTCTTAACCTGATCTATTGGAAGTGGTAACAAACTCTCAGAATGTATTTTTGAAATCCTTAGACCTTTGCTCAGGTTTGCTGTGATGATCCAGACGTAACAATAAACCCTCCCGAGAGACATTTAATGGGACACTTTAAATGAAATCACTCGGTGGCTTCGTAATGGCAGCTGAACGTGTGTTCTTGCCATTTGCCCATTTAAGAAGAAGAAAAGGCCAAACAAGGGCCAATTAGTCATAATAAAATCAGCTTTGATGACATTTTCACTCCTGAACTCTGGTATAAAATGGTCATCTAAGAAAGAACTGAAGGGATGTGTGAGGAATTTGGTAATAGGACTGCGTGTACGTACAACACGCTCTCCTGAGTAAAAAATGAGCAGGTAAAGACACTGCTGGTTACTTGGTTTATGGAGAAAATATGCTGGGTTTCTGTGTTTTTCTCTGTATTCACCTGGTTTTGCTTGATTTTGGTTCAAATTTTAATTAATCTCATGTTTTCTTTGGAGTCTATGCAGGTTAAACTTTGTTTTCCTTCTGTGGATCTCAATGACATTCGTGTGCTCGGGTTACCCCGTTGGCCCTTCCAAGGTAAGTCACACTCCCTGCTTACTCCAAGATGAGATGCTTCATTTATTTCAAATTGCTATTTTATTTAAGTTAGTTTTGTTTGTTTGAGTGCTTCTTTGTTGTTGTGGCTTTTTTTATGAAATGAAAGAAGTTCCTTGTATTAAAGCTATTGGTTAATTATCATTACCTAATTTCCCTGGAGTATAACCCAATTTTTGCTTTAGTTATTAATAAAATATGCAAGCCTCTAAAATAATCATGTGAGAGATCCAGTGCATATTTAATGTGGAGTGTGGGGAGCTGAAATATTGTATGGAAGAGAAAAAAACATAAATCTCTTCATTTCATCTAAATTCCTTGTCTATATCAAATAGGTACAACTAGATACATGTATTAATTTGACTTGTTTATAAACCAGTTAATTTATTTGTCAGTGGGTAGGTAAAGTTGAAATTCTTATATGAAGCTATGGAGAATTATTGCACAGAATCAGGAGTAGAAAGTTGATTAACTACGAGAGAAAGTAGAACAGCCTGTAAAGCTGAAGTGAGCAGGTTAGTTGAATAATATTAATATCCTTTCCATGACAAATTGCTGGCCAAGTCACCCAGACACTATCCAAGACTTTCCCAACGTGGAATGAGATATTTTATTTCTAATGATGACCAATTTCCCTCCTCTGGACAAAGCCTTCCTTAGATCCCTGTATTTTATTGCTGTAAATCACCTCTAGGAGCCACAGTTCATATTTCTGTGTTTCCTCTGGTGTGTTTTGCATCATTATCTTTTCATTAAGGTGATCTGCTGTTGTCAGAATTTCTGGCTACTGGCTTCTATTTTATGGATGTGAAATCCCTGTTATCCTTAAAGTATCCATTGCCTGGCTCATCTCTCTGTTTTTCTTCTGTAAATGCTGAATCATCTTTCATTTCTGATCATGGGTAGTTTGGGCACAGCTTGATCTGAGCAGCCACTTTTCCTCCTGGATCTCTTTATGGCAGTGATATCATAGGTAAAACTGAGTTTAATTATTGCAATACATTGAATTTATTTATTCGATTTCAAGATAACAGTCATTTCCTCAGTAAGGGAAGTCTAGGCAGGTAGCAAGGGGAATTTCTCTGTGCCTGGGTTGTTGTTTTTTTTTTGTAAAAAAAGTGTTTCTTCTTGTTAGGGAGAAAATTCAGTCTGGGGAAACTCCTCATCTGTGACAGAAGGGGATGGGACTTGCTCTTGGTTGTTAAGAATCATTAAACAAACAAAAAAAATATAAAGTACTAAACAATATTAAATGAAAGCAGTAGAATACTGAATTAAAGCTAGTAAATCTAAATTTTATTCCAGTGAAGGCAGGGGTTAATCCTATGCCTTTGCATGGAACTTTTAGAAATGGAAGAGTATTGTTTTTAGATAGATAATCAACCAGCTGGGAGATCAGGATATGGTGAAAGATGCACACAGCAACTATAGACATGCCCGGAAATGTTTTGCTTTTAAAATTCAATGATAGTTCAAATGCAATTCAATGTAAGGGCAGTTTAAATCTGGAAAAGTTTCTATGTAGTTTGCATTTTTATCCTGTAAAGTGCAGGTAGAAGGAATGTGTCCAGAAACCTACATGGATTTTTATGCAGAATTTTTAAAATTCCTATTACTATATTTTCATTATTAAACTTTACTACTACCATAACCACTCATACCTACTGGAAATCTTCCTCTCCCAGATTTCTGCTTTATAGATATTTTTGTTTTCTCTTACCTGTCATTTAAGCTACATAACTTCACACAAGCTACAACAAGATTCTATTTCATTGTTCACTGAAAAGATCTCATTTTACAGCAATAAACACGGATGCCATTCCAGGGAAACTGTGTCACATGTCACAAGTGGTCACCATCACAGAGAACAATTCATATCATACTGTGAATGTAATTGTATCAGTATTTTATACCAGAAATGCAGTGAAGATTTCTGGAAAACGATGAAAAAAATCTGATTTTCAGTTTGAGAAATCCCTAGCAAATAACAGTTCATCCTTGTCATAAACAATAAATTGTTTTTGTGTTTCTACTTCGCTTTTCATAGTGAACAAGCCCTGGCAAATACACAAATCCATAATTTTACCTTGTCTTATCTGTCTTTTTTTTTTTTCCCCTTGTTTGCTTGTTTTTTAATCTCCAGAGCAACAATCCTTTTTATTTGAATTGCCAGCTGTATGGAAAATCTGATTATTGCCTGCTCCTGCTGAACAGCTGCTTAGCCAAGGTGGGCAGGGATGAAGAACTGGCTCTTTTAAAGCCTCACCTGGAGACACCTCTCGACAAAAGGTCCTTTCGCAACGGCGTGGGATCGGGAATTAAAAAAACTTCCTTTCGAAGAGCAAAGTCATGAACAAGTGCCCCCAACCACGGCCCCCATTTTGACATCTGATGTTTAACTTTGTGCTTAAAGAGTTATTTTGATGCTTTTCTAGGATCAGACCAGCCCGTGTCCTCAGCATGTAACCGGGTGTTTGTTCCCGAGCGCTCGAGCCGAGCAGAGCAGATGGGATTGCTCGGAACGGGCTTTGTTCCCCAAGTTACAGTGTCATAAAGTTTTGTCTTGGAATGAATGTTTTCAGTTGGTTAATTCCCCTTCTTTGTAAAGCTACAGATTTAATCAAGTTGCTTTTGATTAATACCAAGATAATCCTATGCTATGAGTAGATGTGTGTTCGCAGCCTGTGGGGAGGATGGAGCATATTATTCCCAAAATCCCTCCTCTCTGCCATAGAGACAAACACGAGGCAATCCTCTGCTTTCCTGTCCCAAATCACATTTACTTGAAGGCAACTGCTCTGGCAACTTTAATACACATGTAAAGTACATTTTATTTCAGATTCCCAAAGATATGAAGGGCCACTGATGAAAGGCAGAATCAGGCCCTACTTGTAACTTCCACTGGCTTTTTAATATAGTTATTTAAAATTACTTTAGCAGGGAATAATCTCTGGAGACGTGTCAGCTCATTTCCAGAAGAGTCCTGGGAAATCACTGTAAGGCAGGGTATCAGCACTGCTCCCTGTGCCTCAGTTAATTGACTTTGGTAGGCAACACACAGCTGATGAAATGTGCCAAATGTGGGATTTTTTCAAATTTCCTGTTAAAAAAAAAAGAAAGAAAAAGGTAATTTTGTCTGAAAACAGGTAAATGTGGGGTGTAGGAAAGGTCATCTGCTGAGTTACACATGTGTGAGTTCTACCTTGTGGCTGTTTCCTCCAAGTGCTGTGATGCTGGCTTGAAACGTGGCAGTGTCCATACAATTCCTTTTGTATTCAAAGATACTACTAATAAATCAATAGATGGATGTTTTCTAATATTTCCCTGTTAAAGATCATAACCCAGGAGATCATTATGAACCCTACAAAAAGGTGGTTTGGCATCATCACCTCCATGGTGCCCAATCCTGTGTTTTGTACCTCTGAGCCCGTGGGGAAAAGTGACCCGATCGTGGAGCTCTTTTGGTGGGATATCAGGTTTCTGGATGATTCCTGGCTGATTCAGGGAGATCAAACACGCTCCTGTCTGTGTTTGTCCAAGTTGAAAAGTTTAATGCTTCATATTTTTTAGAGCTGCTTAAACACTTGGGCTCCTTTGGGACAGTGCTGGTCTCTAGGTTTCTTAGCTCTTGCATCTCTTTGTCGAGTGTCTCCTAGAGAATATTAAAAATTTATAAGGAAAATATCAGATATTTGTTATTCTCATGAATTCTGTCTCCTGTACTGTCAGATGAGCAGGGCAAGAGCAGTGACACAGGAATTCCACTGCAGCAGGACATTTGACCTGTTCCACTCTTGGCTGCTGTGATTTTGGCCACAGCAGTCTCTTGCAAATACAATTGTCCAACTCCAGCAGCATCCAGGTCTCTCCAGAACTGCCCAAGAAGCTGTGGCTGCCTCATCCCTGAAAGAGTCCAGGGCCATGTTGGATGGGGCTTGGAGCAACCTGGGGTAGTGGAAGGTGTCCCTGCCCAGGGCAGGGCGTGGAACAGGGTGACCTTTAAGATCTATTCCAACTCAAAGCATTCTGGGATCCTGTGATTCCATGATTCCATGATTCTGTTCTGCATCTGTGCACAGCTGTGGGGATGGAGATGTTTTGCCACAGTGCAGCTTCCTGGCGTGGTTCTGTCCTGCTCCTTGCAGCTCATATCCCACCCAACTTAATTTTCAGGAAATAAAAAAAAACTGGAACAAATTCAGATTTACGTTTTTCTTGGGCTTTCACATCCATTTTTGTTCACATTTTTCTACATAATCAAATACATTCCTGCCTTGGTAACCTGGGATGAGCAAGGTTGTCTGGCAGTCAACAGAGCTCTACGTGGAGCTTGGAAAATCAGCCTCTTCCCTTTCACTTATTGTGCAGGATGAAAGTAACTCGTTTAGTGTTTGGCATTTGCCTTGGAGCAGGGAAGGGATGCAGAGCCAGGATCCTGCTCGCACAGACCTTCATCCCCTTTTGTTGAAAGGATGGGCTGCAAGAAAAAACAGCTTCTTGGCTGCAGGAAAAAGCTCATTATTTATGATTTAGCCATTGCCTGACAAGCCACTCCACCTTGAGGGATCTGCATAGACAAAAAGATCGTAGGAGGAGGCCACCAAGAGCCATAAGTCCTGTACTCACCTAAATCACACTGAGCAAGCCTGGAAAATGCAGATCATGCAGCTGACTTGCAGGAGTGGTTCTGTCACTGCTGGGCTGATCTTGCCATCACCGCCCACTGAAAACTCAGGGCTGCCACTGATGAAATGCTGAACTCTTCCCTGAACTTTAAAGGTGGTTTTATTTTGGAAAGAACAGAGAGTAACATCAGTGATCTCTGTCAGAAAATAAGGATCTAAGGGTGCTATTGCTTAGCACATTAATTTTTATGCTGACAGAAACTGGAAATATGGCATAAGACATCTCTTTTTTCAGTAAAAAGAGGACATAGGGCTGGCTATAGGGATGCCAACCTACAGCATAATTAATGTACTGCCAGGAATTATATTCCTTTCTGGAGAACAAGGATTCATTACACTGTGAAAAGATATTTTGTTGACTTTTTTACTATTTTTCTTGGTTAACCTAAAAGAAGGAGAGAAAATAAGAGAAATAGAGGGTGGGAAGAATAATGCTTTGTCTAGGGATTGAGGAGCAAATTGGGAGGTTGGGAATGGCCTGGCCAGTCTTGGCCTTTGATAGTAATTCAGTCTGTGACCTCAGACAAATAATTTATACTGAATTTCTGCTACTGAAAAATAAGAAACTGTCTCCATCAAGCCATCTTGAGTAAGCAGTGTCATGACTGACGGATTTGGGAAGGGCTTTGGAGATGTTGGGGCAGAGAAGGGTGGTTTCCACAGCTGGAGGGGCTGGGAGAGAGGTGTGAGCTCTGCTTTGCCATCAGTGTCACCTCCAGCCTCCCCTTCAGCATGGGACCAAGCATCCTCTGCCCATGTCCATTTTGTAACCCCCAGGGAGCCCTGTGGATCCCACATCCAAGCCAATTCCCGGGTTCATGGCCTGTTTTCAGCAGCACTGTCCATTACTCCAGCTCCAGCCAAGTAAATGGTGCTGGCATGAGATGCTCATTCCCCACTGAGGCTGAGAGAGAGGCATCCTCTATCCCTGCACCTTCAAAGGGCAGCTGCTGCAGTTTGTTCAATCTTAAGCAAGTAATCCATGTATTTTCTTAATTTTTGACTGTGCATCCTTTGGTAAAACAGATGAAAATGCATTTAAAGGACATCCAGAATCCATAAGGATTTTTTTTACCTTACTTTGCTCTAACTTGTATCCACCTTTGGAGGCTTTGGACATAAATTTCCACTAATGATTGCCTGTCTATGGGCTATGGGAGCCATCACTGAGCTCAGCAATCACTACTTTGAGCAGCCTCTCTGTCCTGAGCCCTGGGGTTGGGATGAAGCTGTCCCGTGGCTGTGGCAGCTGCATCCCCATCCCATCTCCACACCTGAAATTGCTCCTTACAAAGAGCTGGACGTGTTATTGCCTGTTTCCTGCTGCTTCTCTGCTCCCTAAAAATGATCTGTGACTCTGAAGGAGGCAGCTGAGATTCCCAGTAGGTGAAACTCAGAAGAACAAATCCAATAAAACGTGAACGAGCAAAATCTGCCTGAAGACAAGAAGAGGAATTAACATTTTTTTTCTTCTTCACAGATTATTGGCAAGAAAGGCAATTAAATAGCCTGATGTAATAGCATCTAATTAACTTGCAAGACTGAAAATTCCTTGTTGTAATGACATACCAATACTTGGTTTTCTGATTACCAAGCACATATTGAAGTATATATATCACACTGAGATTTCCTAATTTGCTATTATTTGCCTGTAAATGGTAATTTATTACCTTAAAATACTGAAAATGAGAAAGGAAGAAGTCTTTTGCTGCTTTTAGCTCTGGATATAATTTTGACCTTAAGAAAGAACAAGACAGATATGAGAGAGTATATTAGATGTTATTATTACCCTAATAAAATAGAGATAAAAATCACAGTGCAGAAAGACTCTGAGACAACTATTAACCATTTGTCATAGAAAGAAAATCAAAATTTAACTTATCAGATAGTCTGGCACTTTAAAGATTCATCATGAAAAATTACTTCTAACAGTGAAGCATTTATGCAATATGTCATTGATGAGCTGTCTGCTTAAATGTTTAAAGAGTTAGGGAAAAGATTGAAAAAATGTCAAAGATACGCTTTTTATTAGTCTGGCAGAGAGCTTCACTGTATTTAAATTTATTTTTAAGAGTGAAACACTGTGGCATTACATTTTTCTGTGCGAAAACAAGCTGAGCTCATTGTTCTACCCCAACGTGAGATGGTTGGTGAGCACAACCAAAGTGAGGATGGAGCTTTTTCCCTGAAAAAATGACACAGCTGTACATCAGACATCACCCCAGAGCCCGGGGAAATTTTGCTGCCTTTGTGGCAATAGAAAGACTTTTTCTCCTAATCCCCTCCTGGATTCGAAGTCACTGGGTTGATTATACTGGAAATGAAGCATATTTTAACAGCTTGATCAGCTGAGACTCATCTCCTCCAATCCTTCGGTGTGGACCTTTCAGGAGGCATAAAAGGGCTCAGTGTGAGCAGAAATGAGCTGTCAAGTGCTGCTCTGGAGGTATCACCCACAACTCATTGGGGGCAGCCGAGAGAGGCTGAGCTCCTCGACGGGCTTTGGCTCAGACGTTCAGGGGGAGGGAATGTTTTGTGTTCGCTCCTCACGGCCGGTCCAAAGAGCCCAGAGAATCTCTATGGCAACCCTTGAGCACCTCACAGCAGCTCTGTGCTCTAACAGATTCCTCTGCCCACAAAACATCCTCACTGATCCCTGTGGTTTGTGCCCACTGTCTGCTCTAACCCACCACCTCTCGATTCAGGCACCAGAGCTCAGCTGGCACTTCCAAACCACAGCCAAATGTGGAGCTGGAGCTCCATGAGGAGCCCAGGCCACTGTGGTTGGCTCTGTGTCTTCATTAGCATCTTAATTAGCAGCATGACACTTGGATGAACCGAAGGAACTGGGGAAATTTATTGTTAAACACCAAGATGTAAATACAGGAGTCAGCATTCCAGAGTCATTCCAGTCCCCCTCCACACTGCTTTGCTGTTTGTTTTAACTAAAAACTACACTAGCAAGGAGATGGTGGTTGTGCATTTGCAGAGGTTGCTTTTTCCCCCCCTTTATTTTCAAGTAAAAATCATAAATTAAATGAAAAGAATAAATGGATCTCAACTCATAGAGGGAGATTATATACAAATAAAATGACCACGGGGGGGGGGGAAATAATTTCCATTTAGTGGTATTTGCTCTTTTTCACTGACTATTTCATGGATAATCCTCCACAGTACTGTTTTAGAATACTTTTATAGTAAATGAAGACCCAGGGTCATGATATATTTTGGTAGGAGCCATCTCCTTTGGTAGGAAGCATCTCCTTTCAGGTCATAACTTTAGTTGTCTTAATTTTGAACTGTCACACTGATTATATTAATGATTTCTTTTTTTTTGGCAACTGAATAGCAGTTGGGGTAACCTTCCCCACTCTCAGGAAATGTGAGAGATATCACGTGTTCCTGGTTTGAAGGGCTTCTGCTACAGTCCTACATATTTTGGATTAAAGAACCTGGCTTCTTGGAGAGGCCTACCTTTGGGTTCCCATGTTGTGACAAGGGATGTGTTTGACTCTGCTGGTCTTTCTGCTTTGTAGTTTTAGTCAGGTCTTCAAATTATTCCTTCCTGTTGAGAATGTGGATCTCATTATCTTCCTGGATGATGGGAGCAGCACAGTCACGAGCGTATTTTTTGCTCCTCAGCGATGCCTGGCAAAGTACACCCTGTGAAATGCCACTTGGTTTCATGTTTCTCAGTTTTTAATTCATTTTCATGTGGCAAAATTTGGCAGAAATAATTGTTGCAAGAGACACCATGGCATGTCAGGAAGGATGGTAAGCCATCCATCTAATTAGGCAGCAATTGGTGCTGGCTGGAGTGGCCATAATGTGAGGAAGCCATGTGGAAGTCAAGGGCAGAAGCTGTTTGACTGCTCATTATTGACTCTGTGTCATGTTTGGCATCAGAAATCATGCAGAAAGGGGATTAATCCAGAGTGCTGGAATCGAGCTGCTCTCATATGTCTGCCCTCAAGATGTGCAAGACAATCGAAAATCCTTTATTTCTGTATCTGTCAACAAAATAGCTCAAGAAAGAAAACTTAATACAGTATTTATATTGTCTTGTAAAGACTCAGAGAATGGTTTGGGTTGGAAGGGATTCATCCCACCCCCAGCCATGGGCAGGGACACCTTCCACTAGCCCAGGTTGCTCCAAGCCCTGTCCAACCTGGCCTTGGACACTTCCAGGGATGGGGCAGCCACAGCTTCTCTGGGCAACCTGTGCCAGGGCCTCCCCACCCTCATGTCAATTTAATAATAAAATTTTATAATTACAGCCACTTGAGGCAATGTAGGAAAGATGGCTGGAGGAGCTTATGGAGTGATTTAAGGCCAAATTCTGATTGCTGGACTTGATGAATTATGCCAACTGATGCATGGAGATCCTGTTGATTACTTTACACAGCCTTAAAAGAAAGAAGACAAATGACCCATGTGGGTAGAATTGGGCTGTAAAAAGGTAAAAAAAATAAATTTCTTTTCCCACTTGCAAAAGTGGGTTGGTTTTATACTTTATTTGCTTTTCTGCAAAGACCTGCAATAATGTAACTGGCTTTCTCATAGAATATTCTGAGCTGGAAAGGATTCACTGGAAGGGTCCAGCTCCTGAAAGAAGCATGCTCATGGATGTTTCTGTCTTCCAGCAGCTGGGCAAGCTCCTGTGTCAGAGCACAATCTCCACTTCGAATAGATGCAACTCAACACCACTAAAGCTTTCAGCAGCCCAACCAGTTTCTCTATTTTTGTATCAAGCTGGCCTTTTTCCAAGCTTTTGCCACCAAACCATTGCTTCTGGAGCCCAGGTGCTTTGTGATGCACTGCTGGAACTTCTCATTTTCCCAGTGTGAAGAAGGTGTGTGAGGATGAGCTCTGCAGCAGGATCAGCTCTGCTCCGTGGTGCTTTGCTCTTTTGCATGTCAAGCATGGTGCCAATTTGCATATTTGGGTACTTGAACTTTACAGATCACTCCTTATGATCAACAAATAAGGTGTCATTTACGTGCTTGTGTTAAGGAAATGAGTTACATTTCTCTTCACAGTGTTCTCAGGATGAAGTCAGATGTTTTGGCACAGTGCAAACTCTCATCCCTGGCTCGTGCTGTTTGCCTGTCACCCAGGCTCTACCTCTGCTTAATTAATGATCCCATAGATGCTATAGGCTTAAAAAACTGGATGTTCGGGTCACTAGCTGAAGGTGATATTTTTCTAAGCTATATTCAATTATTTGGCTTTTTATTTATGTAAAATACCTTGTATTTTAGATTAATATAGTCATATAGCATTAAAAAAGGCAACAGAATTTTTAAGGATCTCATGGCTGCAGACAGTTCCATTTGAGAAATTAGAAGAAAAGTGCTTGTTTCAGTGGTTGCAGAGTTAGTGGTGGAATATATGATATGGTTGTTCCTTAATGGTTATTAATATATGAGGGTAGGGAGGCCCTGGCACAGGTTGCCCAGAGAAGCTGTGGCTGCCCCATCCCTGGAAGTGTCCAAGGCCAGGTTGGATGGGATTTGGAGAAACCTGGGCTAGTGGAAGGTGTCTCTGCTGATGGCAGGGAGGTGGAATGAGATGATCCTTGGTGTCCCTTCCAACCCAAGCCATTCTGGGATTCTGTGATGCCACCACACCATTTGCATTAGCTCATTAAAGCTCCTCCCCTGCAGCACAGACAGGGGCAGGGAGAAGGTCCTGGCCCCTGTAGGGCAGCATTTCACTTCATAAGAATTCCCCAATGCACATCCTTCTCCACATGAGCCTCCTTGATGCCCATATGTCTGTGACAGCACCAGAATCTTCCTTTTCAGCTGTTGCCAGTAGCTTTTATCTATGGCAATATTTTTTTTTTGAGTATGTTTCCAGCAAATGGAGCGATTTTATTTTGTGCAAACCTTGAAAGAAATTAATCTTCCTCATTATCATGGAATCATGGAATGGCTTGGGTTGGAAGGGTTCCCATGTGTTTCATACCATTAAAGCACGTACACCTGACATGGAGCCATTAAAAAATGGGCCCATTTTTCCTTTCTTTTTGGTAGGAAACTTCCCCACACCTCCTGTGTCACCTTGGGCAGGTTACTGAGTATTTCTGCACTTGAGTCTTGAAGGAAAAAATCATGAACTTGTCCTTTTTCCCTTCCTTTGTTCCATTGATGAGATTTTCCGCTCCCGGGGCTGGTAGACACTTTCCACTTGGAATTTGTGTGGCATCCAGGAAGACCAAATTAATTAAGAGCAAATAAGTGGTGTGTCAGCACTACTGTAGTGCAAACAATAACTAATTGTGGGAATGATGTGATGGCATGAAGGAGGAGATTTACAGAGGAGAGAGGAGGGTCTAAAACTGGATCTCTGAGTAAATTCCATATTTTGGAGATGTCTTTTGTCCTGGAACCTGCTCAAAAAAAAGTTACCAGAGAGATAAAATTCCGTGACATCTCTATACTTTGATTTTTCTTCATTTCTTTATGTTCATGAGCTGAGCTTTTTTCATTTGGTGGGGCTAGGGATGGGAGATGTGGCACTTTTTTTTCCCTGAAATTGCTGGGGGTTAGCATTCCATAATTATTTTTGTCATAAAGATGAATCCCATCCTAAAAAAGTTGGAAGCTAACAGCACCTCAGCTTTGATATATGAATATTACCACTTCGAATGTTGGAATGGTTTATGGTTTTATGACTATGAGACATTTCTTAGCCTCTGATTCAGAAACACATTTCCTACACATTTTAAAGCAACTTTTGGTCTTGGACTTTTTTTTCTCTATTCTTTTTTTTTTTTGGCTCATCTTATATTTCAAAGTGAATTTAAGAGATTGTAGGATTTTAGAGATATTCATCACAAAATGAGTAGTCAGTTTTAGCCACCTCTAGCTTAATATCCTGCAGAGTCAAGGAAGGGCTGCATTGCATTAATTCCCACAAATTCCAGCTCAGAAATCATGGAGCAGCTGCAATGTGAAATAGTTAATGTGTGTTAGGAGTTTTTTTAAATCTACCCTCCTTGCTGTACAAAGATCATGCAAATGCCGTGTTTGAGAGAAGATATTCACAGAACTGTAGTAGTTTCTGAAATGGAAATAGTACTGTTTTATTTGGAACGTGTTTCTGCTCTCACCCCCAGCCTCCCAAAGCGCTGGTGGCTCTGCACATTGCAATGAGCTGGTTAAAACACGCTGGGAAAAAAAAGCAGGAAAATGGAAGACTGCCCTCTAACGTCAACAAAACCAAGCAAAGGGGACTGGAAAGGCAACACAAGGAGGGGAGGGGGGTTTAGGATTGGCTGCAACTGCTCTGGATAAACAGCATTTTTAGTAGAAAAGTAGAGGAACATTTGAAAATGTGGGTATTTCAAAAGCATCAAGTGCAGCTGAGATGGCAGGACCCAGAAAAAGCCAAATCAGAGCCTCAAATGCTGTTTGTTTTGCAAATCCTCCCCCAGATGAGGCTCCAGCCATTTCCTCACTGCCTTTCACAGGATGCAGATTTGGTGTGATTGAGTCTGTGAGGGGAGCGCTCGTGGGCAAGTGGGTTTATTTTAGCAGCAAAATCAGCTGGCACTGGGTGGCACAGAATAACCTGGAGCTGCTCTGCAGCATCAGTGGGGCAGTGAAGAGCTCAGAAAAGAGGGCCCCTGGTTTTCTGGTGTTGAATACACAAAGAAACCCACGAGATGATGCAAAGCCTTGAGGAATGTGGCAGTGAAAACATCTCAGCAACAGCGTAACCTCACATTTGTGGGACAGGAGTTGTCATTTAGGGGACAGGAGCTGTCACTCAGACTAACCAGGGTCCAGCAGAAGGTTTCTTTAGGACCAGGCTGGAGGGGGCTCTGAGGAACCTTCTAGTGGAAGGTGTCCCTGTCCATGGCAAGGGTTTGGAACCAGATGGTCTTTAAAGTCCCTTCCAACCCCAACCAGTCTATGGTTCTGTGAGTCTGATTTTAGGGCAGTAAAGTTACACCATCCCATTGCTGTCAGCTCCTCCAGCTGCCTCTGTTCTTACAGAAGATACTTCAGGAGGCAAAAAAAAGAAAAAAAAAAAAAGTACCATCAGCAAGAAAAACTTCAAGTATTAATTTGTGGTTGTCTGAAAAGCTGAGCAGGGGGGTTGGACCTGATGATCCACTGTGATCCCTTCCAACCTTACCCGTTTCTGTTCTCCATGGAAAGGCAGACTCTAAATATAAAATATTTCATGATATGATAGCAGTTGTCAAAACACACAGATTATAAAATAAACATGTAGTGGATCTGTTACCGCATTTTATTGCAACAAATGTACTATAAAAACGCTGAAGATACCCCAAAGAAATGAAAAATCAACAGTTGCATTATGAATCAAAGATTATCGAACACAGGGCATGAGTTGGGTGTGAGGTCTTGCTCTACTTATACACACACATTTTTCCTGCCCTTCTGTGATTTCTACACCACCATATTTTTGGAGTTGGTTTTCCATTGCTGACCAGGAGCAGATTTCTGGGTTGTTTATGGTATTTCTGATTTCACACACTGGTTTCCCACCCACTGCTGCTTATCCACAGAGAAGGGTTTGGGGAATAAACATGAAACGTGTTTCCACAAACCCTCCAGAGTGCAATGCTTAATTTTATGATCATTCAGCCAGCTCATAGGAATATACACAGGGGAAGAACACCAAGGTGGATGTAAATTCAGACATGATTGAAACATCAATCACTTGCTCACTGAGAAATATTTACAGTGGGTTTTTAACTTGACAAAGGAATAATGAAACATGCATCCTAGGGGGTTTTATGGGCAAATTTTAGTCCAAACATTTACAATTTATGCAGGAATTGTTTGCTCATCAAGTATTGAAAAAGGCCCGGAATGAAACAAAACCCCAGAGGGGCTTGAAAATGGTCTGGCCAGAAACATTCTCCAAACAGTTTTCCATTGGAAAATGCCAGATCATGAAAAATGAAGCGATCCGTGGAAATCAATCAATCCTGACAAGTCACAGCAGGGAAGATTTCCTGCCAGCTGCCAAACTCCCTGCTCCTCTCTCTTTTAAGTGTCAGATCAATGATGTTCACCCACCTGAGCACCTGGACAGGTGGTTGGGAGCTGCCACATCCCATGTCCTGTGTCTCTCCAACCCTGGAAGCCACGAGGAGCTTCAGAGCCATTGCAGTCAAGTGTCACTTCGACCTTTCTGTGAAGCTGAATGACAGATTTCCTCTTTTGAAGTGACATATGCAGGTGTGTTTGGTTTTTCCCATTTATTAATGGGTATTTTTAATGTCAGGAATCCTTGCACTGGGGTTTCTGATCTCCTGTGCAAGAAAGGAGAAGAAAATCCAAGCTGAAAACTGTGGCATAACCTTAAGAAAAGATCTCCCGGATTCACAAAGCATTTGGACTCTAAAAGACCAATCTGGCTCTAAAGATCAGCACATTTCTTGAAGTCAATAAGTGTTTATTCCTTGTTTTTCAGTGGTTCTCAGATAATCCAAAGCAAGCTGAGCCCTCCTGGTGCTAAAAAGAGAGAGAAGTGCCAGCCTTGGAGAGCTGCCACATGGATTGGCCATTCCCAAACTGCAGTGCAGGTACTCAGGGTGGGTCAGGAGGCTTTCCTAAACCTCATTATATCCTCCATGGAGGGATTAGCCCTGCAGCTCCTGCACCTGCACTAATTTAGGGGCAATGGGGGGGATACAACAGTTGGGATGCACAGTTAATGGCCCTGCTGGCTCTGCACCCAAGATGCCGGAGGTGTTTCTGGAATATAATAAGTACTTTATTTTTTTTTTTTCATTTTAGCTATAGCATGGTGTGTTTCCCAGACATGAAGGAGGTGTTCCAACGCTTCTTGGCATCAGTTTTGGGTACATATGTGTAGGCTTAAGATGCCCGTTAGCAGATGGAGCTGGTGCAGATGGCACGGCTGTCACATATGGGGAGGAGTGTTTGAGTCCTTGGAGTAGGAGTGTGATGTTATTCTCAATCAGAGGGGTCAGAATAGCTTTCACTTGTCACTCAGGATTCTTGGTACCTGTTATTTCAGGCTGGAAAACTCCGTAAATATCACGTCAGGGCTCATTGCTGGAAGCTGGAGAGGGATGGGATTGTGAGAGGCGTTTCCAGCTAAGGCAGCCTGTGTTCTGTAAGTTATTCCTGATAAACGCTGACTAATTCTTATCTTTTTTTTTAATAAATTCCATGAGGAGAGATGCAGCTCCCCTCCACACAGCTATAGGCTGGTTTAAATTAAGATTCAGGAGAGTGATGGGAACATGCCATTACTGAGTGTGTGGGGAGAGCGAGGAAATACTGCCGTGCTCTCGCTTCCCAGAAGCAATTTCTAACCTCTCTTTCCAAACACAAAACCCACTACTGGGCAGAAACCAATATTAAATCTGTCATGTTTTTATTTCTTTCTAACATCTCTGTTTGAAATCTAAACTAACTTGCAGAGAAAAGCAAGGAGCCCTCTAACACAGCAGAAACAACAAAAGGCAATAAAACATCTCTGTGCTCTCCTGACATTCCATAACCTGTTAAAAGCAGAGTATTCCACGGCAGTGACTGAAGGGTTTTATGTCTTGTATGGATTTTCTTCGAATTTAAATGAAGGAAACCAAACAACAAGGAAGATTCTTCCACTTTAATAGCTGAAAGAGCTGGAAAACAAGTGGGATAACTTTTATCTTTTCCTAATGAAAACACTGCCACCAGCTGGTTAATAAATGGTTTTGACTAGAGCTTTACATAGAAAGAATTATATTGAATTTTTAAACTCGATGTGATATTTTAGGTCAATGTGTTTTCAGAATAGAAAGTAATTAATTATCTATATGCTCCATTAGTCAAATAAAAGTACATGATAATAAAGCGATTAATGTTTTTTACCTTAAGTAAATAAATAAACAAGAGTGGCCACTACATGAGGTACATTTAACATTTTCCACCTTCATGGACTGGTGTGACCATCTCAGACTCCACCACGGCTCCAGGTTTCATAACAGACTATTTTTAAATTATTAGTGAAATTATTTGAATTGAGGCCACTTGAAATCTCTTAAAATGAATTTGCTTTTTCAGATTCATGTGTTTTTTACTGATGTCCAGCATTTTGTTGAGTCACTTCTCATTGGAGCTGCCATAAACCCTGACAGCTCTGTGCTATGATGGCAGCACATGGTACAGTCGTGGGTCTTGCTGCCAAGACTTTTAGGTGGTGCCACAAAAGCCATCAACTCTTGACTCCTGATTTTGCTCAAACATCAGCAGTGGCTTCGTTCAGCAGCACTGACATTTCAATTGCCACGTTCTTACTCCCACATTTGAGACAATTCACATGTTCAAAATGATCATTTCAGGTTTTCTGCAGAAAAATGCAGTTCAGCTTTTTAAAGTTGCCATAACAATCACAGGGAAGAGAAATCTTGTAAGTGGAGATTGAGGCTTGGAGGAGTAATTCTGTGCTGAGGAGGGATTCCCAATTGATCTTGTGTTGGAGACAAAGTGGATATATTGGATATATTGCAGTTCCAGACATTGCCAGGCCAGCAGTAGATGTGTTTCGTACTGGAGAACAACATTTTCCTTGCAAGTGATGATCTCCTTTGGCCTCAGACTCAGGTAGTGACTTTTTGTGTTCGTGGTTTGTTTGTTTGTTTGTTTTGTTTAGGTTTTATGGGATTTTTTTTAAATCTCTTTCAGCAAGTTGAAGCCATGAGGAATTTCGGGGCCCCAAACTTTGACCCGATGAGAATATTTGTTACCCACCAAACCTGAGTTATCACAGGATCATTTAGGCTGGAAAAGACCTACAGGATCATCAAACCCACCCTGTGCCTGATCCTCACCTTGTCCCCCAGCCCAGAGCACTGAGGGCCACATCCAGTCCTTCCTGGGACACCTCCAGGGGTGGGGACTCCACCACCTCCCTGGGCAGCCCCTTCCAATGCCTGACCACCCTTTCCATGAAGAAATTCCTTATGATGCACAACCTGACCCTCCCCTGGCCCAGCTTGAGGCCGTTTCCTCTCCTCCTGTCCCTTATTCCCTGGGAGCAGAGCCTCCAAAGTTCCAAATTCCCAGCTGCTTCCAGTCAGTTTTCTTACATTTCTTACACTTCTCACTTTATTAGCACTAAGTCCCAATGATTTTTTTTTTTAATTTGTAGCAGAAGCCATAAATTTTTCATTTTAAAATTAAGAAGAAAAATGTCACTTGCTATACATGGCAGCATTTGAACTGAGCTATAAAATAATAATATAACAATAATACAATAGTATAGCCACATAACCCTCTCTGATGTGCAACAGAAGCACCACTGGAAGCTGTATGGGGTGGATGGGATCTGCAGGTTACACAATATTTCTCCTCCCAGGTGCTTTAGCCAAGAAGGAGGACCCCCAATCCAGCACAGCCTCCTGCAGAGAGGTTGTTCCAGGCACAAGGCTCCTGCCACTGAGGGAAAACTCTCCACTTTAATGGAATTTTTCCTACTTCTTTCAGGACTTTGAAAAATACAGTGGGAAAATATCAACAGGCCCATGGGATGTACGAGTACTTGTATCATTCCTATTTAAAAGCTGATTTTTCCACCTTAAATTAAACGAACCCTTTAATTTCCTCCTGGGTTCTTAGCACTGTCACACAGCATCACCTTAACCATAATTAAGGCTGAATTAATATTCCCACTGAAGCCAGCCTGAAGTCCTCACATCCCACATTTAAACAGTGGATTCTTCCTCCAGCTTTAGCACAGGGAATATTTAAAGGAGCAGTTGGGTTTTCTTTTAAAATATTCAAAGAAATATTTACTATTTTGCTCAAGGTTTTGTTCTGGGCTTGTTGCTGGTTGTGTTGTAGGATACCCATCAGGGATCTGCAGAGGATTGTTGGAGGGCACCCAGGAATTCCTGCTTGTTGAACTCCCCTTTCCCACTCATATCAGCATGTTCCTCTCACACTGTGGGGAGCCTGTTGAAGCTGCTCTGTTACCTTCACAAATGAAACAAAAATTCAATTACTGGAAAGATCAGCATCCATTGCTTTGGTGCAGCCAACCAGTGGAAGAGGTTTTATTGATTTCTTCAGAATGTCAATATCACAGTAGAAACATTGCAAGAGAAACAACCTTTTCTTTTCTCTTAACATGCATACAAGCATAGAAAAATTGAAAATAAACCCTCAGACCTCCTGTTTTGAAACAGAACTTTCAGCAGTGTGTACTCAGAACATAGAGGTGATGCCAATCCTCAGATACCCCTGGAGATGAATTAAAGCTTTCCATCCATGGATGAAAGTTCACCTGTTGATGAAATCTGTCTAATATTTGAAGTCAAAGATCCAGAACACCTGGAGTAATACTTTAAAGGTTCAGATGGGATATTGGGAGGAAATACTTCTCTGTGAGGGTGGTGAGGTCCTGGCACAGGTTGCCCAGAGAAGCTGTGGCTGCCCCTGGATCCCTGGAGGTGTCCAAGACCAGGTTGGACGGGGCTTGGAGCAACCTGGGCTAGTGGAAGGTGTCCCTGCCCATGGCAGGGGGTGAAATGGGATGGTCTTTAATGTCCTTTCCAACCCAATCCATGTGATGATTCTATGATATGTTGATCTTAAAATCTCTTAAGAGTCCCTTTATTAATAATTAAATTGTGATTACTTGTTACCCCTCAAGGATAAAATCTTAATGAGGAGCAAAGCAGATCTCTGACTGTGATACCAAAAACCAAGTTGGCAATTACAGATCTTGATTTCTAACAGGGTTGAGGTTTGTTCTTAACATATGAGATGGGCATGATTGTCTTGAGAGCTCATTAGGCCTAAACTAATACCCCTTGCCATCAGCAGAAAGCTGAGTTGGCTGAGGACTGGGTCAGGTCTTCATCCATGTAAGTCCCTCCGCTGAACTCTTTAAAGATATTTTCTTTACTTAAAAGTAATTCCAAGTTTGCATAAAAAATATTTACTTCTTGTACTCCTAGGCTGTGATCTTTATATTCTATTTGTATGTATTCTTTATTTTAGGTAAAATCTTCCATTAGTAAAGGTAAGAACCAAGACAATAAAGCAATTTAAAACTCAGAACTTTTAAAGCTAATTAGATTATTGTGTGGAATTCTACATACTGCATTTTTTTCCTGCATGGGCTACAGGTTTCTGCCAAGTTTTACTCTTGCCTTAATACTACCAAGACCTAAATGAATTTATGTTATTGCTTTTAAAGGTGATAAAACTTTAAATGACTCAAAGTCTTCCACAAGCCCTGTGGTTTCCAACCATAGGAAACCTGGGAGCTCCTTGTGAGGTATTATTCTCCCTAAAAAGAGCATATGCTGCAACCTTCCGTGATGTGAGACCAAATTAATTGCTTCTGTTGTTCCCTGGAAACAAACATTTCTCTAATGATCCAATATCTCATTAGGCAGCACGAAATTACTGGTTTTGCTGAAGAGTGGTTTGCCCAGTGCTCCTCAGCACCTGATTTGTCGTGAACTGACTGTAGGTATGGTGCCTTAAAACATCAGAAAATCAAAATTATTTTTCTGTGCACCTTCCACACTCTTAAGTCTCTCCTTCATATCCACTGAAATGGCTGAGTGGGATATCACTGTTCAGCAATAACAAACAGATTCAAGTCCATCAGCTGCAAAAGGTTTCCTCTGGGATGGAATTCAGGACATAAAACATTTTACAGCACCAGTGCAGATTATGTCATGTTCTCCCAATAGTCCAATTAATTTCAATAGACCTCTTGAAAAATAAGGTAGTGCCAGTGGAGAGAAGAGGGGAGTCATCGCTACGAATTCGCAGAATCACAGAATGTGCTGAGTTGGAAGGGACCCACAAGGATCATCAAGTCCAACCCTCAGCCCTGCACAGGACCATCCCCAAGAGTCACACCAGGTGCCTGAGAGCATCATCCAAACACTCCTTGAGCTCTGGCAGCCTTGGTGCTGTGCCCACTGCCCTGGGGAGCCTGTTCAGTGCCCAAACACCCTCTAGGGGAGGAACCTTTTTTCAATATCCAACCTAATCCTCCTCTGACACAACTTCACCCTTGCAGGGTGAGTGCAAGAGTTAAATCCCGTTAAACTCCCGTATGGAAACTCTCCTCTGGGAGGAGAAATTTCTCTCTTCACTGTACTGTAATCCTGCCTTAGAGGGGAGGATTAGAGGAGGATTAAGCTACAGTGAACCAAGGTCACTCTATTCCCCAGTGACAGAGTTCACACAGAGATTTAGTACAATTTGGAAGGCACCCGTTGACTTCCCGCAGCCTCGTGGGTTTATTCCATCCTCCTGAGCCTGCCTGCATAGACTCCACCTGGGAGTTTGAGAAACATGGCTTTGGGGGATGATCCTTAAACTTTCTGATCTCTAAGGGCATTGCTCTTGGGATGGCCACAGGAGAGGCAGGATCTCAGCTGGCTGCAGGCAGCTCTTTCCCTGCTCTGCTGGTAACCAGAGGGAGGATGGAGCTGTAGGTGCAAACACAGACATCTGGGGGGAAAGGAATGGCAGTTTCACTGAAAACCTCTGTTTTACTGATTTCACCCTTTGATTCCTTTTTTTTCCTATTGTTGGGGTCTATTTTAAGTAGGCTTAGGGGGGACCTTCTCGCCCCCTGCACCCCCCTGACAGGAGGGGGGCCCGGGGGGGGGGGGTCGGGCTTTGCT
>NW_016690205.1:4963973-4975023 GCF_001604755.1 Lepidothrix coronata
TCTTAAACATCTCTGTTGTGGCAGTCACAATCCTGGCTGTTATTTCATATCCTCTCTCCTCCAGTAAGTCTTGAAGTATCACTGCATGGAAAGCTACTGCCCACCTGAATTTCACCTTTCTGAATGTTTCCCATTTCCTCCCTTTCCTACAGTAATCTTCAGTTCTGGTTGGTTGAATTCTTTTATATTTTGTAACTTTAAAATTTTTACATCCAAGTCATAAATGAAAATACCGAAGAAAATTAGGTAAAGAAGAGATTCCTGAGGATGCACATTGAATATTTCCAAGTGTAAAAGAAGAACCACAGCATACTTAGGGCTGGAAGGGATCTCTGGAGTTCCTCTAGTCCAACCCCATTGATGAGTTATTTTCTCAGGGTAGAAAATGCCACTTTTTTCCAACAAAACCCCAAATAATTGGAGTCCTGCCATTACTGCCAAAGATCCTGTAGAGCTGGAGTTATTCACTATTCACTCAGTGAGTTCTTTATATGAATGTTGTAGTTCCACATCACCAATGCTCCTCTGCTTGCTGAGTTCCTGTCGCCTTCATGAATGTTTGAGAATCCATGGAAATGGTGCTGTGCTGATCTCAGCACTCAGACCCGTCTGTCTGTGCAGGGAATTCCATAAATAGCACATTTTGGGTGAGCAGCTCCAGTGCAGCCCAAGACAAGAGGCTGACACAGACTTTTCCAGCTGGATTGGAATTGATTGGTGGTAGCAGCTCCAGGCTTTCCAGCTCATGCAGAAGCAGCACAAACATGATCATTGTGTGGATGGTCAGCCTGGGGTGAAATGAGTCCAACCTTCATTGTTCACCCTTCAATCCCAGACTTTCTACAATCCAACACATTTCCTTATGGATGGACACAACACTTTTGTTTGGTTGGTTTGTTAACCCCCTCAAGAGCTTATTACAAAGTTCAGCAAATGACACTGGAGGATAAACCATTTCACTTCCAAATAAGAGTCCAAAGGAGGACAACCAAGATGGGGAAGGGCCTTGATTTGAAGTGTGAGGACACTGAGGGCACTTGGTGTGTTCAGCTGGAGAAGAGGAGACTGAGGGGAGACCTCATTGCAGATACAACTTCCTTGGGAGGGGCAGAGGAGGGGCAGGCACTGATCTCTGCTCTGTGGGGACCAGGGACAGGACCCCAGGGAATGGCCTCAAGTTGTGTCAGGGCAGGTTTAGGTTGGATATCAGAGAAAGGTTCTTCCCCCAGAGGGTGGTTGGGCACTGAACTGGCTCCCCAGGGCAGTGGGCACAGCACCAAGGCTGCCAGAGCTCAAGGAGTGTTTGGATGATGCTCTCAGGCACAGGGTGTGACTCTTGGGGATGGTCCTGTGCAGGGCTAAGGGTTGGACTTGATGATCCTTGTGGGTCCCTTCCAACTCAGTGATTGTGTCCCTTCTGTGATTCTGTAACTCTGTGCTGCTTCAAAACATCAAGACATGAACCGTCATTAGCTTTGTTTTTGTTGTCTTCTCTCTCTCTTTTTTAAAGCTTTTGCACGTAAAGCAGCCAGAATCACTCCCATATTTTGAGGCAGGTGACATTTCTCTATCAGATGTTCTAGTCATTGATGACTCCAGTAATGCTCTAATTATGTGTAGTGAGTTGTCTCTAAGTGCTGTATGAAAACACTCCCTGCATCATTACCCACCTTGTTGTTTACTAAATGTCTTTTATAATCCTACAGGGGCCCAAATGAAGGTTGTGTCAGTGATTGCAATCGGAATTTCTATTTTTAGGGACTTATAATTCAACCATTTATTTTCACTTCAGGCTGAAATTTGCCATACTGATTCTCAGCTGAGACTAAACTTAACTACTAAATTTAACAGAAAAGTTCAGTGTGGCTTATAGAGCTCAAGTGTGACTTTTTTAACATTAAGGGAGGCAACATTTTCCAATATCTTTTCTTTTTAGCAGACTAGAAGACTTGAAGGAAAGATCTTAAATCCTGAGGTGCAGATTTTAGTCTAGATCATAGAAAGATAGAATGGTTTGGGTTGGAAAGGACCATTAAAGGCCATCTAGTTCAATCTCCCTGCAATGAGCAGGAACATCTTCAACTAGACTAGGTTTCTGGTCTTCTACATGTATGGACAAGAGAAGGGGTGTGGACATCATCTATCTGGACTTTTGGAAGGTGTTTGACATGGTCCATGGTGGGGTTTTTTGCCACAAATCTGAAATTCCCACTAATATTTACAAATTATTCCAATACACTCATTTTGAGGGGAATAACACAATGTTGCTTTGGGTCCTCAGGAATTATTTCATTTGTGGTAAGTGTTGCTGGGCTTTTTGCAAAGTGATTGCAATTGAAAGCCTTTAATTACTCATAATGAGGTTTACTTTTGTTGCCTCCCATGAAG
The DNA here is from genome assembly GCF_001604755.1 of Lepidothrix coronata. Classification (NCBI taxonomy): domain Eukaryota; kingdom Metazoa; phylum Chordata; class Aves; order Passeriformes; family Pipridae; genus Lepidothrix; species Lepidothrix coronata. The sequence goes on from NW_016690205.1 coordinate 4,966,362, forward strand.
GTATAAAAGAAAGAATAGGGAATTTCTAGAATAGTGTGTCATTTTCACACTGTGCACAGATCACAAGCTTAACTATGAGCCACAATTACTTTTAAAAAAATGAATGTATTAAACATTCTGTATCTTAAATTCTAACCAGAACTTTCAGTCATAGCCCTCAAATTTAAGCACTGCCCTTCTCATCCTCCCCTCCCCCCTGAATTATGCAGGTTTAGTTTTCTCCAGTGACTTGAGTAATAACATGGTAGTACATTTTACAACAAACCTTCTATTATCTCTTTGTTTGTTTCAAAATAGATTTATAAAAATGTTTTTCTGAGTGTTTCCAATTACAAGAGAAATCTGTACATTGTGTGGGTGCCTCACATAATTCACCCAATAATCTCAGCAGTCAATTAAATTTTAAATGTTTCTCCATTAAATACTTATTTTACCACAGTAAATAATTTAATGTGTTTTCATTTAAAAGTGTCTCACATCACAAAGTTTTCAATCTTTTTTTTTTTTTTTTTTTTTTAATAAAGTCACACCATCCTACTTCTTGAAACTGAAATAAAAGAACTTCTGCTGAAGGATTTTTTGGCTGGTGCATTTGCTGCTGTAACTCTGCACATGCATTTGCATTTGCCATCTGAGTAATATGGAAAAATAGAAGGAAAATAAATTTAAAAGCAACCCCACAAACCTGAGATCAATAGATAGAACTGAAATGCACTGACATTTTAACAAAACCCTGAATCAATTCCTATCCTGAGTTCCTATCGAAAATGTGTATCTACTTATTGTCACAATTGGTAACAACCAATATAATTCAAATCATGGAATTCCTCTGATAGACTTGGATAATTATCCAGACCCATCTCCTTCGGTGACGAATCTTTCTATGCTTGTTCTTACCAAATAATGCCCTTAACTTTCTGCTGACTTTGTAAAAGAGAACTTCGTTGTAACATAAATATAATTTAAAAATCACTGATCTCTGGGAGTTTCCTTTTATAAAAAGACTGAAAGTTGAGGTTTCTGCAACCAGAAATCTGCCAGGTGACTTTGGTGACAAAGTGGGAATGGATGAGAAAAATATTTAGGGAAGAGTGGGAAGGATATTTTTATCATAGGATTCTATGATGACTATAAAATATGAAATTTTAGAGTGAAAAGACAGTACTGCATATCTGGTATCATGGACAGTATTTCTTTAGCAACTGAATAAGTTGGTCTTAAATAAATGATGCATGTTTGGGTGTGTCTACAACAGGATGGGGCAACGCCAGCGCAGATTGTCCTTGTCTGGAGCAGATCAGAGAATCCCAAAATGGTTTGGATGGGAAGGGACATTAAATATCATCCAGTTCTGATGATGCCATGGCAGGGACACCTTCCACTAGCCCAGGTTGCTCCAAGCCCCGTCCAACCTGGCCTTGGACACTTCCAGGGATGGGGCAGCCACAGCTTCTCTGGGCAACCTGTGCCAGGGCCTCACCACCCTCACGGAATTCCTCCCCAACACCCAATCCAAACCTACCCTCTTTCAGCTGTTCAGGATAACCAATTTTATCACCACCACCTTTGCCGGTTGCATGACTCCAGGACAAATACAAATATTTCTCTCTCCTTTTTCCTCTTTTGTGCATCTGATCTAGAGCACTGGAAACCTGGACAATGCAGGACTGCAAAAATTCTAACACACATCCCTCTAATTTGCTTGGAATTGATTGTGGCACATGGAACAGGACCCTGCCCATTAAGATGCCGCTAAATATCCATAGGCCCTGGCCAACACAAAACTTACAAGTCAGGGTGGGAAAGGTCAACACCAAAGAGTTACTGGTGCTGATTGTTAACAGACTTTTGCAGTTAAGTAAAACGGACTAGAAAATATTTTGCAGTCAAATATGTGCTGGGAATTAATTTCATACATTTATCTCATTGATTCCATAGCATGAGTTATATTTTCTGAACATCATTCTTGGGTATAAAGTCCTTATCCCTCCATCATTGTCCTCTCATCCCCTTTTTTGTCACAGGCCTCACTGGCCTGGATTATCATAAACTCTTTGGAGCTGGGATAAGTGTTTGGACAGCATCCAGCATGGTGGGACTGCTCTGGATTGGAGCATTGTCACTGTGAAAACAATACTCCATAGCAATCATGTGCAACACATGGAAAATTATGATAAGAATGTCTTTAAAGCCCTTTAATGAGACAGGATTAGGAATAAACTGTTGTCCTGCAGAAAACGTTATCGAAACTTCATGGGTATTGGAGCAACTTAAAGGAAATTGCTTATTTCTAATTAGCTTGTATTAATTGAAAGCTTTTCATAAGCTAGTGCTACATTAAAGGAAAATCTTTATGTTGCCATTCATAGCCGTTTTCCTTAGGCTTTCTCCTATGGAATAACTGCAGAGGTTTAGAAAGCATCATTTCGAAACACTTACTTTAAAAATATTTGGACTTAAAAATAAAACAATGTTCCCTGTAGATAAAGCAGAGGAACTGATGAAAGGACGTTTCTGGACAATGTCCCACTCTGTCAGCAGAAGGGTGTTTGGGGAGAGGATTATATCCCTGTCTAACCCAAAAAAACACTGCTGGACAGAACTTTGGAATTTCAGGCTTGATGATGTGCATCAAGCAGCAGATTATTCTCTTACACCTTCTACACTTAGTAAACACTTTGCAGTACTCCAAGTGGAGGAACACAAAGACATCAGCAATATTTTTGAAAAAAACCTTCATTTATTTATATTTTTCTTCAGATTTTATTGGTGTTGGCCAAAGAACCACTTTGGAAATGAACAGGTTGTCTGACTGGATCATATCCTCTTGTGTTTGCTTGCCCTTTGGTATCTTTTTAAAACTAGAGACCCTGGCACTGTGGTTGAAGATTCCAAGGTTAATTTTCACTTGGTTGGTGGACATCAGAATTTCAGTTCACCCAGGGATACTCTTGGAGTGAAGACCGTGGCTGGGATATTTTTCCAATATATTTTTCCATTATATTTCCTGCTTTTCTCACTGCTTTGGCTGTGGGGGGGAGTTCTGCACAAATGGGAAAGCTCATTTTATTCTCCTCTCACACAACTAAAAATGACCTTGCATGGTGGAAAATGCAGCTGAGGAGTGAAAAAGGGGCAGACTGAGGAAGCAGCTTGTGACAGATGATGCTTCTGTAAAGACTGAAACAAATTGAGGTTTGAGGTTGCTCAGAGAGTACAGCTGATGAGTAAACACTGCTAATAAGTAAAGTAAATAAGTATTTGGCTGTATGGGAGTAAATAAGCTTTACAGGATAATCCCAGACAAGGTTTTAATAGTTTCTGTGTGCAGTTTAGTATGCAAGAGGGAAACAGGAGAGAGCTGATCTAAACACAGCTCCTGATTCACACCACTGTGTCCTCACAGCTCCCAGGCATCTCCACCCTCGATGGAAGCTCTGCACAGACTATCCTCTGTAGTGACAAGGTGTTTTCTCCAGGCATTTCTCTGCATTTCTCCTGTGTCCTGGTTGGAATACCTGCCCAGGCTTCCCCCAGGTGTCACAGTGGCACAGGATAGGCAGAGATGTCCATGTCCCTGTCTCTGTGCTGTGTCAGGGGCACATAAAACAATCTGATGAAAACCTGGTGTCACTTGTCCTGAGAATTCACTTCTTGGCCATGAACCTCCCTGTTTTGGTGGAGAGATGAACTGATGGCACAGGAGGAGGCTGTGCCCTTCCTGTGGGTTAAGCCAACAGAGCAGGGCAGTAAATCTGTCCCAGTGTATGAGAAATGTGTATTAACTGCTTGATTTCAGCATCTCTGAACTCCAACTCTGCATTGCACCATGTCCATGACTGAGATCTGAGCAAGAGGGGTGGCATCCTGTGCTGGCAGGGGTTTGTCCCCTCCACCCTCCTGCAGAGGTCCTGAGGAGCAGGACCTGAGGAGCTCCAGCCCAAGGCAGCTCCTTCCTTACATCAGTCACCTTGCTGTTTCTCTTTCCCAGCAGTGCCAAGTTGCCTCTATCACATCCGGAGTGCCAGAACAGATTTTGGGAAGTTTTCCATCTCTCTAATTAATTAAAAACAACTTCTGCAACACTGGTGTTGGGCTTGGGTTTGTTCATGATAAAAGCCAACCATTGTCTCTTGAGTGCTAAAATGGAAAGTGTAGGTGTTCAAATGAGCTTATCATGGAATGGTTTGGGTGGGAAGGGACCTTAAAGATCATCCAGTTCCACCCTCTGCCATGGGCAGGGACACCTTCCACTAGCCCAGGTTGCTCCAAGCCCTGTCCAACCTGGCCCTGGACACTTCCAGGGATGGGGAAGCCACAGCTTCTCTGGGCAACCTGTGCCAGGGCCTCACCACCCTCACAGTGAATTTATTCCTTACATCTAACCTAAATCTATCCTCTTTTAATTTAAAACCAATCCCCCCTATCCTGTCACAACAGTTTGGTAACCAAGGCCACACAGTGTTCTTAGACCAAGGAGACAACCTTGGCTGGGCTTCCTGAAGAATCCCTTACCTTGATGAGAAGAACATTTGGTTTGGTGGAATAAAGTACTCTACACAAAAATCAAGCAAAACAAAAATGGATCCCACAATAAACGAGAGGAAATAGGACACAAAAGTGAAGTTGTGAGTGCACAAAACAGGTCTCTTCCAGTTGTTTTCAAAATGCTCTAAATATAAATACAGAAGCACCACAGGGCACCTCCAAACCAAATAAAACCTCACAGAGGGTGTTAAATTAAAAGCAAACATGAGCTATAAGCCCTTTAGCTGAGCATGGAGAAGTGGAAGCTCCTGCTCTGGACTGCAGCCAACAGGCACGAGGGGTGATGGTCCATGTGCTGTCCATGGAATTGCAGAACACACCATGGAGAGCCAGTGGGTCACTGCTGCATAAACTTTCATGCATCCATTTCATGTGCTTTCCTTCCTGTGCCTGCCATCACACAGAGCCCATCAAATGATGAAAACTGTGGATTTAGGATTTTGCTGGTTTGGGTTTAGTGTTTTGGGGTTTTTTAATTTTGTTTTTGCTTACATATAAAGTAATTGTAATAGTCCTTAAAAGCTGGTTTTCTCCTCTTTAGCCACCTGCTGTAACAAGCATGTTTCAAATGTAGTATTTTCTTTAAGAATAGCAACCTCAGTGCTCGGGAGGTTTTGGCTGTGCAGCTGGAGTGCTGAATTCCTGCTCCTGTGAACCTTCCATGGTTATAAGATTTTATTTAATGTTTGTTCAGACAACCAGAATAGAATGATCAGCTCCAAACTTAGTGGGTTTTTCTTCATTATTCTGTACATAAGGGAAAAAAAAAAACCACAATCAAGAGACCAGAATTGAACTTTTTGGGGAAAAACTTCTCGGCAGAGACTTCCTACTGTCTCACTCCAGTGGCAGTGTCGTGATTGATAATGAATAAGTTATAAATTCCATAAATACTCAAATTTTTATACAGCACAGTCATATTACAAGCAAAAGGAATGATTTATTTCTATTCCTGGATGCTGCTGCCATGTGGATTCCCAGTGAAACAGGGTCTGGGGCTGTGGTTTGTGCTGACAAGGAGTGAGCAAACTGCTGAGCTCTCTTCCATCTCACGTCCTTGATGCAGGTGGCCACATCCTTATTTCTTTCATCTTTCATAACACAAAAGGGAATGCCGTGGGAACACACTGGCTGTCTTCCAGTGTGGGAGATCTTGCACTGAATTTACAAAGAAGACTTTGGAGAGAAGATTTTGTGTTTGCTTTGTTACATCCTGCCTGGGTTGGCCCTTCTGCTGAAAGGTTCTGCTCTGTTCTTCTCCCACAACGTTCAGAAAACAGGAAGTTGTTGTTGTTCAAATCACTGCCATTCAAATCCCTTTCTTGACATCAAGAAATTACATTTGGATATTCTGCTGAAGTAAATCTTAGATCACAGAATCACTGAGGTTGGAAAAGACCTGTGAGATGATCAGGTCCACCCTGTGCCCAATCCCCACCTTGTCCCCCAGCCCAGAGCACTGAGTGCCATATCCAGTCCTTCCTGGGACACCTCCAGGGATGGAGACTCTACCACCTCCCTGGGCAGCCCCTTCAAATGCCTGAACACCTTTTCCATGGAGAAATTCCTCCTGATGTCCCACCTGAACCTCCCCTGGCACAGCTTGAGGCCATTTCCTCTCATCCTGTCCCTTGTTCCCAGGGAGCAAAGCCCGACTCCCCTCGGCTCCCCCCTCCTGTCAGGGAGTCGCAGAGAGTGAGAAGGTCCCCCCTGAGCCTCCTATTCTCCAGGCTGAGCCCCCCCAATGTCTCCATTACTCTGATGTAACATGGATGTCTCCATCACTCCAGGCCACCTCCACAGCTGTGACCCAACAGCTCATGCCCCAGCTGGGAGGAGCAGAGGGGGTCGGGGTGGGCTCACCAGGGCATTTGTTTTATCAATTGCATTTTGTATCACACTGTGGCCCATCATCCCTACAGGCACATTATGATTCTCAGCAGTTACTCAGTTTTATGAGAAGGAGAATTTGTGGAAGAAGGTCGAAGAAGATTAATAAGGGACAAGGTGTCTAATAACTACACAATAGTAGACAAAAATAGGAGAATGATCACTGCTCATACTGTGTTGTTTGATCTTATTACCCTGCATTAGCAGAATTCATAATTTAAAACTTTAATAAACTCTCAGCCTCTTTGGGCCAAGATATATGTTGCTGCTGGTTTTATTAGCTACATAATAGGAAGAAGCTTTATGCAAAGTAATTACCTTGCATAAGCAAACACCTAATCACTCCAGGAAAATTCTTATGAGGAACTAAAAGGGACAAAATCAGACAAACTGCAACCTTGAGACAATATGTTTTCACCTTGAGGTTTATTGCTGTAGGGTGGAGGTCACTTTGTCTTGGAAGAGATGTCAAGGAAATGGAAGGCTCCAAATATCAAAGTTCAAATATCATGGAATCATGGAATGGTTTGGGTTGGAGGGGACCTTAAAGATCCTCCCATTCCAACTCCCTGCCACGGACAGGGGCACCTTCCACTAATCTGGGTTGCTCCAAGCCCCATCCAAATACAGGGCAGACATCACTCAAAAGCTGAGAGGTGTCATAATCTACTGAACTCTCTTTTTCTCTTTGTTCCTTTATGTTTCCTACAGCTTATTAACTCCTGATTATTGCCTTAAGGTGCAGTGGGTTATTAATTAATCCATGAATATCTGGCAATTTTCTCTCCTATTACACAGCATTTGTATTTCTTAATATCCCTTTTCATCCCCCAAGCTAAAGCTCAGTTGTTGGATGCACCAAACATCTTCTCCCCACTGCAGGTGCTGCTTGGCTGGGACAGGTATGGTAGGGAGGCACAGCTGTGACAGCTCCTCTGCCTTTGGCATCTATGGACAGCAGCTCCTGCCCTCTTTCCCATCTTATCTCAATGAATTTGGGGTTCTTTTTGCCCCAAATTTTGCCCCACAGCTTCTTGTCTCCCAAATAGTGCAGGTGAAGGGGATAAGGAGTGATCAGCTGGGGCTGGAGAAATATGCTCTGAACCAGCTGTGGGGTTGGGTTTGATTTCCTGTAGCCTCTCCCAGCACTAGGGGAGTGGCAGGCAGCAGGTACATCTTTCCTGCTTCCAGCTTGTCTGTGGGAGAAGGACATGGAAGAGGATCCAAATCCCAAAGGGCAGGAAGTAAGTCTCGGTGCCAGCCTGGCTGTGCAGAGAGGCAGAGCTGGAACCATCAGGTTTGGAGCCAAAGTCAGTGAGCACCTTCACTGGAGGCAGAGGGAAGGATACACAGCATGATTTTATAATAAATCTGCAAAGATTTAGCTGGAACAATCATTCCCTTGTTAGCAGAATTTGCCTGTGCTGGGTAATGCTCCTGTGTGCTGGTAGGGAAAGGCCTGGCTGTTTTGTGTTGGCTGACAAATCCACCTGGATTTAAGGATAATGAAGGAGGGTCAGCAAAGACTATGAAATGATCATATTATTCAGTTTATAAAAGAAAAGTGGGTGGCAGATGCTTGTCATGTCAAGAATGCTGCTGCCCTGACGTGCATTGAGAGCAGCTGGGTAGATCAGCACATGAGGGGTTATGCAGAAAGTGTGGAGTTCAATTTCCATGCATTGTTTAACTTACTGAAGCTAATTCACTTTTCCACCTGCTACTTAATTTAATTTCCACGCATATCATGGCTGGAATACAGCACCATCCTGCTAGAGGTCAGGTGAATATCTGAAAAATAAAATTACAGAGAACACTGATTGCTTTATTACAGATTTTACCACTTTGTTTAAAAAGGGAATAACTTTTGAGGGGATCATTGATGGTTTAAAATGATTTCACATTTCTAGAATAACAGAGCTGGTATCATGATACAAGACAACCGTAACCTCTATGTGTCCTTGCAGAATTTCAGTGTTTAACTGGGGACAAGCAGAGCAATAAAAACCAGGAAAAGGTAAATCCTTTGCACTGACTCATATAATGCAAATATTTTCCTTTTGGGGCTTGAGTTACTCTGGGTTTAGGTTTTACCAGAAATCTGAATTATGGTTTTTTACACATGGTGACGGTTTGGTTTTGTGTGAGTGAAAAGGAAAGTTTTAGAGAATCTATGATGGTTTTTTTTTTTTTTTAACTTAAGTCTTGTTTTGTAAACTTTGGG
>NW_016690205.1:4980266-4982603 GCF_001604755.1 Lepidothrix coronata
GTTTATATATGTCTTTGGTAAACTTCAGAAACGTTAAAACAAAATATTGCTGGTGGCTCCTCGTTTTTTATTTTTTTTTTTTTTTTAATGAAGTCCTGGTTTTCTTAAGCAGAGATTAATTCTTTCTCAGCTGAGAAAAGAAGGAGCTGCTTACTGAGGACTTAAACACACTCATTTAAGAAGATAGATGGGTGTTATATGCAGTCTTTGTTGCTACAGGCCATGTCTTCTTTTTTCTCTGCTCATCACTTGCCCAAAAGTTAATTTTCTGTAGTTGCAGCTCCTTTGCTGTTTTCAAAACTAATTTCTACATCTGCTGGTAAAAAATAGAAAAGGGCTTTAGGTGTTTAATATGAACTGAAATAAGAGAAATTTCCTGCAGACCATTCGTGAGCAATCTGAGGTAGTGGAAGGTGGCCCCGCCCATGGCAGGGGGGTGGAATTAGGAGATTAAATCACTTATATGTGGTAAATATCTGAGCTGTTCTAGTGAGTTTTATAGTTTAACATCTGCTGATGCTAAAACCTTCTGTATTTAGAACCATGGAATCGTTTAGGTTGGAAAAGAGCATCGAATCCAACCATTAAGGCACTTCCAAGGCCACCACTAACCCATGTGAAGTGCCACATCCACATGTCTCTTAAATCCCTCCAGGCAGGGTGATTTCCATGGGCAGTGTTTGAGAAACCTTCCAGTGAATAAATTTTTCCTGATATCCAACCTAACTTTGAAAAGCCTTGGGTGGCAAAGTCTATGGAAGACCAGGGAGGAGCCTCTCTCCCCGTAAATTCCCATTAATTGCAGAACATGAGCACTGATACAAAGTTACAAAGGCTGTAATATCTCTTCTCCATCCAAGGTAAGCAAGTGAAATCCAAATTACTTGTTGTTTTTTTTTTTCAATAAATGAAGGAGAAAAGCTTAGTTTTCATATTGAAAAAAAATAAAAATTAGAAACTTTTTAGAAGCTTCTAAAAGAACACTCTGGAGTTTCAAAGTTTTTCATTAAATAACAATTGCTCTTACAGCTTTTGTTGATGGATGAGCAGGAAGAAAATGAACTGATTGTGTTGAATGTCAAAAGGCAAACTTTGATAAAGGTAGAAAAAAAAAATTAGGATGAAATCCAAGCCATAAATGCTCATGAACAATCAGAAGAGTATATAAATGAAACAATTTAGCCATGTAAAGAATATGAATTCAAATAATCCCAACACAACACCTAAGGATTTAAATTCAATGCCAAAAACTTTGGTCTATGCAAATTCTATTATTTTGAGACACAAAAGGCTGAAATATGTATGTAACATTCCTCTTCTTGAAGCCATTCTTAACACAGGGTCATGAAAAGGGGCTCCCTCACCTGTCAGGAGTTAGATATCAAAAGAAATGAGAATACAGTGTGAAATTTAAATATGGCAAACCTGTGGATTTGTCTGTTTTATTGGCTTCTTTTGAAGAGAAGCATTTCAGGATTAAACCATAATTGCTGACATTATATGAATTCTAATTTTATAACTAATTTGATTAATTACCACAGACTGATTGACCTGGAAAATATCCATTTGTTACCTAATTATTGTCATTATTGACCTGAACACTGTAGCTAATATTTATTTATTTGCTAATAATTATTATACCAAGTAAGCATGGTTGTATTGAAGTCAAAATAATACTCAGATTTCTATTTATGATGTTTTCTTTCTGTTTTGATAAACTCTGGATGCTTCATTTTAGATGACTTGGTTGTTCTTTCTCATCATGTGTTTGTATTTCACTCTGTCCATTTCTTATTTGAAATGAGAGGAGTTTATTCCAACATCTGGTATTTCCAGAGAAATCAAAGTGACATTTTTGGTGCAAAACACCCACATTTCAATCAGCTTCATCAGGAAAGTATTGAAGGCTTTGTTGAGGTGAATTATTGTATTTAAATCTCCCGACCAGCCTCTGTAAACTCCACTCCTTCAGGTTTACTGTAACTATTTTGAGTAGACCAATAAACAGGGAATTTATTCCCACGATGCAGAGGAGTTAATCCATGAGGGATGGTGCCATGAGGAGGAACTGTGCTGCCTGGAATTCCTTTTATTTGCCAGGACATTTTCCTAAAATGTAAGGTCTCAGACAGACTTGTAGTGATAAATAATTGAGGCTGGAGATAAATAATTGAAAACTGGAGAGACTTTTGACAAGGACACGATGTAGGGACAGAACAAGTGGGAACGGCTTGGAATTGACAGGTAGATGGGATATTGGGAAGAAATTCTTCGCTATGAGGGTGGTGAGGCCCTGGCACAGGTTGCCCAGAGAAGCTGTGGCTGCCCCATCCCTGG
>NW_016690205.1:4983295-4995162 GCF_001604755.1 Lepidothrix coronata
TTTCCCTGAGATCCAACCTAAACCTGCCCTGACACAACTTGAGGTCATTCCCTGGGTCCTGTCCCTGGTCCCCACAGAGCAGAGCTCAGTTCCTGTCCCTCCTCTGCCCCTCCCGAGGAAGTTGTAACTGCGATGAGTTCTCCCCTCATGCCCCCTTGACACGCTCCTCACCCTATCATTCCAGGTGAAATGCTAAAGAAATGGAAAAAAGGTTGTAAAAAGCTTCACATTCTTTAATAAGAAGTATTTTTCCTGTGGGTTAGAATATCATCAAGGAGTTAAATTATGTTTGGGTGTTTACCAGGGATCGCTGCTTCCTAGTAAAAGGTTTCCTGCAAAGCAAAAAGAAGTCAGCATTAATAAATATGTGGTTTTGTGTCCTCGGGTGTCAGCTCAGCTGAGAAGGGGACAATTTAATGAGCTCTCTGTGGGCTTGTAAATTGGTATGTTTGGAAAATATATGAAACAAATCCTCTTGTTTGCATGGTAGGTGTCTACAACTTACACAAAAATTCAGCCAACCCACATGAAGTTTGCCACAAGGCACTAGACTAATACAAATAATTTCACTCTGCTGCTCTGCTTCAACATGATGTTGAAGCAGAGGTGTAACACAAGTTACACCTTTCCCTGACACACAGACAAGCAATGCCATGGAAAACAAAACAGCAACATCCACAGGCAGCCATGCTGGTGATACCTGGAGGTCAATTTGCTGCTGGATATCTCCAGGTAATCACTGACAGTAGAGAAATTAAATAACTTTAATGTTAGGGGTCAGGTTGTTTCCTGAGTTATTTTCATTGAAATGGAAGGAATACTGCCCCTCACACTTTTGAAATTTGAAGGCAGATCTTCTATAAATATGCTTACAGTAACTGATATTCAGATGAATACCTTGCCAGTGGTATAAAGGCTCTTTTTAATTTTGCAACGTGCATATGTACTTGCTTACCTTTATCCCTTTTCCTGACTTGCTGGTAATTTCCATGCTACATGATGAGGCTCTTGGGGTTATGAGATTTTGTTCATTCAATTGGAAGAATACAGAAGGTGGGATCAGCTGGGTCTGGTTTTCCCAAATTCATAGAATCATAGAATCCTAGAATAGTTTGGGTTGGAAAGGGATCTTAAGATCATGTTGTTCCACCCCTTGCCATAGGCAGTTACACCTTCCACTATCCCAGGTTGCTCCAAGCCTCATCCAACCTGGCCTTGGACACTTCCAGGGATGGAGCAGCCACAGGTTCTCTGGGCAACCTGTGCCAGGGCCTCCCCATCCTCACAGGGAACAATTTTTTCACAATATCCTATATAAACCTACTCTTTGGCAGTGTGAAGCCATTCCCCCTTGTAGTTTCTCCCCGTCTTTCTTGTGGGCTCGTTTCAGGTCCTGGAGGGCCACAATTGGGTCACCCCAAAACCTTCTCTATTCCAGGCTGAACAATATAAGTTCTCTCTCACAGCAGAGCTGCTCCATCCCTGTGATCATCTTGGTGCCTCCTCCGGACTTGCTCCAACAGGTGCACGTCCCTCCTGTGCTCAGATCCCACCCGCCTGTTACTCCCAAATCCTCGCCATTTCCCCAGGAAACCCCCCCCTCCCCATCTCCCCATCCCCCGTGTGCTCCGATCCCGCTGCCCCCGCACCGGCCCGGCTGTGCGGGGCGGGGCGGGCCGTGCTGGGGCGGAGGGGCGGGAGGGGGTCCCTCGGGGGGTCCGGCGGCGGCGGGCGGTCCTTACGCGGTCCTTAGGCGGTACTTAAGCGGGGGTCGGTCGGGCCCCGCGCTGCCCCCGCACAATGCACCCCTTCGGGCCGCCCGCGCCGCCGCCGCCGCTCGCCCGGGACCTGCTGGATGCCGCGGGATGCTCCGCTCCCTTCCCGGCGCCCCGGCCCCCCGCGCATCCCGCCGCCAGCCCGTCCCTGTGGCCGGGCGGCCCCTGCTCCCCGTGCCCGCCCGCCGGGGCGGTGCTGCCGCCGGGCCCCGCGGGCGCGGGCCGGGGGTGGCCGGTGATGTCCCCGCTGTCCCCGCTGTCACCGGCCCGCCCGCCCTACTCGTACTCGGCGCTGATCGCCATGGCCCTGCACAGCGCGCCCGGCCGGCGCCGCACCCTCAGCCAGATCTACCAGTTCGTGGCGGAGAACTTCCCCTTCTACCGGCGCGGCAGGGCCGGCTGGCAGAACTCCATCCGACACAACCTCTCCCTCAACGACTGCTTCAGGAAGGTGCCGCGGGACCAGGACGACCCGGGTAAGCACAAGAGGGCACAGGCTTAGGACAAGAGGGCACGGGCTTAAGCTGCGCCGGAGAAGGTAGAATAAGGTAGGAAGAAATTCTTTGCAAAGAGAGTGTGTTTAGACGTTGGAAGGGGAGGTGATGGATGATTGCCCAGGGAGGTGATGGAGTCCCCATCCCTGGAGGTGTCCAAGGAACGACTGGACGTGGCACTCAGCGCTCTGGGCTGGGTGGCAAGGTGGGCATCGGGCACAGGGTGTACTCGACGATCTTGGAGTGAGATTGGATGTGGCACTCAGTGCCACGATTTAATAGACAAGGTGGTGACCGGTCAGAGGTTGGGCTCGATGATCTCAGAGGTCTCTTCCAACCTCGTGGATTCTGTGATCCTGTGACGGGCACCCCCGGACGGCGGGAGCTCCGACGGATCCTCCTCTCTCCGCAGGCAAAGGCAACTACTGGACCCTCGACCCCAACTGCGAGAAGATGTTCGATAACGGGAATTTCAGGAGGAGGAGGAGGCGGCGGGCGGAGGGGACCGGAGCGGCGGAGGCGGCCGGAGGCAGCGGCGGGGGCGCGGGGGTGGCGTGTCCCCCCGGCCCCGATGCCACCCTGTATGGCCGCGCCGGGGGCCAGCCCTGACTGGAGCCCCCCGGGCGCACCCAGGTACACTGAGGCACGAGAGAGGAGTATTTTTGTAACGTTTAAATGTAAGTTTTTATGTAAAATCGGTAATTACAGGGAGGTGCAGGAGGACGGGAGGGGTGTGGGTGCTGCCTGCAGGGCTGGCTGTGGATGCTGCTTTCCCTCCTTTTTTCACTGTCTCTTCCCACCACCTTGGAAAGGCTTTAACCTCCTGCCATGCAGGTGTCCAGTGTGGTTTTCTCACCTTTCCATGGCCAGGATTAAAGCAGAGTTCCCTGCCAGTCACAGCCCTCCTGGCTTGGTTCAGGAAGGTAAGTGATGGGTTTCAAGCCTGGATGTCCCAGATATGCCAGGAGATGCTCCAAAGAGACAGGCTGAGAGGGCTGGAATTGTTCAGCCTGGAGACGAGAAGGATCCAGGGACACCTTAGAGCCCCTTCCACTGCCTGAAGTGGTGCCAAGAGAGCTGGAGAGGGACTTGGGACAAGGGCCTGGAGGGACAGGACAAGGGAAAATGACTTCAAACTGTCGCAGGGCAGGGATAGATGGGATATTGGGAAGGAATTGTTGGCTGTGAGGGTGGTGAGGCCCTGGCACAGGTTGCCCAGAGAAGCTGTGGCTGCCCCATCCCTGCAAGTGTCTAAGGTTGGACGGGGCTTGGAGCAACCTGGGCTCGTGGAAGGTGCCCCTGCCCATTGCAGCGAGTGGAACTGGATGGGCTTTGAGGTCCCTTCCAACCCAACCATTCTGTGACTCTCTGGTTCTATGACAGAGCCAGAGGGATGTGCTGTCACCCCAGCCCCTGCTCCCAGGGAATATGAGGCTGGCATACAGCTCACCCAGCCCTCCATTCCCTGCAGTGCTCCTAAATAAAACCCCCTTTTTTTTCCCCAAAATCACAAGCTCATCTTTGTGTCAGCCTGTGGAGCTGACAGAACTTGTACAAAGAATTCCTGATTTAATCAAGCATCTCAAATTAAGCCAGGTCCCTGCTGAGGAGCTCCTTAATTGCTGGTTTTCCTGCTCATACCTTTGCCCATCTCCTGTGGGGAGCTTGGTGGCCTGTGGTGTGGGTGTTCTGGTGCCACTCGACCTCTGCCCCCAGCACAGCCCCTCACACACCCTGTGGCTTCCCAAGGTACCTGTGCTTGTGGTTGCCATGGAAAACACCTCGGATTTATCCACAGCATCTCATAAAAACACTTTTTAGGAAGTTTTGGGAAAATGCAATGTGGCACCAATGGGCTGCAGCCACGGTGGTGAGGTCTGAGCTTTTTATTTAATACTTCAAATGAGAGGATTTTGGTCAACCCTCCCTTTGCTTATTAATACCTGATGCCTGCTCCCTGCTTTTGTTTTCCTCTTGTTTTTTGAAGAAAACAAATATAAACTCTTGCCTTTTCTTCCTGGCTCTCTGTTTCTTCCTGGCTCTTCCTCATTTATGACCAAAATACATCTTTCTTAAGTAAAAAGCTAAAAATATTATTGTTGTTTCTTACAAGAAAATAACCCCGAATAGAAACCTGTATAATTCATTTTTTTTGTGCATTATAATGGGGCCATGTTGACAAAAAAATGCTACATAAACTGTCTAAGAACCCAAAGCATTTCAGAGATTCAAGCTCCTGATGGAAGTGAAGATTCAGCTGTACAGGCCAAGTTTTTCTTGGGCCCAAATGTAATAAAGTATATTACAAAGTATCTGGTTTACAAATATCCAACTTCAGTAGATCTGGAGTGAAGGAAAGAACAAACTGAACTTATCAGTCAATATCCTGTGTAGGTTTATGTAGATAAAAAAATCACTATTCTGAATAGACCTTTTAAAATATTTCAGACAGAATCTCTTTGTTAATGTTATTGTTTTCCAAAGGTATTGAGTAAGAAGACATTTAAATTATAACTCTTGTTTCTTTTTTAAAGTGAGTAGGATTCTATCAGAGGGGTCAAGCTGCCTTTGGACTGTGATATTCATTCTCCAAGGCATGGGCACACACTTTTACATAGGAAGAGCCAGAGGAGCCTTTCCAAAACACAGTGAAGACACTGAACCTCAGAGCTGGGCAAGAAATGATTTCACTCAACCCACATTTTCTTCTGCTTCAGGATACGAAGTTCCAGATGCAACTTTATGAGCCGAGCTCTGTATTTTCACCTTGAGACTGTTTCTCCCGGGACAATATCCCATTGCAGGACCCTGGAAATGCAGGAAAATACAAAAATGAGAACCCCAGGAGGCTGCAGGTGCTTCAAGCTTTCCCAGAACAGCCTTTGTTAGCTCACTTGGGTCCTGCTTTGGGGAAATCCATGGACAGTTCAGTGAAAGGATCCCATTCCATTGCCAGAACCTTTCTTCAGAGACTGTTTAAGGTGATGATTCAATGTGTACGTGGAGGCCATAATTTGTATTTCTTTGTGCTCCTGTTGTTCTCTAATTCTATTTTTGTGTGTTGGAAAAAAAAGGAGATTTTTTTAAAAATAAATCAGTCAAATGGAGCAGGGAAGTTGTAATCCCTATAAGAAAAAACATGACTATAGGGAAAAACTGCATCAGGTAACGAGGCTCTGGGCTAACTGGGCAGTGAAGGCTTTAGTGGAAAAGGGTGATGGGATGCTGGGATGGGTGGGATCTGTGGTCCAGCCTTGCTTGGGCCAAATTCCCATGGAAGCCCAGAAACAGCCTCATGGGGGTGGGTTCCTCAGGAGGGTGTCTGAGAACAAGGAGCCAACTCAAGAGCTCGGATGAGGCTCCAAGGAAACCTGTCCACAGTGGAAATGCAGAAGGGCTGAAGAGCTGGGCCTTTTCACTTGGGGAGTTAAATCAGATGTAAAAAATGAAGCATCCCTAAGTGTGCAATGCCCCAGCAGCCTGTGACACGCACCCCTGCTGCCACCCACACCCCTGCTGCCACCCACACCCTAGATGACTTGCCACTGTTATTCCACATCTATGTGAGCTCAAGAAGTCAAACATGAGTAAGAGCACAGGATGCTCTTGCAGTTAGATGTAATTTCTGATGTCTTCTGATCTTAGATACATTAGAAATCCAATGGAGAGATTCTTGGGGATCCAGGGCCAGGAGTTGGACTCGCTGATCCTGATGGGTCCCTTCCATCTCAGCATAGTCTCTGATTCTATCCTATAACTCTTGCTGGAGTTTAGAACATATTGGTGCCTCCTGTGGTGTCAACTCTGCAGGGATGGGTGTAGCATCAAGGAAACAGCATCTTTTCTCCATTTTCCCCACAATAAACTGTAAGCAGGGTTGAAAAGGCTTCACTAGTTGAGGGACTACCCAAAGAGACCAATAAATTGTGTTCATGGTTCATTTCACTGGAGAATTGGACTTACATTAATGTATTATGGAAAAGCTCAGGAAATAACATAATAACATAACAGTACTCTATGCTGTGCTTGTCACAGGGGAAGCTGCAGCACTGGCAAGAAAAATCAGCCTCGGTTCAATATTCAAGGATGAACCCATGGAAATGAGGATCTGGGCTGTTCCTTTATTCAGCATGATACTTTTTATGATTTCTTTACTCTAGAGTAACACTGTGGCCTATAAAAGAAAGAGAAGGGGCTGGCAAACACTCATAAATCATGTTTTTGGGAGCAGGCAGTGATGCCCAGAGTGCAAGGTTAATCCATGGCGAGTGGTTGGCAGGTGATGTGCTGAACATTTAATTCTTGGGCCGTGGCTTGAGCCCAGCTTTAGGTCTGAAGTCAAGTAGGTTGGAGGGTTCATCTCTACTCTTAGCACACAATAACTGTTTTCACAAGGAACAGCCACTCATCTCTCACCATCCCTGGCAGATTTTCCTCCCAAAAAGGGCTGGACAAAGCTTGGCAGTGCAGAATGACCTCTGGCTCACAGGGGTGAAGGGGATTTTCATTGCGTGCAAACAGTGCCTGTGGGGTGTCTGCTGAATTAACTTGGAGGAATGGAAAAGAAGTCTGATGGCACATTCCCAAAAAAACCACGGGGGCTGTCCTTGCAATGCTCACTGGCTGGGCAGGGTAAAGGCAGACAGTGGTTGGAAAGGAGAGATGGAAGTTTCATTTCTTAAGAAATTAGTCTGTGAATTATTTTACTGGGTTTAATTCCTTATATTTTAGTCTTAGTTATATTCAAATCTAGTTGCAAAAGCAATAAATCTCTATTTTTAGAGTGATTATCACTTAGGAGGAGCCCATAATAAATGCAAACAGGATGTGATAAATCAAATTTATTTCTACTTTTGATTCAATTTTCCATCCACTCCAATACTTGCATGTGATTCATCCTTGTTAAGCATCATGACTTTCCTGTGCTTTACTGGATGACAACATTGCTTCCCAGGATTTTTTTTGTTGGCAAGACAGAACAGGGACTATTAAATTTTCTACAGCTGTACTGTGTGGGGAAAATCAATACATAATAAGGTTTCCACATTCCAGTCACTGCCTTGGAGTCAGCAGGGCAAGGGCTGAAGGGAAAGCAAGGTGTCTGTACTTGTTACATAAAAAATAACAGGAAACTCATGCTTTTCAGGAGTTGTCTAGAATTCCATGCTGCAGTACGAGGCAATTCTAGTCCTGTAGAAAAAAACATGGACAAATATGGAGTGGAAGCAAGTTGAATGTGAATGACTCGTCTTGTAAATTGTAGCAAATCATCTCTGGTGTATCTGCTTCCTTGGGATTGTGTCCTGATTCCTTTGGTGTCCTGGTGCGTTCTGATTCCTTCAGTGCCCTGGGAGCACCCAGGGACCAAATGCTGCTTCTGGCCAACACCAGCCCCTCTCCGTGTGCTCCCTGGGTGACATCCAGGCCCTGAATCTCCCTGATGAGGGTCCTGGATCTGCTGCTTTTGGGATGGCAAGAAGTGCCACTTAAATGGCACAAGAGAACAACCCCCAGTGTGAATTCAGAGTGTTTATCCTGCTCCAGACATTCAGCTCTGGATTTCTTCCCTGTGAGGGTGGTGAGGCCCTGGCACAGGTTGCCCAGAGAAGCTGTGGCTGCCCCACCTCTGGAAGTGTCCAAGGCCAAGGTTGGACAGGGCTTGGAGCAACCTGGGCTGGTGGAAGGTGTGGAACTGGATGATCTTTAAGGTCCCTTCCAACTCAATCCATTCTCTGGGATGCAGGCACCCAAATTTACCAAGCCCAGGTGTCCTTCCCACTCTGCTCAGGGGCCCTTTGAGGTGCTGAGCTGCTCTGAACAATGCTCTGAGCTGCCTCCAAGGCAGGAAACTTGTGGAGGGGACCAGTTTCAGTGAGTGCTGAATGAAATACTGCAAAACTAGGGAGAGTAGAGGAGAAATGGTATAATGAAGTAGGGGAAAAAATGAATTATAATAAAAACACTACTTGGTATTGGCTCCAGGATCATATGGCTGCAAGAGGGACCAAAACCACTCTAATCCTTCTTGCAGCAGTAGCATTTAAAAGCCCAACTCATGTCTACCAAAAAGGATTAACATGTTTTTTTCACTGATTTTTCTTTCAAAATGGCAACACAAATTAGCAATATTTTTCCTTCTTTTAGGGAAAATGCTTATCACCTGTGCAACCACATGGAAAAAAGGAAGATTTCTTATTTCAGGGTGATTTCTCCTGGGCTTGCTGAAGGATTTCATACTACTATCTCTGTTAACAGCTTACTTCATTTGTACCTGTCAGGTTTTGAGAGAACTCTTATTTTATTTTATTTTATTTTTTATTTTAATTTAATTTCATTATGAGCTAAGCTTGCAAAGTGTTGCTGCTCATGCTGAGCCCAAAGACACTTAAAGCTTGTGAGTTTTCCATCATTTTGTTAAGATGAACTTATGAATATTTCTTCAGACTAAGAAAAGCCAAAGCAAAACCAATCCACGTGAAGGCAATTAATCAGTAGTGAGGCTTTCTGACATCTTCACAGCAGATGATCAGCATAGACTGCTTTTAAAATAAACTTAGTTTTTTGCTGTTCATTTCTAGCTGGGAATTTTTTGCCTTGATGTGTGTGGTGAAAGATCAATATATTTTATCAAGCATTTTATGAAATGTCTTCAAACTCTACCCTGGAGCTTCTCCTTTATATTAAGACAATTTTCCTACAGTTTGAATGTAATTAATGGCTATTTAAAAGCTCTTTACAGTGCCCACGTGTTTAGGTGAGATTTCTGTAAAAGGGACTTGCTCAGACCTTGTAACATGTAAAACAGGAGCAGAAAGAACTGACAGCTCAACTTCAGCCCCTTTTTCCTCTCTGTAGTGTCTGAAAGAAAAGCACTACCAAAAAAACCAAAAAATCGCATGTGGAAGTTGTTTGGGGAAAAAATGCTCTTTCCGATAAGTGTGTCTCCAGGCAGTATAAAAGCTGGGTTGGTTCAAAAATGTGTGTTATATCCACACTGAGATGCACAGACATTGCTGACAAGGAGATAAATTGATTCTTCAATCATCCTGTGCTTATCTTTTTTTTTTGTAGCCCCTCCAGGTTTTGGTTTGCACTCAGCTTTTGTCCAAAGCCATTTATCTCAGTGTTTGACTCCTGCCTGATCCCTGCTCCAGTGGCTGGGGCTGCCCAAGGCACCCATTAACCCCCCATTCCCAACCCCTTCCATGCTCTGCTACCTGGGAACCTCCTCCCTGACAGGCCTTGGGGCTGCCCATGGAAAGAGAAACAGCTTTAAGAAGGAAGAAGAGGTTTTAATACCATAATTGAAGGTTTCAGATTTATATGAACCCTTTAAAATGACAGGCTTCCTTTTTTTTTTTTTTTTTTTTAAGTTACACATCCCATCCCTTCAGGTTCCCCTTGTAAACTTGCCAGGGATCACAGCATTCCCTTAAATTTTCTTTCCCCTCACTTTGGTTTCTATAACAAGTTAAGCTTCTCATGGTTTGTTAAGCTACAATACATGAAAGAGGGTTTTAAAGCTGTTGATTCAGGATAGGAGAGCAGGTAATCACAGTTTCTTACTCCCTGTTACATGTAGGCTTAGAGGAGAGATTTTGGCCTTTTTTAGAGGAGGATGTTGTTGAGGAAATCACACCTGTTAAGAATAACGTGCTTAAATTAATTCCCACTGAAGCTTTGAGATTTCACAGAATCACAGGATGGTTTGGATTGGAAGGGACTTCTCATTCCAACCTCCTGCCATGGGCAGGGACACCTTCCCCTAGAAAAATATCCAGTATTTAAAGTCAAAGAGTTGCTGAAAGCAATTTCCCTGAATGAAGTTATACTGTGAGTAGGTGCATTGGATTCATCACAAAAATTAAAAACTCTGAAAATCCTCACGGAAAAAAAAAAGCTTTAAAACTGCTCCAATGCAAGGAAGTGAACAAGATAGACATTACATTAAAATATTTCTTTATTCTTAGCTGTGCAAAGGATTTCCTTGAAACACTGAGTCAGAGCCATGGGTACAGGGGAAAGGTGGTTGGACTGCTGGGACACAAAGTTCAGCTTTAAAACCAGGAAATTTTGAGGATGCAATCTTAATCTTTGCTTTAAAAATATAAATCCATTTTAATAAGGTACCTCACTTTTAATAGTTACATATCTTTAAAAACAACATCACTTGTGGGTTTTATCCATCTAAATTTAAATGGAAAGTTCTAACAGGGATTTAGTGACAAAGTGATGTATTAACACTTCATTTTAGCACTCAAGCCCAGGTATATTAAGGATACAAAATAAACTGGCATTTTCTATCTGTATGACTCATTAACACTTCAAGTTTCTGCTCGTAGGATATAATGCTTTGTTTCATAATGATACATAAGTGACAAATTTTGATACTTTAATACACTATTCTCTTCTTCAACAACTAATTACTACAATTAACTTCCTGTGTAGTTAATTCCTTCTCCTCCCATCTTCCAGCTACATACCGTGAGAACTAGCAAAATACTGAAAAAATATTTGTGCTTTTTCCTTTCAGTCCTTGAAAGGGGTTTGCAGAGGAACAACCCTTAGCTTTGTAACCGGGAGGATTATTTAGACTTAAAACTGACTTAAAATTTGTCTGGGAACCATGAGGAACAAAGGCTGAGGGGGTTCAGTGGAAGTCCCTTTTTGTTGCCCAGACTGTGGGTGTGAGGACAAAGCTTCACTTCTGTGGGGAGGAAAAGGGGATGGATGTTCCTAAAAAGCTAAAAAGGATGAAATGCATCACCTGTTATCTGAGCCAAATAGTTCTCTACAACCAGAAATGCTATCCCTGGCATAATTTCACCAGCCTCAGGGGACAGTAGCACTCATTTTTCAGGGGGCCAAGTGGAGCTGCAGAGCTGCACACCTTTGGCCAGGTCACTGCAACTGAGCTCCTTCTGCTTTTGTTTCCTTGCTCTTTGAGTTTCTGTACTACTTTGTAATGTGACTCAGCAAGACACTTCTGTTTTCTGGGGATAATTCCTGTGTTGCATCTTGATTCCTGCCAGATCCTGCTCTGCCCAATCCTGCACACATTTTTAGGCTTATTGTTTCTCTCCTACATAAAGTCACAATAAAGCTGTATTGTTATTCAAACTGAAAGAAGGTAGATTTAGACGAGATATTAGGATGAAATTCTTCTCTCTGAGGGTGGCACTGGCACAGGTTGCCCAGAGAAGCTGCAGATGCCCAATCTCAGGGGCTGTGGTCCAACTGAGAAGGGGCAAAATGCCCTAAGACAGCAGTCATTTCCAGTCTTCCCAAGGTTGTTTCCATTCTGGGGATTTGTCAAGGATTTAATGGCATTAATAGGCTCAGCAATCCTTTGTCCTCTCAGAGGTCTGATGTGGTGCAGCTCAGGGGGCTGGAGGTCTCCTTCATAGAATTATAGAACCATAGGATGGTTTGGGTTGGAAGGGACCTTAGAGCCCATTCAGTCCCACCCCCTGCCATGGGCAGGGACACCTTCCACTAGCCCAGGTTGCTCCAAGCCCCGTCCAACCTGGCCTTGGACACTTCCAGGGATGGGGCAGCCACAGCTTCTCTGGGCAACAAGGGGGAAGAGATTTTCATG